>NC_030810.1:41559295-41862325 GCF_001704415.2 Capra hircus
CAACTGCAAACCAAGATTTGCTTTGAGTAATACTATCAGTGTGTAGCCAAGTGTTACTGTGAAAATGCACATTTAAATTTGTGACCCTTATTTTACCTGTTATCTTTATATACTTCTTTAGCGGGCTTCCCTGGTGGTTCAGACTCTTGGTAAAACAGTCTGCTGCAATGCAGGCCACCCAGGTTTGATCCTTTTGTCAGGAAGATCCCCAGGAGAAGGGCATGACTACCCACTCCAGTATTCTTTCCTGGAGAATCCCATGGATAGAGGTGCCTGGAGAAGTACGTTCATGGGGTTGTAAAGAGTCAGACACGACTGAATGACTAACACACACACTCTATTAGTATTATAAGCCAGTGAAATTTGAAGCTGTATAATTATATAGGAAGATTGCTGTAAGCTGGCAGAATGTAATTTTAAACAAGAGAGTGCCTGGAAACATTTTTAGATAAATATGATTTACATTACACATATTTTAGAGCAAATATTTTTCCATGTTACCATTGTTTAATGTTTTAGATTAGAAGATGGAAGATGAAGAGTCTGTTGATTCTTCTTTCTTCAACTATGACAATCTTAATATCTATTTATATACAATATTTATGAATGGTAATTTTACTTTTCCAGATAATTTTAAGACTTGCTACTATAATAGCTCTGTGGACAAAATATCTTAACTATCATCATAACATAATGAAATCATTTCCTTACATCTAGACATAAAATCATGACTATTAAATTTATGTTTTATTTTATAATCTTAACTTTAAAATGACCAGTTTTAAATTTTCATCTAGTGATAATAATGATAAGTTATGTTTGCTAGATATGCAAAAGTATTTTCAACTGGTATCCCATTTTTACTTTTCATCAGAAATTATTAATCTTAATTTAAGAAAATTCAGAGAAATTAAGTGACACAGTCAAGTGCAGTGATAAAATTAGTATTTAAATCTGGGCTTCTGATGGCAAATACTGTATTTTCAGATATTTAAAATAAGTAGATTGAAATAGTTGATTAGAGAATCATGGATGAGGACATCACACTCTTTTGACACAGATTAATGAGATAGGAATTATTACCACTTCTGTTTTTTTGGTATTCCTTTACAAAGAAGGACAATGGAAAGGAGAGTGGGACAGGAAACGTAGTCGAAGAGGGAAAGCGATTCAAATCAAGTATGTATGGCTTAGCCACGAGAAATGCTATATCCCATTGGTAAAAATTTGGTGCAGTATGCCAAAAACAAAAAATCAATTCACATTTTTTAAACTGAAAAAATTTTGGAATTGATAATGTAGAAGAAATATAAAATATCTCAGTGACCCATATATTTACTTTTATGTGTGTGCATTTGGCTGTTTGCCTGTTATTCCAGAATTGGGCACAGCCTGCAAGTAAATTAGAGAAGACTTGTTTTCATTTTTAATTATTGATCAGCTGTAAGATTCATTTTCTATTAATGCGGAGGTGGGATTGTGTTTTTCCTTTCTCTTTAGTTCTTGATGAACCCCATATGGTTCTGGTGCTCAGTGCTCTTTAATAATTCAAGCTTATCATGGAAAAAAGTCAAGTTAAAAAAACCTACATCAGTGGTTCTCAAAGTATTTTTTCCTATTAGCAGGAGAAATAGTGCTTCAAGTTAAATTATAATCTAGACTCAAACTTTTAAAAGCATATTTAAGCAGAACTGTTTGGTTTGCATATGAGAAGACTATGACCTTCTTGTTCCCTCAACTTTCCATCCCTCTGTGATGGCCTTTAAAGCCTGGGCATCTATTGAACAGAATTAGAAATATATTGATGTGGATGATAAAATGATTAGATAGAATTAGCCCTGGCGCAGGGCTGAGACAACCAGATCTGAATGTAAACCATCACCATACTACCAACTGGCCTTATTATCTTGAACAATTTTATTACGTTTTTACATCCTCAGCAAAAACGAAGATAAAATGGTGCCCACTTCATAAAACTGTTCTAAGAATTGAAGTAATACATTATAAAGTGCTTTGCACATATTATTACTAATGTCAATATTTAATCATCTTTTCTAAGACATTCTCTACAGTGTTGCAGTGTTGGCAGCATAATGAACTGGTAAAGATAACTCTGCTCACAGTAATTATGACTTTCTTGAGAGACATGAATATTTCAAATTATAATCCTGAGACACTACAGTTTATGTTTTTTTTCAACTCAGGTTGTGTAAAGACATATGTAAAATGTACCCTCTTTGAATAATAAACTGTAAAATATCCTTTAAGATACTGAACTGGTGAAAATCTTTAGATATGATCTAATTTTCTTTGATGGTATGCACAGTTAAAATGATTTCATAAGGGCAAGATGGCATACCTTAATCTTTCCATGTGCAAATAGGCTCTCAATTCCACTCAGGGTGGGCCTCTAAAACAGACGTTGCTATGTCATGGTATCATTATTCAGTTCTTAATAAGCAATCCATTTTCCTTCATGCCTTCCCTCCTCCCTTTCTTCTCCCCTTTCTTTATTTCTGTTTTCTGCACACACTGTGTTTTAATTACAAAGCAAAAAATAAAATGGCTGTTCCAACCTAAGATGGTGTTGGACTCTTTGTGACCCCATGGACTGCAGCCTACCAGGCTCCTCAGTCCATGGGATTTTCCAGGCAGGAATACTGGAGTGGGTTGCCATTTCCTTCTCCAGGGGATCTTCCCGACCCAGGGATCAAACCCGGGTCTCCCGCACTGTAAGCAGACACTTTATGGTCTTAGCTAAGATGATGGTGGCTGTCCAAAAATAATTGAACCTTCTATTATCAGATGTCACTTTAATCTCAGTACTATGAAACTAAAAATTTTAGCAAAAGCATGAAGTGAGGGCTCTCTGGGAGAAGTTATTCTCCAAGGCAATGTGGACAGAGTGAAGCAGTGAACGCTTTGCTTCCACTCTTTCTGTGCACACCAGACCATCTTGCTTTCCACTGGGTCTGCCACCCAGTCCCTGACCCAGGCTCTTCTTGCTCATCCTTTCCTATGGCTCACTGGCTTCTTGGAGAGCTGCACTTAGCTCTAACAGGGTACTGCTTATTCACCACTGACTCCCAGGACTAATGCATACAATTCTCCTGTTTATTGAATGAATTAAAAAGATTTCTTCTTTTAAAATATACATGCCTCTGAGAAGTAGTATATAGTCATACCTTGGAGATATTGCTGGCTGGGTTCCAGACCACCATAACAAAGCAAATATGGCAATAAAGGTAGTCAAAATTTTTTTTTTGGTTTCCCAGTGCATATAAAAGTTATGTTTACACTATCCTGTAGTCTATTTAAGTATTCAATAGTATTTTGTCTGAAAACAATATATATACCTTATTAGAAATACTTTATTGCTGCAAATGCTAGCCATCATCTGAGCCTTCAGCAAGTCATAATCTTTTTACTGCTAGAGAGTCCTGCCGCAATGTTGTGGCTGCTGACTGATCAGGATGATGACTGCTGAATGTTGGGGTGGCTCTAGCAATTTCTCAAGGTAAGAATTTGAAGTTTGCCACATCAATTGACTCTTCCTTCCAAGAAGTGATTGCTGGGTTTCATGCAGTTTTTTGGTAGCATTTTATCCACAGTAGAATTTTTTCAAAATTGTATTCAGTCCTCAAGGCCCTGTGGTTGCTTAATCAATTAAATTTATGTAATATTCTAAATCATTTGTTGTCATTTCAACAGTCTTCACTGCATTTTTACCAGGAGTAGATTCAATCTCAAGAAACCACTTTCTTTGCCCATCCATAAGACTCAACTCCTCATCTGTTCAAGTTTTAACCATGAGACAGTAGCAGTTTAGTACATCTTCAGGCTCCACTTCTAATTCTAGTTCCCTTGCTATTTCCTCCACATTCTCAGTTACTTCTCCTACTGAAGTCTTGAACCTTTCAAAGTCATCCATGAATCATGACTTTTTAGTGGCATCTAGAATGGTGAGTCCTTTCCAGAAGCTTCCCAATTGACTGTCCTTATCCATCAGAGGAATCACTATTTTGTGTAGCTATAGCTTTACAAAATGTTTCTTAAATAATAAGACTTGAAAGTCAAAATTATTCTTTGATACATGGACTGCAGAATGGGAGTCATGTTTGTAGGCATGAAAACAACATTAATCTGTTTGCACATCTCCATCAGAGCTCTTGGGAGACCAGGTACATTGTCAATGAGCAGTAATATTTTGAAAGGAATCTTTTTTTTTTTCTGATCAGTAAGTCTCAACAGTAGGCTTAAAATATTCAGTAAATCATGTACACAGATGTGCTGCCATCCAGGCTTTGTTGTTCCGCTTGTAGATCACAAGCATAGTAGATTTAGCATAATTCTTAAGGGCTTTAAGATTCTTGAAATGTTAAATGATCATTGGCTTCAACTTAGTGTCACCAGCTGCATTAGCCCCTAACATGAGACTCAGACTATTCTTTGAAGCTTTGATGCCAGGTATTGACTTCTCTCTAATTATGAGAAGTCCTGATGGCATCTTCTTCCAATACAAGGCTGTTTCGTCTACACTGAAAATATGTTGTTTGGTATAACCATCTTCATTAATTATCTTAGCTAGATCTTCTGGATAATTTGTTGCAGCTTCTACAATAGCACTTGCTGTTTACCCTGAACTTTTATGTTATGCAGACAGCTTTTTCCCTTGAACTTCATGAGCCTGACTCTGCTAACTTCAAACTTTTCTTCTGCAGCTTCCTCGCTGCTCTTAGCCTGCATAGCATCGAAGAGAGTTAGGGCCTTGCTCTGGATTAAACTTTGACTTAAAGGGAATGTTGTAGTTGGTTAGATCCTCTATCCAGACCACTGAAACTTCATCCATATCAGCAATAAGACTGTTTACCTTTTTTGTCATTAGTGTGTTCACTGGAGCAGCACTTTTAATATCCTTCAAAAACTTTTCCTTTGCATTCACAACTTGGCTAACTGGTAAAGGAGGCCTAGATTTCTGCCTATGTCAGCTTTGAACATGTCTTCCTCACTCTACTTTACATTTCTAATTTTTGATTTAGAGTAGGAGATGTTTAACTCTTCCTTTCATTTGAACACTTAGAAGTCATTGTAAGGTTATTAGTTGGCCTAATTTCAATGTTATTCTATCTCTGGGAATAGGATGGAGAGGGAGAGATATCGAAGAACAGCTGATCTTTGAAGCAGTCAGACAGAACACTTATGTTTATTATGTTTGTTGTCTTATATGGGCCTGGTTCATGACTCCAAAAACCAGTTATGATAGTAAAGATCACTGATCACAGGTCACCGTAACAAATACAATAATAACGAGCAAGTTTGAAATACTGCAGAATAACCAAAGTGTGACACAGAGAAGTGAAGAGATCAAAAGCTGTTGGCAAAATGGTGCTGATAGACTTGCTCAGTGCAGAGTTGCCACAAAACTTCTACTTTTAAAAAGCACAATATCTGTGAAACTCAATAAAAAGAAGTGTCATAAAACTGTGTATCCCTGTACTTGAGGGTATACTTTGATTTTTAGTTAGAACATTAGCTGGAACATGTTAGCAGCCAGCTGAAAGCAAGACAAACCCAGGAAAGATGCCAGATAGCAGTAGATATGCCAAACAGGAGCAGACAAAAGCACCAGAGCTGGAAAAATGGGAGGAGCAGGAGAGGAGGCTGAAAGTAAATTTCTTTCTTTCTGGGCTTTTTTTTTTTTTTTTTTGTAATTTTGGCCTTAAGCTTTCCATTAAAATCATCTTGTGCTTCTTAGACTAGTTATTAATATTAGACTTTGGTTAATTAGCATTTCAAACAGATAGAGACAATGGGTGATGATTCCGTGACTCACTGGCTCTAATGAATGGCAGCTTCACTAACCCAGTGACACAGGTCCCTCCGTCTCTGTGCTGTACTTCTTGGAATTTCCCCCTAATCCCAGACTTCCTGTGCCTTGTCATTCTGTTTCATCAGATTCTTCTTGCCTCTTCTGTTGAATCCTCTGTTTTTCTAATCTTTTTGTTTTTATAGTTCTCCATCACCACCTTTGTGAATTAGCTTTTTCTCTCCCCTCTCTCTCTCTTTTTTTTTTTACCCCGCTAAATGGTTTCCCTACCCCTAACTCTTATCTGTATGTGACTGTTGGATTGAATGTTAAACATATTACTTGTAGTTACTTCATAAAGACTTACAACCCCTAATTCCACACCCCCCCCCCAAAAAAAAGAGGGATTGAAAGCTTTACATTTCATATTTTAAAGACAGAAATGAATTTTTTTGCTATGTAATCAACTCCTCCTTTGGACTGTAGGTTGGGATATTTCAGTGGGAAAACAATCATCAGCCTTAATATGCTATTATTTTAATGTTATTAAACAGTGAATTTAATTTATTTATAGTATCATGAGCTATGGCCTGGTTACCTGGCCTTCTAATTTTGTGCACAAATTTTTATAAATTGGCTTGACTACAGAAAATATTCTCTGAAATATATACCAAACATTTAAAGGGGAGAAAGCATTCAGACACCAAACAATTCTATATAAACCTCTGTCTGCCTGTAAATTCATTAAACTCACTCAGCACCTTTGTTCAACTCAGTTGCTCAGTCGTGTCCAACTCTTTGCAACACCATGAACTGTAGCATGCCAAGCGTCCCTGTTCCATCACCAACTCTTAGATCTTGCTGAAACTCATGGCCATCAGGTCGGTGATGCCATCCAACCATCTCATCCTCTGTCATCCCCTTTTCCTCCTGCCTTCCATCTCTTCTAGCTTCAGGGTCTTTTCTAATGAGTCAGTTCCTCACATCAGGTGGCCAAAGTATTGGAGCTTGAGCTTCAGCATCAGTCCTTCCAATGAATATTCAGGACTGATTTCTTTTAGGATTGACTGGTTTGATCTCCTTGCAGTCCAAGGGACTCTCAAGAGTCTTCTCTAACATCACAGTCTAAAAACATTAATTCTTCGGCGCTCAGCTTTTTTTATAGTCCAGATCTCATGCATGACTACTGGAAAAACCATAGGTTTGATTAGACTGATCTTTGTTGGCAGTCTTTGTTGACTGCTTTTTAATATGCTGTCTAGGTTGGTCATAGCTTTTCTTCCAAGGAGTAAGCGTCTTTTAATTTCATGGCTGCAGTCAACATCTGCAGTGATTTAAGAAACAAAGTGAAAGAAAGTGAAGTCGCTCAGTCATGTCCAACTCTGAGACCCCATGGACTGTAGCCCTCCAGGCTCCTCTGTCCATGGGATTCTCCATGCAAGAATACTGGAGTGGGTTGCCATTTCCTTCTCCAGCAGTGATTCTGGAGCCCAAGAAAATAAAGTCTGTGACTGTTTTCATTGTTTCCCCATCTATTTGCCATGAAGTGATAGGAAAAGATATCATGATCTTAGTTTTTTGAATGTTGAGTTTTGAGCTAGCTTTTTCACTCTCCTCTTTCACCTTCATCAAGAGGCTCTTTAGTTCCTCTTTGCTCTCTGTCAGTAGTTCCTCACCTCAGTTCTATCAAGGAGAAGAAGTGGATGCTTTAGCAAACAGAAATAACAATGCCAGTCCAAGTTGAGATGCTTCCTGGGAGAAAAGAGACAGTAGAAGGTATGATCAAAAGTTTAGAACCAGAGCAGGGACGGGGAATGGGGCAGGGTAGGGGGAGCGCTAGAGCAGATGGCACTGAATAGAGGTAGAAATAAAAAGGAAATATGGTCACTTCTGTTTCTACCTCTATTCAGTGCCATCTGCTCTAGTGCCCACCTCCAGTCCTAAACTTTTGATCATACTGTCTACTGTCTCCTTTCTCCCAGGAAGCCTCTCAACCGGACTGGCTTTGTTATTTCTGTTTGCTAAAGCATCCATTCCCTCTCTGATAGAACCAAGGTGAAGAATTGCTTAAACTTTTTCACTTTCCGGTCACCATTCTATCTCCTTCTTCTCTGGTATCTTCTCTCTGCTGGAGAGGAGCTTCTTAATCTATCTGAATCCTTTAGGAACCTCTTTGTATCTTCATCTTCTAATACTTCCTTGCATTATGCTCTTAGTCTATGTAGTTTGGATCATTTCTTGATGTTTATTGCAAACATGAATTAAACAAAAATTGAAATTTTATTTTAATTAAAGGCTGTCATCATTTTCAACAATAAAAATATTTTAAAAAATTTGGGGTTGCAACAAAAATAACTTTTGAAGGGTATTTTTATTATTGGTGGAAGATTGTGAATCAGAAAAAATGTTATTAAAAAGAGAGCAAAACATATTGAAACTTCCCTTTCATCTTTACTTAATATGTGTCTAAATTGAATGGTAAATCAGAAACAGAAGTGACCAATGAAAGCAAAGGCCTTTTTTTTAAAGAATTTGGAAGGATTTATACTATTTGGATAGAGGAAAATTGGGAAGGATCTTCCAGGAACTCAGACAGCAAGAGTAGCAGGGCTTTAGGTTGTGGGATAAAACTGGTACATGTTGGTATGTTTCATTGCTAGAACAAGATGTGTGCAGTGGGTAGGATTCATTGAGTCAATCAGTCATATATTTAAAATATTATCTAGCTGCACTTACCTTGTCCCCATCAGTATATTAGGTTTTGGAGTTTCAGTGGTAATTAAAAACAAATAACATAAAATATATTCCTATGTAAGCATTAGTTGAATAATTGAATAAGAATTTAATGGTAAACCATGTAATATATGTTTTGCAAGGAAAGAATTTAAATTTATAAAAGTATATACCTGGAGGTCTTGGTATGTAGAGTGTGGGATCAGAGAATTTCATGATGAAGGGACATTGACCTAATATCTAAAGTGGGATGAAGAGAAAATTCTTTTTGTTTTGCTTTCAGATGGGCACCCCACTATAGGGAGGAGTTGAAAATACTACATGGAAAATACTAAACATGGAGGAAAGGAAGATGTCTGTAACGTATCCAAAATGGTAGAAGTTGATCATGAAGTTGTAGGATTTCAGATGGGGTTTCACATTTTGGTGGCATTTCTAAGATGGGGGAAATAGTTGAGATTGGTTAGCAAATAGACTCTTGAGCTGGGAGTGAACTGATGAAGGCATTGCTTTAAGAATCTGGTGGCAATGGATTGTTGAGTGATTGCAGTAGGAAAAGTTCGAATGGAAGATTACTGCGTGGAAGCAGGCATGGAGTAATAAGGTCATGAACTAAGAGAGCTTAAAGTCCATGTGAAAAATATTCTGTATGCATTCTTAGTTTTTGTGACACTTTTTCACTCTTTTTTTTTAATAGAGTTGCGTGTGTGTGTTGCAGAAGTCGTATATTTAGTAAAATCTCTTCTTATTCCCTCAGGAAGAGTTATAGCTGCTTCCCAGTATTCCACAGCTTTCTATTTCTACCTCTATTAGCACATACTTCATGAAGCAATTAATTATTTATGTTCTTGTTCTCTGAATAAAACTGTTAACTTCCCATGGGCTGAGATTTGTTGTTTATTTTATGTAGGGCACCTAAGGTTGAATTTGGAAAGTAATGGGCTCACTGTGGCTACAGTTAATGATTGACTGAGTAACTAAAAGAATAGGGTCAACATTTATACTGTCTACATTTTCCACATGCAACATGTCTTGTTGCCTAGCCTCTTAGCGTGTCTTTAAGCAAAAGACTTTATAATTTGGAAAGAGTACTTTTCTTGTTGAAATCAGTTGCATGCACAAAGAAAAAGCATTACATTTTAAGACACAAAGAGAGAGTGGTAAATGATTTCTCTAAAAGTTTATTTATTTAGGTTTTAGTATGCTACATACCAAAACATTTTCTGTTTTTCCATTCTGAGTAGCTGATTCAGAGGTGGCCAAAGATAGTGTTCGCTCTCTCTGTCTGATCTATCTATCTATCTATCTATATATCATATATCTGTATCCTCTCTCCACCTGTCTACCTATCTCCACATGTATAGGTACTCTGAAGGCAGATAAACATGGGTTTTAATCTTGACTTCACTAAACTGTAATTCAGAAAAGCCAAGTAGTCACAAAGTCAGTTTCTGAATCTCAAGAAAGGTGACTAGTTTCTCCTGTCTTATGGAGTTTATGGCAGGATTAGAAATATCTGTCAAGAATTTCATAATTTGTAAGCAATACAAAGTAGATATTATTTTGTTACATTTTGTGGTATTATTGTTTTCCAGATTTTGATAACTGACTTACTCAATGTTTTCTAATCAACTTTGGTGAGTATTTGAGAGGAAAGTCTAGGTTCAGATGCTTCTTCTTTAAGAATGGAACACTGGGAGGATGTGGCTGGGATTCCACACTCCCCTCTCTCCATCAGATCCTCACTGGAGCCTTCAGGATGGAGGGTGAGATGGAGCCTCCTCTTATGGAAGGTGGTTGACCATCTGTACATTCGCTCTTCCTAGGACTCTATGTTCATCTTTCAGCCTTTTGAATTAGGAAGACTCTTGTATTGGCAGGAAAACTGATTCTTGATGTTTAGTTTGGTCTATGCCCACCTCCTAGCAAGTAAACCTAGCACAGGGCGTCCAGGACACTGAGGCCCTCGTTGTGATTAAGCGGAGAAACTAGTACCCTGTTCTCTTCAAAGGAAACTTACAGTCTCTTAAAGTGGTGCTGAATTCTCTCCCCTTCCTTTGCCAGCAGGAAGAAGGGGGCTGGAGGCACAAATGCACGTTTCTTCCCATTCCCAAAGGGAAAGTCTATGGAGAGGGAGGAGGATGTTAACATTCTTTGCTGCATTAGGAAATTCAAATGACAGATGACTCTTGAGAAGCTAGACAGCAACCTAGGGAAAAAGGTTGTTTGCTTTGAGTTGCCTTTTAAGAAGAAGAATATACTCAGGCACAGGGTGTTAGGAAACAAAGAATAGATAAGGGGTTTGACGAAATGACTGGGAATGAAAGCAGGTGCATTTCTTGTACATCAGACACACAAAAAATGTCATCAAAAAGTATCTGAGACTTTTCTGGATGCAGGTTTAAATAAGTAACTTTATTCAGGAAATGAAAATTTTGATCAGACAGAGAAAAGATGAAGGTGGAATTTGCAGTTTGGGCCCATTTCTAGGGAAGACCTCAGGTGCCATGTGAGAGCCATGTGGGAGTCAGTCTTGAGCTCAGGGTGGGGGCTCCTCTGGTGACACAGTGCTAAAGAATATGCCTGCTGGTGCAGGAGCTGCAGGTGACATGCGTTTGATCCTTGGCTTGGGAAGATCCCCTTGAGTAGGAAAGGGCAACCCACTCTCAATTTTAATTTTAATATAAAAGTTTAGAAAGATGTATAGGGTTTGATTTCCCATTTTCCAAGGAACTGTCATATGTGGAGGTTACTAATCATGGAGGTAGTTCCTTTTAAATCAACTTCTGTTTATTTTTAATCCCACATAGCTTCAAATAAGTATTAAAATTATTTATGTAGATGTTGGAGTGATTCATAGAGCTGTTACATTTAGATAGCTTTTAAAATATTAATATTTTTATTTTCAAGCCAAAACAGCATAAAGTGTACTTTATTCATGTTTTTTCCAAAGAAAGGAATTTATATTACTGCTACTTAATCATAGTGTAATTCATGATTAACTATGATTAATCCATGTCAGACTTTATTTTGGGGGGCTTTTTCACTGCAGATGGTGATTGCAGCCATGAAATTAAAAGACGCTTGCTCCTTGGGAGGAAAGTTATGACCTACTTAGATAGCATATTAAAAAGCAGAGACTTTACTTTGCCAACAAAGGTCCATCTTGTCAAGGCTATGGTTTTTCCAGTGGTCATGTTTGGATGTGAGAGTTGGACTGTAAAGAAAGCTGAGCACTGAAGAATTGATGCTTTTGAACTGTGGTGTTGGAGAAGACTCTTGAGAGTCCCTTGGACTGCAAGGAGATCCAACCAGTCCATCCTAAAGGAGATCAGCCTCAGGTGTTCTTTGGAAGGACTGATGCTAAAGCTGAAACTCTAATACTTTGGCTACCTCATGTGAAGAGTTGACTCATTGGAAAAAACTCTGATGCTGGGAGGGATTGGGGCAGGAGGAGAAAGGGATGACAGAGGATGAGATGGCTGGATGGCATCACCAACTCGATGGACATGAGTTTGGGTGAACTCTGGAAGTTGGTGATGGACAGGGAGGCCTGGCATGCTGCGATTCATGGGGTCACAAAGAGTCGGATACAACTGAGCAACTGAACTGAACTGAATCCATAATTCATCTAATAACATTAAAAGATGAAAAATAATAATGCATTTGTTTATCTGAAGAAAGTATATGTTGAGGCTCATTATATTTTAATATACTGGTTTATCACTACATACATATGGCAGTGATTCTTCTCATGTGTCTGAAATACTTTTTTGAATGAGAAATTTATTGACTGAAGTTGAGGAATTGAATAAATTAGAATAAAGCGGAAAGCATGGCTAGAGCTGGGAGAACACAATTGTAGGGAACAACACAGTTTGAATTCAGAGTCCCTCACTTAATAGCCCTGAGAACTTAGTTGCTTAACATTCTTGTGCCGCCATTTCCTCAAGTGAAACAGGTTGATACTGTTACCTCGTTCACAGTGTTGCTAAGAAGCTTCCAAGAGATAACGTGTGGAAAGCAGTCAGCCCTGTTCGTAGCACACAGCGGGTACTCCATAAAGCACCAATTCTCTTTTCTTCATATAGTCACTCTTCTTGAGGAAGTGTATTGCAGTTTTTTCCTTAGTCTGGCAGTCTGTATTTAAGAAGCAGTTGCATGGGCATTGAAAAGTTTTTGATCTTTTAAAAAAGGAAATTTTTATTGAAAAGACTGATTATTTTGTATTACCAAAAATAGATATAATTACTAATATAAAAATAGACTGGATAGTGATTATAGTTAATGATTTCTTATGTACTTGAAAGCTGCTAAAAGAGTAAATCTTAAATGCTGTCACCATAAAAAGAATTGGTAACTATCCTATTCTGACATGATGGAAGTGATATCTAATGCTGTGATGGTAGTCATTGTGCAGTTTATCGGTATGTCAATTGTACACCTTAAATGTGGGCTTCCCTGTGACTCAGTGGTAAAGAATCTACCTGCCAATGCAAGAAACATGGGTTCACTCCCTAGGTTGGGAAGAGTCCCTGGAGAAGGGCATGGCAACCCACTCCAGTATCCTACCTGGGAAATCCCATGCAGAGGAGCCTAGCGGGCTCCAGTCTGTGGGGACGCAAAAGAGTCGGACATGACTGAGCAACTAAAATAACAAACAACACCTTAAATGTACATATGCTATTCCACAATGATGTCTCAATAAACCTGGAAAAATTAATTGGATGTATTAGTGAAAAATATTTGACTATGTAATACTTCTGAAATTTCTAAATAGCATTAATAGCATGAGCCCAGCAACTAGTGAATCAAATTGGAACTATACTCTAGCAATGGTATAATTTGTCACAATGTAATCTTCAACATTAACTATTTTCTTACTGTATGAAATTCATGTGTTCTTTCAAAAAATGTGCAGTTATGAAAAGACTGATGTCTTTTGAGTTTGGGGCTTTGGGTTTTAAGAGGCCTCTTAAAAGAAAAAGGGGGCAGATGGATCAGAGTGCCTACTGTGTGTTCTGCTGAATATCCACATGTGTTAATGCTTTTGGAATAAAAATGTCTGAAGCCCTGCCTTTAACAATAACTCCTTAGAGCTTTTAGAAAAAAGGAAACTAAAGATAATTGCTTTGAATGGTGACCATAGAGTGCAGTTATAAAGTAAAGTGAAATGGAGAAGTCAACTAATTGGATTCATTCCACTATTTCAGTTAATCTGTGTTGAATCTGAGCTCAACTGGTCGAGCGGCTTTACATGACAGCCCTCCAAGTAAATGGAAAATTTCCTGAGCTCATGCTGGTTAAGAAACAGAAGCCCTCTTTGAAAGCAGTGCAAAACTCAGCAGTTTGGGTTTCATTGAACTGGTTTAGTGGTTTCAACTTATATAACTTCCATATGGAAACTTAAAGCAAGCATAGAAACTTAATCCACCTATTGTATTACCTGAGAACAGCTACTATTTCAGGGGTCTCTACTCAAGTACTCTGAAGACTTTCTAATAAAATTGGGTTTCTTTCCCAAAGATCAACAGAACCAGTCACACTGATGTAAACTGATTTCTAATAGCAGTGAAAAGAAATCCAGTTTAGTCTCCTTTTCAAAGTTCAGGAGCACTTATAACTAGTTCACCTAAAAATCAGTAAAGGGTCTAAACAGAACCAGACAGACATCAACACTGTGCTTGGGAATGCAATTTGGGTGGTGCAGTAATTTTGTTTTTCTTTTGCAGTAGTCCAGAGACAAATGATGGGTTTCCTTGGTGGCACTAGTGGTAAAGAGCCCACCTGCTAATGCAGGAGACGTAAGAGATGCTGACTCGATCCCTGGGTTGGGAAGATCCCCTGGAGGAGGGCGTGGCAACTCACTCTAGTATTCATGCTTGGAGAAGCTCGTGGACAGAGGAGCCTGGAGGGCTACAGTCCATGGGGTCTCAGTGTTGGACACGACTGAAGCAACTTGGAATGCATGCACAGAGACTAATGACAAAATTAGGCTGAACATTGTAAATTACAGTCAGGTAGGGACAATGATTGGCAAGGACTAAGGATGCAGTCTTTAAATTAAAACAAAAATCTATTTCTCAGTTGATTACAGAAAGGCTTCTTTGTGGCTCAGATGGTAAAAAATCTGCCTGCAAAGCAGGAGACCCAGTCTGTACCTAGGTGGGGAAGATCTCATGGATAAGGAAATGGTAATCCACTCCAATATTCTTGCCTAGAGAATTCCATGGACAGAGGAGTCTGGTGGGCTACAAATAGTCCATGGGGTCACAAAGACTTGGACACGACTGATCAACTACACTTTCATTATAGGAGGGCAGGCTTTACTGGTGGCTCAGATAGTAAAGAATCTGCCCACAGTGTGGGAGATCTGAATTCAATCCCTGGGTTGGGAAGTTCCCCTGGGAAAGGGAATGGCTAACCCCTCCAGTGTTCTTGCCTGGAGAATTCCATGGACAGAGGAGCATGGTGGGCTACAGTCTATGGGGTTGCAAAAAGTTGGATACTACTGAACAACTAACACTTTTCACTTGGTAAGAGGGTACCCTCAGCTTGAGGGTTGACCAAGCATTATGCTAAACTTCTTAAATGATTTTCTCCCGTAATTTTCTTCTCAATTCTATAGGGTAGGAATTATTTTAGCCTCATTTTAGCTTCTGAAGAAAATAATTGAGAGATGCAGTGTCTTCTGAGGGTCATACAGCTGAAAGGGGTGTATTCAGTATTGAATCTCAGGTGTGTCTCAAGCTCTTTCAAACACACCAAACTCTATTTTGAGGAGTTCATAATCTCTCAACTGCATGAACTTAAAAATTATTAGAGTAGTTTAATCCTCAAAATATTGACTGTTAGATTAAAAATTATTTCAAAAGACTTTGCATGCCTAAAAGTTTTGACTACTGCTTTGAATAAGTTTTTACATAGGTGGATATCTGTTGTGAAATGAGAAAACTTCTGTTTTTTTTTTTTTTTTTAAATGTGCTATTTGATGACTCAGCAGTGTTTCCATCTGCCTTGTTTCAATTGCCTTAGCAAGCAATATAATATAAACTCAGTATTTTTTAAAGTGAATGTTTAAAAGATTGGCTATATCTTTTATTAGATAAAACTTTCTGGAACAACAGAGGGCAAAGAAGTTTAAGAAAATTGATATTTTATGCTAATTATAGTTGACTGTATATTATATTGATATTATACTAAAGTCAAACTCACATGTTCAGCAAAGTTGCATTACATTTCTTTTATGCTTTGAGAGATAAAAATGAGATATTCTATACAGCTAAAACAGAATTTTAACTCTAAGAGGCAAAGACACTATTTTTAGAATTTTGAATAAAAATTTCTATTTTAAAAATTCCATCTTGTTACTGACCTTATGTTTTTATATCCTGAGTGAAGTTTTACCTTTCCTTGATCTTCGTCATCATTAGGTACATCAGCTATTGAATTATTCTATCAATTGCCACTGATGCAACTTTTATGAAATATAACCTTGAGTAACTACTGGTTCTAGCTTTAAAAAAACACAGAAAACTACATTATCCATTTCCTTATAATAATGATATATTTTAAAGTTATTCCCTTTACCTGGAATAACCTATCAATATGTGTATTTGACCCACCTGTATTCTAATTCCAACCTCATAGTATAGGTGAAGCTCCTGCAAGGTGTATGATGTATGTCTGAAGATAGAGATTTAACTCAGGACTTTTGACCCTTTCCAGGCTGATCTTTTATCTCCTTTAACTCTTTTCCTTCATTTTAGAAGCTCAAAATAGTGATTAGTGTCAAATTTCCATTTCTTCTGTTTTGAAGCCTAATCTAACTCCTCTTGCTCCCCAAAGACAATGTTGATTCCCAAAGAGGAGGCATCCTTAATTCAAATTCCTATGATCCATCAAATAACTCCTCCCACCATGTTTTCACTAAACTGATTCATATCAAAAATTTCTTTTACCAAAATATTTTCCTAACATGTGCCTCATAATTTTGTCCATATATGTAGCTGGAAGTTCATTAAGCATTGATAAAGTACCTACGATATGGGGGGCACTCTCTCAGATGCTGTACAAAGATATCTAAGAGGTACATTCAGTTCCCAAGATACATTAAGGAAGGGGACAAAGACATAAAGATGTATATGTATGGATTATTGTAAAAATATATAAGATTTAATTAAAGAAGAGATGTTCTTGCAAAATGAGTCTTGAAGAGTGAATAAGAGTAAATGGGAGTGAATATGACAGGCAGTGGGACAAGGAACATGGAAACGTACTTTGCACTTGTGTGTGCAGTTGTACAATGCTGAGCAGAGAAGTGAGAAAGATGGCGGGTGTAAGGAGAGCAGGCTGTGGAGTGGGAACCAGATCAAGACTGGCTGGAAGCCATGTTGGGGAACCGGACTTGATTCCTGTAGTGATGGGGGTGCTACTGGAGTGTTTTCAATTTAGTTAGATTATTTTCTAACGGCAGTATGAGTAGACACTTGAAAAGGGCAAAACTAGAGGCAGGGAGACCAGTTAAGAAGTGAGTACAAATGACCTAAGCTGGACATAGTGAAGACTTGGACCAAGTCTGTGGTGATAGAGGAGGGGGGAGGAGACAAGGAGACAATTTAGAGAAATAGTCAATAAAGTCTTAAATGACATAGAGAGTTCTAAATGTTTACCAAGAGCAGAACAAATCCAGGTTTTGTGGGGCTTGAAACTTACACAGTTTATGAAAAAGAATGCAAAATTATGGATTCAAAATGAAGTACAAAAGTAAACATTTACTTAAAATTAGAAAAGAAACCACAAAGTTGTGCATTTTGAGAGCATGCCAGGAACCATAAACCTCACGAAATTAAGAGAGATATATCTCATTAAGCACAAACTAAATGTTTTTACCACCTCAACTTTCCTTTAGCCATATCCAAAACCTGGCTGCACCCATTTTAAATATCTCCCAACACACACACAAAAATATGACAGAGATAAAAACCAGAGCAGAGTGGAAAGAGTCAGGAGAAAGTAGAACACCCAAAACATTTTGTCCCTGGTGATAAATTGAGTACTCATGGTTGGTGAGCAATCAACATAGATATATATATTAGTCCTAGTCTTTCTTAGCTGCACAAAGTATTTTCAACTTTTTTATCTGGAAGATTCTGAATTATCAGGAATTGCATGTTTTTGGCCTGAAGAATAGAATAATTAATGACTGTAATTGTTAACAGTGAGGAGTGAGAAAGACTATCCAGTGAAGAAAAGAACTGCACCATTGCCTCACAAAGATATGCTATCTCTCTCCAGTATTTATTCTTTTAGTATCTTACTGAATTAAGAGACCTGCAGTATTCACATATATTGGACTCTGATATGAATCACTCTTAAAGAATGTACTCGTTAAGAACAGTAAACTTGATACCATAATGTGTCAATGCAAATAAACTTCTCTGAACTTAGATAATTTTATCCAATTTGAGATCTATAAGTGAAAACGAGACAGCAAAACTAAGAGTGAGACGATTTTGTAAATTGCTTTATTTAGAGAATAGCAAATAGTTAGCATTGCAGTATTAATTCCTGGATTTTGTTTGTAATCGTGAGTCAACTAGTCATTCAATGAGAAATGGGGCAAGATTTGGTGAAATACAAAATTCACAAAACTTTCTATCTCTACTTTGAGAGATAGTACATCTTTGGGATTAAGGGTAAGGACCCTAGAACCTTACTGATTGAGTTGGGCTCTCAGCTTCATTGCTGACTGGTTGTATTTAACCTCTTTGAGCCTCAGTTTCATTATCTGTTAAGTGGGTATTAATAATACCTACCTTTCTGGGTTGTTGAGTGAATGATAGGTATCAATGGATATAAAGATCTTAGAAGCAATACCTGACACATAATAATAAGCATTATCTAAGTGTTTGCTATTTTTGTTTTCCAAAGAGAAGGCACCATAGTTTTCCTTAGAATGCTCCAGAAGTCCCTGTATAACTGAGTGGTTAGATTTTCCAACTTTATTGCTGGCTGTTGTGCCAAGTATGCTGACCTCCAGCCCAGTGTTTCTTAAACTGTTCCATATGGGTGTTCTGAGATAAATTATGGTGCCCAATAAAGATTGAACTGAATCAAATTAAATGTTTTAGAGGTAATAGAAATTTCTAAGTATTTTTTCATGCCCCAGATTATAACTCCACATGGTACAGACATGGACTCTGAAGATGATTGAACAATAGCTTTTTTGTTTGAGGGGACTGCAGGAATACTGTTACATGGATTTTCACTGACTATAATGTACTATGCTAAGACTTGCCTACTTTGGATAGTGCACATTCAGGCCCTTTGAAGAGGCAGATTGTAAGTGCCAATCAAACAAATTACACCCCAGCATCCACTGTCTTGCCCTGCACAGGAAAGTGTCGCTTGTTTATTTGACATTTGTGAGCTTGTTAAAAAAAAAAAGAAAGAACCTTAATACTGGCGATGGTGATGGCCACTTGGTGTAAATAGGGCTAACGAGCTAAGTGAAAAGTGAGTCATTTCCATGGGTGTGCACATCTGTTCTGTTCTTTGGATTGTGGCTGGAGCTGTCCTTAGCAGACCATTGTCACTTTCAGATTTGCTTCCAGTATCCTACTTTACTCATAGCATCCCAGCAACTTGTTCCTTAACTTTGGCAGAAAGTGCAGTTTCCTCGTTGCTGCTCCTCTAGCACCATTCTCTGAACACAAGGTTTAGGTGACTGCCAGCATCACTTCCCTTGCCTTTTGATCACTAAAATTCCATTTTCTAGGCATCACTTGTATTTATCAGTAAACTTTTCCCTTTGAGCCACCCCCATTCTCAAAGGCTTCTGGAAGAGCCGTTTCCTGACAGCTAAGGAGCAATCAACTCCACTATCCTCCTACATAACAATGAGTAATCTTTTCTGCAGTCAATATTACAGGCTCCCACGAGTGTACCCTCTTATGACTTGGGGATGATAGAAAAGAAACTTGACCAGATATTATCAGATTTGGAACAGTAGAACAAAACGAATATGGTATTCAATATGCTTTTTAATAACTATGTGGAACGTGTAGCTATCAAAGAAAATAGTCAAGAAGAAATGAACCATTCATGGGTGTTTAGTGATGAAAGCAACCTTGTGATTGTCTAGTCTGGTTTCTTTATTCAGTAGTTGTGGAAGGTAAGGAGCATGCATTGCTCCTACCTGCTCAAGAGCATGCATTTAGTCAAGGAGCTGCAGGAATTCTGGAATGGCTTTCTGATTCACCGCCCAGTGTTTGAAAATGCCTAAATGTTTTTGGCTGGGAGGCTGCTTGAGGTAGTTTCATTTATACTTGTTATGTCAGAAGACACATAAGTAGTACCCTTTTTACATGTCAGTTAGTCAGTGATGGAGTGAGGGAATAAGTATAGACTTTTTCATATTTAAGTTATCTTGTTGAGGAGGGGAGAAAATTCTCTAATTAATTCTAGATCCGTCTTGAGTCTTTCTGCTACCCATTGCTGCAGTAATTGATTGACCCACTGAACTGTGTAGCTTTTATTAGATTCCCTCTCTCTTATACTTGAATTATTTTTTTAGAAAATTATTTACTTGTGATTTGGGGAGAGGAAAGAGTATAAACCTAAATAATTTAAGTTCTACTCCAAGTTCCACTTTGAACCTGAAGCCTGATCATGAGCGAGTCATTTTACCAGATTGGGCCTCATTTTTTTCTTTCAGTTATGAACGGGAAAAGCTACATGTCCTTGAATGTTACAGCTGTCATGTCAGTTAGCCTCATGCATTCCATACATTTCCAATGCTTAATTGTTGGAAGAAAGACTAGGGCAGGAGTTTGGCATCTGCGATTGTGTTATCAACGGATGGGCTTTAAAATAGGAGTCCTATGTTTTGAGTCACAAAAAGACCATCGCAGGGTTTCTCACTCAATAATAAGAGAATGCTGAAGAGAATTTCTGAGTAAGAGCACTGAGATATTTTTGGAGGTTTTTCAATTAGGCCTCTATTTCATCTTAAAAACTAAAACTCATGTAATTAAAATGTGGCTGATTTGTGTTAAAAATACTATGTTAGCATATGTTCTAAAACTAGAATACAAGCATGGGTTTTCTAAATCTTTCAAAGGACTAGAGCAGGAAATTAAAGTTATTGAGCCTAACTCATACGTATTTGCAATGTGGTCTGGGTCTTCCTGAAAGAATAACAGGAAGGGCATTGGGGTCAGTGGCTCTGGATACTAGCGATGCCAAGAACTTTCTTTTAGTTTTTCTTAGCCTTTGGTAGTCCATTGTTTTGTACCTCATCAAAGTGTCTTTCACTTTTCTTTTTCAGAAATACAAATTGAGCCCTTAGTTACTCTCTGCCTTGAGGATGGAAAAATATATTTAAGATTTCTCATACTATAGTAAAGAAAAGTAGTGTGAAAAGCCCATATAAAGAAATAAAAATATATTTGAAAATACTTCTAAGTATTTTAGAAGAAGTATAACTTGAAATGGAGGTGTTTCTGAGGATTAGGCAACAACAACAAAAATCTCTTTTGACTAGGTTTTTCTCATTCAGTGCTTTGTCATTCTAGACTTACGGAGAAAAGACAGGATGTTCATTGTCATTTAAAGAAACATTGAGAAAATTAAATTCTCCCTGCCCCGCGCCCCCCCACCCCCGTAAATCATAAGTTCAATTGAGAATAAATATTTAATTCAAGATCAGTAGAAAATCTATTGTTTGTTACTAATGACTCAGCTACTCAAATGATCTATTGTATCAGTGTCCAGTGGCAGGAAGGGGTCTTTGTGCAGTATCGTTGTAACCATGACATTAGTGACATCATTTAGTAGAAACAGAATTTGGAACATTTGAGAAACAAAGCAATGGCTTCTTTGCTTGATTCTGTGAAAACCCAATGAATACTAAGAGAGTATAATGGGCAATGCTGATTTCTCTGCAAATGTTTAGCAGTGTTATATGTACACATACATATGTACATAAGAAAATGTTTTACTTAAATTTTCATACTGATCCTGAGATTCAGTGTTCCATAGACTCTAAATAATGTTGTCCTTGTATTGCAAAGCCGTGCTCTACTTTGAAAGCAATACCTTTGGATTATACAGAGTATTGATTTAACAGGGCCTAGAAAACACACAAGATTGGTTCTACTCTGAGGTATGCCTTTGTTTAAAAAAAAAAAAAGAATCCCTTCAGCTTTTCCTTTCTTGACCTTACTAATAATAATGAAAGAAAGGGAGGGTATTCTACGAGGCTGTGTCAGTCAGTAGTGTAGGGAGATCCGCGAGGGAAGCATCATTGTTACCATAGAAATGAATGCTGCTTCTGTCAGGGGCATACAAAGGACAGACTGAACATTGAGGAGTGGAAAAGCAATGGGAAGAAAGGGTGCCATCCAGTGAGAATAGGAGAGACTATACTGAATTAATTTATTGGGAAAAGAACAGCATGAATCAGGGTGGGGGACCTAGATCCTGAAAACCCCCAAAGAAATGTGATAAACAGTATCACAATTTGGGTGGAAACTGCAAAGAAAAGGTGATTTCTACTTTTAAAAATTAAATTTTGGGGACTTCCCTGGTGGGGCCTAGTGGTTAGGATTCTTGGGCTCACTCCCTGGTCTGAGAACTAAGATCTGACAAGCTGTGTGGTGCTGCTGCCTCCAGAAAAACAAAACAAAACAAAACAAAACAAAACAAAAAGCTTTTAATTTTCTTCTAAATTAGATGTATTCTATATTTTTGCCTTTAAAGCTACTTCTTGAATCCTGAGGTTTTCTTAAAAATTAAGTTTGGAAGAAAACAAAATGAGGAAAATATTAACATTTGTGCTAGACTGTGTATTTTAAGGGCTTCCCAGGTGGCTCAGTGGTAAAAAATCCACCTGCCAATGCCAGAGATGTGAGCTCAATCCCTGGGTCAGGAAGATCCCCTGGAGAAGGAAATGCAACTCACTTCAGTATTTCTTGCCTGGGAAATACCATAGACAGAGGAGCCTGGCAGACCACGATCCATGGGATCACAAAAGAGTTGAACATTTCTTGGTGACTGAACAGCAATTGTATTTAAATCCTGAGTTCTTTTCTTGCTTGTCTTGGAATTTGGGGCAAGTCACTTGACCATACCTTAAATCAGGGTGTTAAATAATACCAACCTCACAATTAATGGGTTAATATATGAGAGAACCAAATTCAAACCCCAGGCCATGGAGTGAACATTTTTAATTGGAGGAAAAGTTTAGGCAATGGAAGCTGAGATATAAATCATTAAAATCAATATAAATCATTTTGCATGTTTGAGAATGAAGAGAAAAAGTAGGATAAAAAGTTGGGTTTTTTCCCCCCTTCATCTCTCTCTTGGAAAAAGAGAAAAACCTGTTCATGTTTGATAACCATGGATAGAGATAGAAAACATACTCATGTGAATATATAAGTGGGTGGTAATTTACAAAAGGCATTAATAAAATGCTATTAAAATGTTACTTTTGGCCTTCAGAAAGATCTTAATGGGCTTAATACTTTCATTTATTTGCTAATTTGGGTGGATTGTCAAAGTGAAATTTTATTTTAAGTGTTTATTCATGCCCTGAATAGAATGCAAGGGTGATATTTTTATAAAATTTGATATATATCCTGGAAAAAGGTTAATATTAATAGATTAATATTACTTATGTACTATGGTGAACATGGTGATATGCCATCCAGATACTCCTCCAAGGAAAATTTGTCTCAGCTCTGGCCTCCTCATTCCAAGATCATGCCATTCCCAGAGCAGCCCACTTTCATGGTTGATGAAGATTGGGAGTACAAGTCCAGGCATTTTTATTCAGTGTGAAACAACTCTGATGTCCAGTGGAGTTGACCAGGGCAGTAGGAGGGTCTGAACTGAAGCTCAGTTTCTCCTTCTGGCAATCCTGCTTCCCTCCCCTCCTTTCCACAGATGTTCAGTCCAAAAGCACTCCTTAATAAACATCCTGCATGCCAAGCTCCATCTCAGAATCTGATTTCTGGAGAACCTAACTGGCTTCATGAACTTCTTTCTATTGCATGTAAATTCTCATATGGACGTATTTCTGTGCATAAAATAACACGTCAGTTTTCAAATGTCCAGATGCCATCAAATCTTCTGTCTCATATTCTTTTAAGAATTCACAAAGCAAAGAAGTAATGCTGGTAAAATTTCAGTTTGCTCATGTTTTACATGCAGAGTCTTAGCTGCTAAAGGGTTCTAAGGAAATACCTGATTACATTTAGAGTATTTTAGGAGACCCTGGTCTTTCCATATGGTGCTAGTGATAAAGAACCCACCTGCCAATGCAGGAGACCTAAGAGATGCAGGTTCGATCCCTGGGTTGGGAAGATGTCCTGAAGGAGGGCATGGCAACCCGCTCTAGTGTTCTTGCCTGGAGAATCCCGTGGACAGAGGAGCCTGGAGGGCTACAGTCCAGAGGGTTGCAAAGAGTTGGACACGACTGAAGTGACTTAGCATGCATGCACGCAGGGGGCCCACTAAATGCATGCATACAGATGAGACAGCTGGAGCCTAGAGGGGTAAAAGGACACACTCTAGGTATTAACTGTCATACTAGAGGTTAGAACACAAGGCCGTTTACTACTCCTTCCTTAGCTTCCTGTGATCAGGGATGTTTTTGTCATCTTTTTCTCTTTCTTTTTCTGTTTCTCAAGCCCAGTTTCTTTCCTCATCATCCTAAGCCACAGCTGTTTATCACAAATGTAAAATCCTTTTAGAGAAAAGATTGGGAGTGTGGTGTGTGTAGGAAGTATACAAAGGGGGCATATAGCTCTGGTAATTGTCAGCTTGTAACTTTGCTCAAAACTGATCAAATTGGAGGGTACTTTCTGAACTCCTTCCTCTGAGCATGCAGGAGAGACTGAAGGACAGCGTCTTCATTTCACATTTAGGACCTTCTTTCCATGAGCACAAGAATTATATTCAGTATTTCTTGGGATTTAGAGTCAACAAAGTAGAGATATTTCAGTAGATAAATATATTATTTCAGAGACCATGTTAGCCTTTGCAGTGTGGGAAAGACAGTAAGTACATTTATTGCTAACTGTGTTCTCGTGGGATGGTCTGGCTATTTTCTATATTTATTTCATTTCTATTGATCTCTAAGTAGTTGAGATCCATTTATCCTTCCTATAATACCTTAATACTATTTTCATAACTATTTAGCATTGTACAAAATGCTTTCACTTATAAACATTTAAATGTTTATCGAATAAATAATACAATACATGTAAACTCAGATACTAGAGAAGGGAGTTATGTATAATTTTACCTAATGTTTATTGACAGTAACCATGTGAGGTAGATATGATCATCTTCATTTTCAGATAAGAAATCTAAGATTCATCAAGTTTGTGATGGTTACTGCTTGCACTTGCTGTTTGTTATGTCTCAGACATGCTCTAAGAGCTTTACGTATATTAATTATTTATTGCTCTGAATGGCTCCACTAAAATGGGCCCAATTATCATCACTGGCGTTTTGCAGATGAGAAAACAGATACACAGAGATGAGGTAACCTGGCCAAGGTCTTACCGTGGGTTAATGATGAATGGGATTCAGCACAGGTTGGGTGACTGGCCTTCCTGATTGGCCCAGGACTGAGGGGTTTCCCAGGAAATAAAGGCTTCCATTGTTAAAACTGCAGTAGTCCCTGGAAAACTGGAACAGCTTGTCAGACTAGATCAAGGTTGTCTGTACCACTGCTCACACTTTTAAGTACTTAACTCTTCTGTCTCTCAGGCAGAAGTTGGTACATTCCGAGTTTGGACCTTTCTCTATGTGATTCTAACGCTTGCCTATTCTCTTTCTTGTGGCCATGTTTTGTAATGTGTGTTTTGTATTAACTCGTAACATACTAATTTGCACCAACTTGTAATGTGTTTGGATAGATAGTCATAAGCCTCATATTTGTTATTATTCTTTTGTTTTACAAGCTCTATTGAGGTATAATTGATATATAAAGCTGCATATATTTAATGTATATATTTTATGAACTTGGGCATATGTATAAACCTGTGAAAACTTTATCACTACAATTAAGATAATAAATATATCTAATACTTCCAGAAATTCCTTGTGCCCTTTAAAAAAAATAAGTTCTAGAGATCTCTCATACAACATAGAGTCTATAGTTAACAATGTTGTATTGTGTGACTTAAAAAGTGTTAAGAGTGTAGTGCTCATGTTATGATTCTTAATTAACTTCATTTCATTTGGGGGCAGGCTGTTTATTTTTCTTATGCTTTGGTTTCTCCCAGGCTTATTCATTTTCCCTAAGTCACTGGAACTTACAGTATGGATGGATGCCTTATTTTCCCCCTCCCATGGGTCACTTCTGAATGACACCCTTCTCACATATACGCTACTTTTGTTTCACTTTCCCCCGTGGCTCTGGAACACATGATGCATGCATTCAGTATCCGCAGGTGACTCTCAGCATCCTCTTATGTCATGTCGGCTCCTCTTGGGCTCCCCTTTCTCTAAGTGATATTGTTTTCCTTATTCCCCCCACTGTCACTGCCTCCTTAGTCAGTGTCATGGCGTCTCCCTATAAGAGAGGACCAATAAAACTATCTTAGGTTTTAGAAGAGAGAAATTTGCATTATGTTTTCATGGCCATCTTCTTAGAGAAGATATTAATCAAGCCAAGTTTTGAGGAGTGCAAACACTTTAGATGAGCATCACTAAAATCAAAAGCTTGATTTTACTGATCTTGATTTTGATACTGAGGAAGAATTACAGTCTAGGAACTAAGGAATATTAGTTTTTTAATTGCATGATCTTAACCATAAGTAACTTAACCACTGACTATCTTAATTAACAAGTTTTTATAGTTTCTGTGTTTGGAGGTGAAGTGAAGTCGCTCAATCATGTCCGACTCTTTGTGACCCCATGTACTGTAGCCTACCATGCTCCTCCGTCTATGGGATTCTCCAGGCAAGAGTACTGGAGTGGGTTGCCATCTCCTTTTCCAGGAGATCTTCCCAACCCAGGGATCGAACCCGGGTCTCCGGCATTGCAGGCAGACGCTTTACCAGGTGACTGATAGTACATAATTGTATTGGAGGTTGCCTTAGCATTGTAAAGAGTATGTGTGAAACACTTACTCGGAGAATAACTTTTGATTAGCACGTTTACCTTCTCTGAATCTCAGTTATCGTCTGACTAGCAATATCTGTTGCATAGAGTTACTATGAGGACAAAAATAGAGAAAATATTTATTAATAATATAGCTAATTTGATGCCTGGCACAAAATAGCTAATATTAGTCTTAGCAAAAATCTTTACCATTCTATTCATGGATAAAAGCAGATTAAAAACAACTGATTTTTATGCTTCTTCCAATAGCCTGATAAATAGATGGGAATTGATGACTGTGGTTAGTACTCTAGGTCAATAATAGGACACTATTTTTAAACATATCCCACTCTTTCCCTCTATAACTGTGCCTTTTTTGTGTGGGTTTGGCTTTATGTAGGTGCTTCTTCCCTGTGCCTCAGTGCTAGATTTTAACAGGCCAGATATAGTTTTTGCTTTTTAAAGCTTACTTTTTCACCTAAAATGATGTGTTTGAAACCTGATCATGGATAGGAGATGAAATGTTGTGATATAAAATAGATCGTTGCAGCAAAAACCCTGAAAAATTTTGCATTTAAATATGTTAATATATTAGATTTTAACAGTGAGGTTGATAGGGAGTTTCAGATGAAATATTTTGTCCTCAAAAAGATAAATATCAGAAATGGTTCAGTGCTCAACAGTTTGAATTCATATTACAGTACAGCTGCTACTTGTTTAATACAAATATGTGGATTTTTCTGGCTATATTTCTCTAAGAATGAAAAAACAAAGGCCAAAGTGATTTTAACTATATTTTGCCTATGATTGTTTCAATTTTATTATTCAGATGCATTTTATAATCAGGTGTATAGATAATATTTTATCTCTGATATCTAATATTTTTTATCGTTCTTCTACAGTGTAGGAAATACTGGGCTGAGGGAACTTCTGAAGACAATAAGAAACAGATAGCCAGGGGGAATTAAATAAAACTTTTAATTTCAACTTAAATTACTATCTTTATGTGATCTCTATTTTTTCAGACCCTTGGCCTAGTACAGAAAAAGAGAAAGGGAGATAAAGAGAGAATGAAAGAGAGGGGAAAAAAAGAGAGAGAGTGAGAGGAGAAGAGAGGGAGAAAGAGATATATAGCCTTTTAGAGGTAAATATAGCATTTTTTCGCTTTCTCCTATGATCAGAGAGGTATGAGACTATAGCCGAATGATCAGAGATGTAATGTTGATGGCTTTGGAAATGGAGGAAGTAGCTGTGTGTCAAGGATGCAGGTAACATTTAGAAGCTGGAAAAGATAAGGAGATGGATTGCCCCTAGAGCTTCCAGAAAGGAACACAGCCTTGCTATCACCTGACACAATGAGACTTGTGTCAGCTGTCTGACTTCCAGAACTATAAGATAACAAATTTGCATTGTTTAACCACTAAATTTGTCATAATTTGTTAGGGCAGTAATAAAAAATATGTAAGCATGTACACATTTCATATCACACTGAAGGAAGTATGGTTTTTTTATTGTTTTTATTTGATTTACTTCTACCATGTTCCCTTATGTTACATATATAATATATGTTCAAATCACCATCCCCTATGAAGCAAAAAGCAAGGAAGAGAGGGAAAAGTACATCCGATTAACTGCAGAGTTCCGAAAAATAGCTAGAAGAGACAAGCAGGCCCTCTTCAATGAACAATGCTTAATAATTAAAGAAAAGAACAGAAGGGGAAAGATTAGAGATCTCTTCAGGAAAACTGGAAACATCAAGGGAACGTTTCTCCTAAAGATGGCCATAATAAAGGATAAAAATGGTCAAGACCTAGTAGACACTGAAGAGATCATGAAGAGATGGAAGGAATACACAGAAGAACTGTATAAAAAAGATCTTAATAAACTGGATTACTATGATGGTGTGGTTAGTCATCCAGAGCCAGACATTCTGGAGTGTGAAGTCAAGAAGTCAAGTGGGCCTTAAGAAGCACTGCTGTTAATAAAGCTAGTAGACGTGATGAAATTCCAGCAGAACTATTCAGATCCCTAAAGAATGATGCCATCAAGGTTTTGCATTCATTATGTCAGCAAATCTGGAAGACCCAGCTTTGGCCACAGGATTGGAAAGGTCAATCCTCATCCCAGTTCCCAAGAAGGGTAGCTCACCAAAGAATGTACTAACCATTGGACAGTTGCATTTATCTCCCATGCTCATAAGGTCAAAATTAAAATCATGCTTGCTACACTTCAGCATTATGTGAACCAAGAACATCCAGATGTCAACCTGGATTTAGAAAAGGAAGAGAACTAGAGATCAAGTTGCCAACATTTGCTAGATTATAGAAAAAGCAAGGGAATTTCAGAAAAACATCTATTTCCATTTCATCAACTATGCTAAAGCCTTTGATTGTGTGGATCATGACAAACCGTGGAAAGCTCTTAGAGAGATGAGAATACCAGACCATCTTACCTGTCTCCTGAGAAACCTGTATGCAGGTCAAGAAGCCACAGTTAGAACACTGTATGGAACAACTGGTTGGTTCAAGATTGAGAAAAGAGTATGATAGGTCTGTCTGCTGTCACCTCAGCTATATGCTGAGCACATGATGAGAAATGCCAGGCTAGATGAGTTAAAAGCTGGAATCAAGATAGGGAGGAGAAACATCAACAATCTCAGATATGCAGATGATCACTCTAATGGCAGAAAGCAAAGAGGAACTAAAGAGCCTCTTGATGAGGGTGAAGGAGAGTGAAAGAGCTGGTTTAAGACTAAATATTAAAATAAAACAAACCAAGATCATGGCATCCAGTCCCACTACTGCATGGCAAATAAAAGAGGAATAGGTGAAAGTAGTGATGATTTCCTCCACTTGGGCTCCAAAATCACAGTGGACGTTGACTAGCCATGAAATCAGAAGACAATGAAGACAATTGTTTCTTGGTGGGAAAATGACGACAAACCTAGATAGTGTGTGGAAAGCAGAGACATTACTCTGCTGACAAAGGTCCGATTAGTCGATTAGTCTATGCTATGTCTTTGCATAGTCTATGCATAGTCTTAGTCAAGGCTATGGTCTTCCCACTGGTCATGTGTGGTTATGACAGCTGGACCATAAAGAAAGCAGAATGCCAAAAAATTGATGCCTTTGAACTGTGGTGCTAGAAAAGACCCCTGAAAGTCCCTTGGACAGCAGGGAGATCAAAGCAGTCAATCTTAAGAGAGATCAACCCTGAATATTCACTGGAAGGACTGATGCTAAAGCTGAATCTCAAGTAAATTAGGTTATCTGATGCAAACAGACGACTCATTGAAAAAGTCCCTGATGCTGGGAAAGATTGAAGGCAGAGGCGAGGAGAGGGTCAGAGGATGAGATGACTGGATGGCATCACCAATACAATGGACATGAACTTGGGCAAACTCTGGGAGATGGTGAGAGACAAGGAGGCCTGGCATGCTGCATTCCTTGGTGTCTCTCAGTGTTGGATGTGACCGGGCGACTGAACAACAACAACAATGTAAGACAGATTTGTTATGGAAACTCTCAGTTTGCTGTATCATGAAAATTCACCAACGGGATTATACCCTTTATTCAGTGAATATTTATAGGGTATGTTATATGCCAGAAACTCTGCTAAGTGGCAGAGATACTGAAAAGAGTAATAGCCATTCAGATCTTCTGCCTATTTTTTAATTGAGTTGTTTGGTTTTTGAAATGAATTTGTATGAGCTTTTTATATGGTTTGGATATTAACCCTTTATAAAACATATCATTTGCAGATACTTCTCCTATTCAATAGGTTGCCTTTTCATTTTGTTAAACCGTTTAAATTTGATTAGATTCCATTTGTTTAGTTTTTGCTATTCCTTTTTTTGCCAAAAAAAAAAAAAAAAATTGCTAAGGCATGTCAAAGAGTACAATGCTGGTTTTCTTCCAGAAGTTCTATGACTTCATTTATGCTTTTAATCCATTTTGAATTTATTTTTGCACATATTGTGAAACACTGTCCGAAGAAGTCATACAGTTGGCCAACAAGCACATGAAAAAATGTTCAATACCAATCATGAGGGAAATGCAAATTGACACTATAATGAAATATTACCTCACACCTGTCAGAACAGCTCTTATCAAAAAGACAACAAATAATATATCTTGGCAACGGTGTGGAGAAAAAGCAACCCTCGTACACTGTTGGTGGGAATGTAAATTGGCACAGCCACTTTGGGAAATACTATGGAGGTTCCTCAAAAATTAATATGATCAAGCAATTCCACTTCTAGGTATATATCAAAAAATGAAAATGCTTATTTGAAAAAATATACACATCCAATATTCATAGCAGCACTATTTATAGTAATCAAGATATAGAAGCAACCCGAGTGATCATCAACAGTTCAGTTCAGTTCAGTCACTCAGTCGTGTTTGACTCATTGTGACCCCATGAACCACAGCACGCCAGGCCTCCCTGTCCATCACCAACTCCTGGAGTCCACCCAAACCCATGTCCATTGAGTCGGTGATTCCATTAAGCCATCTCATCCTCTGTCGTCCCCTTCTCCTCCCGCCTTTAATCCTGCACAGCATCAGGGTCTTTTCAAATGAGTCAGCTCTTGGCATCAGGTGGCCAAAGTATTGGAGTTTCAACTTCAACATCAGTCCTTCCAATGTACACCCAGGATTGATCTCCTTTAGGGTGGACTGGTTGGAATGAATAAAGAAGATGTGGTATATTCTTTATATATGTGTATATAAAACACACAAACACACTGAAATACTATTGAGTCATCTCAGCTTATAAAAGGATAAGTTTGCCATTTGCAACAATATGATGGATTTGGAGGATATTGTGAGTAGTGAAATAAGTCAGACAAAGACAAATGCTATGTTTTCACTTATATGTGGAATCTGAAAATAGAACAAATGAATGAATATAGCAAAACAGAAATAGACTCACAGATATGGAGAGCAAACTAGTGATTACCAGTGGGGAGAGGGGTTGACAGAGGAGCAAGATAGAGGAAGAAGATTAAGAGGTACAAACTACGAGGTATAAAGTAAGTAAGATACAAGATTGCAATGTGCACCACAGTGAATATAGACAGTTTTATTTAATAACTATCAATGGAGCTACTTAATAGTTAATTGGGCTTCTGTGGTGGCTCAGATGGTAAAGAATCTACCTGCAATGTGGGAGACCTGGGTTTGATCCCTGGATTGGAAAGATCCCCTGGAGAAGCGCATGGCAACCCATGGCCTGGTGGACTACCGTCCATTGGGTCTCACAGAGTCAGACATGATGGAGCAACTAAACATAAGCATACAAACACAACACATGGAGTATAATCTATTAAATTATTGAGTCAATGTATTGTGTGCCTGAAATTAATCTAATATTGTATATCAATGTGCCAGTGTGTGTGTTCAGTCATGTCTGATTCTTTGTGACCCCATGGACTGTAATACCAGGCTCCTCTGTCCATAGAATTTTCCAGGCAATAATATTGAAATGGGTTGCCATTTCCTCTTACCGATTCAGGGATTGAACTCCATCACTTGGAACTACTGCATTGGCAGGCAGATTCTTTACCACTGGGCCACCAGAGAAGCTCCTATGTGAATTTAAAAAGAAAAGCCATTTGCTTACTATATTCAGTTTAGTTGAATTCAGTTGCTCAGTCGTGTCCAAGTTTTTGCAACCACATAGACTGCAGCACACCAGGCTTCCCTGCCCACCTCCAACTCCTGGAACTTGCTCAAACTCACATCCGTCGAGTCGGTGTTGCCATCCAGCCAACTCATCCTCTGTCACCCCTTTCTCCTCCTGCCTTCAATCTTTCCCAGTCTTTTCCAATGAGTTCAGTCCTTTGCATCAGGTGGCCAAAGTATTGGAGCTTCAGCTTCAGTATCAGTCCTTCTAATGAATATTCAGGGTTGATTTCCATTAGGATTGACTGGTTTGATCTCCTTGCAGTAGAAGGGACTCTAGAGTCTTCTTCAACATCACAGTTCAAAAGCATCAATTCTTCAGTGCTCAGCTTTCTTTATAGTCCAACTCTCACATCCATACATGGCTACTGGAAAAATCATAGCCTTGACTAGATGGACATTTGTTGGCAAAGTAATGTCTGTTTTTTTAATATGCTGTTTAGGTTTGTCATAGCTTTACTTCCAAGGAGTAAGTGTCTTTTAATTTCATGGCTGCAGTCACCATCTGTAGTAATTTTGGAGCCCAAGATATTAAAAACTCTGACTGTTTCCATTGTTTCCCCATCTATTTGCCATGAAGTAATGGGACTGGATGCCATGATCTTAGTATTTTGAATGTTGACTTTTAAGCCAGTTTTTTTCTGAAATAGAAACTCTCCTCTTTCACTTTCATCAAGAGGTTCTTCAGTTCCTCTTCACTTTCTTTCATAAGGGTGGTGTCTTCTGTATATCTGAGATTACTCATATTTCTCCTGGCAATCTTTATTCCAGCTTGTGCTTCATCCAGCCTGGCATTTCTCATGACGTACTGTGCATATGAGGTAAATAAGCAAGGTGACAATATACAGCCTTGATGTACTCTTTTCCCAATTTGGAACCAGTCCCTTGTTCCATGTGCAGTTCTAATTGTTGCTTCTTGACCTGCATACAGAATTCTCAGGAGGCAGGTCAGGTAGTCTAGTATTCCCAGCTCCTTAAGAATTGTCCACAGTTTGTTGTGATCCACACAGTCAAAGACTTTGATGTAGTCAACGAAGCAGAAATAGATGTTTTTCTGGAACTCTCTTGCTTTTTCTATGATCCAACAGATTTTGGCCATTGATCTCTGGTTTCCTCTGCCTTTTCTAAATCCAGCTTGAACATCTGGGAGTTCACAGTTCACGTGCTGTTGAAGCCTGGATTGGAGAATTTTGAGCATTACTTTGCTAGCATGTGAGATGAATGCAGTTGTGTGGTAATTTGAGCATTCTTTGGCATTGTCTTTCTTTGGGATTGGTATGAAAGCTGACCTTTCCAGTCTTCTGGCCACTGCTGAGTTTTCCAAATTTGCTGGCATATAGAGTGAAGCACTTTCACAGCATCATCTTTTAGAATTTGAAATAGCTCAGCTGAAATTCCATCACCTCCACTAGCTTTGTTCATAATGCTTTGTTCGTAATGCTTCCTAAGGCCCACTTGACTTCACATTCCAGGATGTCTGGCTCTAGGTTTGTGATCACACCATGGTGGTTATCTGGGTCATGAAGATCTTTTTTGTATAGTTCTTCTGTGTATTCTTGCCACCTCTTCTTAATAGCTTCTGCTTCTGTTAGGTCCATACCATTTCTGTCCTTTATTGTTCCCATCTTTGCATGAAAACTTCCTTTGGTATCTCTTAATTTTCTTGAAGAGATCTCTAGTCTTTCCCATTCGATTGTTTTCCTCTATTTCTTTGCATTGATCACTGAGGAAGGCTTTCTTATCTCTCCTTGCTATTCTTTAGAACTCTGCATTTAGATGGGTATATCTTTCCTTTTTTCCTTTGCCTTTAGCTTCTCTTCTTTTCTCAACTATCAGAAAGTCTTCCTTAGATAACCATTTTGCCTTTTTGCATTTCTTTTTCTTGGGGATGGTCTTGATCACTGCCTCCTGTACAATGTCATGAACCTCTGTCCATAGTTCTTCAGGTACTCTATCAGATTTAATCCCTTGAATCTCTTTGTCACTTCCACTTCCTTAATCATAAGGAATTTGACCTAGGTCATACCTGAATGGTCTAGTGGTTTTCCCTATTTTCTTTAAGTCTGAATTTTTCAATAAGGAGTTCATGATCTGAACCACAGTCAGCTCCTGGTCTTGTTTTTGCTGGCTGTATAGAGCTTCTCCATCTTTGGCTACAAAAAATATAATCAATCTGATTTTGGTATTTACCATCTGGTGATGTCCATATGTAGAGTCTTTTCTTGTGTTGTTAGAAGAGGGTGTTTGCTATGACCAGTTCATTTTCTTGGCAAAACTCTGTTAGCCATTTCCCTGCTTCATTTTGTACTCTGAGGCCAAAATTGCCTGTTACTCTAGGTATCTCTTAACTTCCTACTTTTGCATTCCAGTCCCCTATGATGAAAAGGACTTCTATTTTGGGTTTTAGTTCTAGGTCTTGTAGGTACTCATAGAACCGTTCAACTTCAGCATAGATTTGTATTACTGTGATGTTGGTTGGTTTGCGTTGGAAATGAACAGAGATCATTCTGTCGATTTTGAGCTTGCACCCAAGTAACAGCATTTCGGAATCTTTTGTTGACTATGAGGGCTACTCCATTTCTTCTAAGGGGTTCTTGCCCATAGTAGTAGATATAATGGTCATCTGAATTAAATTCACCCATTCCAGTCCATTTTCGTTTTCACTGATTCCTAAAGTGTCGATGTTCACTCTTGCCATCTCCTGTCTGACCACTTCCAATTTACCTTGATTCACGGACCTAACATTCCAGGTTCCTGTGCAGTATTGTTCTTTACAGCGTTGGACTTTGCTTCCATCAGGAGTCACATCCACAAGAGCCATGTCCTCAGCTTGGCATTGTTTTCACTTTGGCTTCGTCTCTTCATTTCTTCTGGAGTTATTTCTCCACTCTTCTCCAGTAGCATTTGGGCACCACTGACCTGGGGAGTTCATCCTCAGTTTCCCACCTTTTTCCCTTTTCATACTGTTCTTGGGGTTCTCAAGGCAAGAATACTGAAGTGTTTTTCCATTCCCTTCTCCAGTGGACTGTTTTGTCAGAACTTTTCTACATGAACCGTCCATCTTGGGTAGCCCTACATGGCATGGCAGTTCATTGAATTAGAAAAGCCTGTGGTCCATGTGATCAGTTTGGTTGGTTTTCTGTGATTGTGGTATTCATTCTGTCTGCCCTCTAATGAATAAGAGGCTATGTAAACTTTCTGATGGTCTACTAAATTATCACATTAGTCATGCCAGACTTCCCCCTCCCCCCCCTTTTTTTTTTGGTTAAATACTTATTGAAGTGTATTTGATATATTGTATTATATTCATTTCAGATATACAGCCTTTTAGACTGCATATTTCTTAAGTATAATGATTCATTCTTCCTTTATTTTACTTAGCATTGTTCTAGCCTTATGGCAGCATAAGTCATTATTAAAAGGTGGGATTTTTCAGAAGCTAGCATTTTTATATAAACTCATGTATTTTAAAATTTCCCTATATAATGTGGAATCAAGAGAGAGCTCTTTTTTTTTTTTTTCGGTTTATTGCATTTTTTTTTTTTGCATTGTTTTTAAGGTACCTCTTACAGTGGAATCTTGGGGAATTTAAAACAATTTTTGGCTAAAGCCACGGTGAACAAGGAAAAAGTCCAAATAGAATTCCAAGTCTAGATACACATTAGTAATCCAGCCCTGACTTCAGAAACACTTTTAAAGTAAGTTGTTCTGTGAAAACTAAATCATAAATGACAGTTCTTCCAAGATTAATTCTTAAACTACTATGACATAATACGTTTCATGAATGCCAAAGGCTCTTATTTGATTCAGAAGGGACTACAACCAGTAAATGATGTCTTGTGGTTCTCAATCTGGCTTTATTTATCACTGTATTCTGAAGCTTCAGGAATAAGATTTGTAAGACTAGTGGATATAAACATTTCTTTAATGTTCTTGATACTACTTCTAAATCTTTAGGAATTGTGCAAAAATGGGAGAGAAAAAAAATACATAGGACCTAATAAATTTTTAAGAGTTTTAACATATTATGAAATTTGTTCTTTTATTTAAAATATATAATACAATAACTTTTTTTTTCCTGAAAGAACATTCAGAGAGATGTAGGATTCTCTGTGCTATCTAACATGGTACCAACTATCCACATATGTGACTGTGAGCACTTTGAATATGGTTGGTCCAAACTGAGATATGATATAGATATGAAGTATGCACCAGATTTTGAAGACTTCATATTAAAGAAAATATAATGTAAAATATCTCAAAGTAAGTTTTGTATAGATTATATATTGAAATGATAATATTTTGGATATGTTTGGCTAAGTAAGTATGTTATTAAAATTAATTTTCCTTGTTTCTTTGCTTCTTTTAATGTGGCTACTGGAACATTTACAATGTGTTTTCCTTTTGTGTCTCACATATTCTACTGGACAATGTTGCTTTATTTATTTATTTTGAAATTTGTTTGGATCATTCATTATAATTTTATGCCTGTTTCTTACTTTGGAAATATGCATGTGTTTTTCACTTTTTAATTTTATATTGGAATGTAGTTGAGTAACAATGTTGTGACAGTTTCAGGTGTACAGCAAAGTGATTCAGTTTTATATATATATATATATATATATACATACACACACACATGTATTCATTTCTTTTTGAATTCTTTTCCCATTTAGGTTGTCACATAATCATGAGCAGAGTTCCCTGTGCTATACAGTAGGTTCTTATTTGGACAATGCTGCTTTAGATCACTGAATCTGTCATTTCAGCTATAGGCAACCATGTTCAAATTCCTGAATATTAAGTGTCTCTTGCTTGTGAGGCCCTTTCCCCTCTTCCTGAGACTGGTATCCTTCTTGTTGAGAGACAGATTAAGAGGTAAAATAGATGTAAGAGAAATATTAGAGCATTAGTGATACACCTTGTGCCATATGAATATTCACTGAAAGGAATGATGCTGAAGCTGAAGCTCCAATACTTTGGTCACCTGATTCAAAGAACTGACTCACTGGAAAAAACCCTGATACTGGGAAAGATTGAAGGCAGGAAGAGAAGGGGACGACAGAGGATGAGATCACTGGATGCCATCACCGAGGCAATGGACATGAGTTTGAGTAGGCTCTGAGAGAGTGATGGACAGGGAAGCCTGGCGTGCTGCAGTCCATGGGGTCGCAAAGGGTTGGACATGACTGAATGATTGAACTGAACTGATATGCCATCAAAAGAGTAGAGATAGAAGTGGGCAGCATATTCTGTCAGCTGCAAGTAGGTTGTTTTTCCTTTTTCAAGAAAACTCTAGAATCCATCCCTTTAAAATGAGAGTCTGTTTAATCCCCTAGTAAAGATTAGATTATGTCTACAGCCAAAACTGCGGACCTCATAGAATATGAGAATGACAAATTTTAACCTTATTTGAGAGGAAAGAACTAGGTGAGATGGATTAAATATTGTGATTTTATACTGTCTTCTGATTTGATAGTGACTGAAATTGATTTATAATATAGCATTTAATATTTTATTGCAATTCTGTGCTTTGAGAATGGGGAAGTGTTTATTTAAGTAGCCAGACTTTCTAAAGAAGGAGCCGAACATCTGACATCTCCTGGACATGAGTTCAAACACTCCTCCCACTGAGAGGAAAGGCTTCTTAGTCTCATGAAGAAGAGGATGGAGAGGAGGCTGAGTTATAAAATCTCTAAGCTTTTGTTCAACGTTAAGATTTTTTCCTTTTCTTTTTTCAAGGCTTTGTTGCAGTCTTGTGAACTACACTGTTTAGAATTAATGAAAGATAATATTGTCACCATGTAATCTGTTGGAATCTTATTATTTTATTTAAGTAAGAGGAAAGCATGAGTTTTGTGTTAGCAAAAAGGGACACATTTTCAATAACCTCTTACTGCTTACCAACATATGTTTTAGACATTCTTAATTGTCTCCAGGGAGAGAAGGACATAATTGTGATGTTCACAAGGAAGCAATTTAAGTGGCCACACTTGGTTCCCCAAATGGATCTTTGCTTGTTTTAGGAGTGGAAATGGGAGGGAGGTGCTTATTCATCTAATTTGCAAAACGTTGAATACATTAGCCATTTTAGGATGAGATTTGAAAATTGCTAATGTTCCATTTAAAAATTGCTAATATTCCATTCCCTGAGCCATGAAAATGGATAATTTTGCCTAACCAGTTAAGTAAAATGCTGTAATGTCTTGGTTAAGATATAAAGACAGGCGTTGCTATGGGTTTCTTTGTTGTTATTGTTTAGTCAAAGTTGTGTCCAACTCTTTTGTGACCTCATGGACTATAGCCTTCCAGGCTCCTTTGTTTATGCCATTCTCTAGGAAAGAATACTGGAATGGGTTGCCATTTCCTTCTCCAGGGGATCTTTCTGACCCAGGGGTTGAACCTGCACCTCCTGCGTTAGCAAGCAGATTCTTTACCACTGAGCCACCAGGGAAGCCCCTGAGTTTCTTTTTAAAATGCATTTTTTCTATTCGACAGATAAACTGTTAGATGTTAATCAAGGGAACTGTAGTAGTTATAGCACCTAAAGATAGCATTCCATCCATCAGCACCATGGAGTGTTTACAGAAGAGGCTTTGAAGCGTCTACTGGGGGTGTCGACTTAGAGATGCTGTATAGATCTCTTCCAAGACTTTAGAATGCTTTCAGATGGTATAGGAAATTTGACTTGTGCTATGTGGTGGCTCAGTGGTAAAGAATCCTCCTGCCAATGCAGGGGACATGGCTTCAATTAATGAACTGGGAAAATACCCTGGAGAAGAAAATAGCAACCCGCTCCAGTATTCTTGCCTGGGAAATCCCATGGACAGAGAAGCTTGGTGGGCTACAGTCCATGCGTTCACAAAATAATCAGACACGACTTAGCCACTAAACAACAGCATGTGACTTCAAGTGAATTAAGAAAAAGAGATGCTCTTAAAAGATGAGGGAAGTTTCTTTTAAGTTCACCCAAGAGAATCCTGGTAACTCAGTTGGTAAAAAGTCTGCCTGCAATGCAGGAGACCCCTGGTTCAATTCCTGGATCAGGAAGATCCCCTGGAAAAGGAATGGACTACTCATTTCAGTATTCTTGGGCTTCCCTGGTGGCTCAGACAGTAGAGAATCTGCCTGCAATGTGGGAGATCTGGGTTCATTCCCTGGGTTGGGAAGATCCCCTGGAGGAGAGCATGGCAACCCACTCCAATATTCTTGCCTGGAGAATCCTCATGGATAGAGAAGCCTGGCAGGCTGCAGTCCACAGAATTGCAAAGAGTCAGACACAACTGAGCAACTAAGCACCAGAGAAACCTAACAAATAGGAATAACAGTGAAATTGGTGACACTTGGACGTCGGGTTTACCCATGAAAGGATGTGTTTAAGCAGAGGATGGACAGTGGTTTATAAAGTATCCTGTAGTGGAATTTCAACCTTTGGGTTGAATTTAAAGGATATTAGACAGACTAACTTTCAAAAACCTTTCAATGTTAAGATTATATGAAAAACAGTAACTACTGTGTGTTAAGAGGTCTCTAAAAAGAAAACTTCTGGTATCTGGATTACATTATCCATTGCAAATTCTATGAAATACATTTTTATGTTTTAAACTGTTGACTATTTGTATTAAAATTTACATCCCCACTTGAGTGCAATGAAGAACATGTTTATTAGCATGGGTCTCTATATTCTAGGAAAATCGCTTTTGATGACAGGTGGCTAAGAAGTGTAGATATTTATGCAGCCCTCCCACACATAGCAGAACCTGGAAGCTGATAGTTCTGTTGGCACAGCTAGTCTGCACACTGACCTGATTAAAATATCAATCAGCTAAGACCTTGTGAGACTTACACACAGCTGTTTCATAGGAGATAGCATTCATTTTGTGCCCTTGTGATTTTACACAGTGAGGATTTGAAAGAGACCAAACTTAAAACCCTCACAAAACTGTGAAGATGGGAATGTGTCTCTTGTCTAATTTCTTACTAAGTTGGCATGACAAGATATTAGAGCAAAGGCGAAGGTGAAAATTTCCTCTTTCATTGGTTTTCAACCCTGGTTATCCCTTGGAATTCGTGGAGATTAAAAATTAAATTCAAATCTGGACTTCGTACTCAGGGATTTTTGCTTGGACTAAAGTGGTTATTGGGCTCTGGTTTAGGGTTGCGTGTTTTTTTTTTTTTTTTTTTTTTGACAGCTCCCCAGGTAATTCTAATATGTAATCAAGGTTGGGAAGTAATAATCTTTTCTAACTTTTTCATTTTCTTAATAGAGATATTAGGACTTAGAGGAATAGTTCTCAAAATCTTTGATGCTTGTAACATGCTCTTAAAAGTTGTAGGTTTGGGCAATACCCTTGAGGGAATCAGAAGACTGAAAACCACTCGAAACCACAAAGTGATAGTTACAACACAGCACACTGTCTTATTGCAGTATGATGATGACTCACAGTGTCCACAGAAGCATCCCTGATCATTGTTCTGGTGTCCTGGTCAACTTTGTCAACAATTCTTTACTGTCCTGACGGTGTGCTCTTACATATTCACAGTCAAATTCTTGCAGCTTCTCCAAATATATGACCTTTCTTTATTGCCGGCTTCTTAGTCACTCATAATTGCAATAAGCTTTACTATCCTTGAAACCCAGTTCCATGACCTGCCTTGTTCAACAGTTTGTCTAATGGAATTTCATTCTTCCATTCATCACTGGAGAGGTGGTAGTGAGAAAAAAGCAAACACAGTTCTTGTCTTCCTGGAAGTTATAGACCTTAATCAAACAATCATTTATACAAATGTAAAATTGTGTCTATAACAAGTACAAAGAAGATGTACATCTCTGTGAGAAGATGTAAAGCAAAGATTTGACCAAATTGGAGAAGTCTGGACAAGGTATCCTTGATGAAGAGAAAGATGAGCAGGATTTAACTAAGCAAAAAGTGAAAGGGAAGATCATTCCTGATTTAAGATATTAAATGTTTTACTCTACTCAGTTGTAACAAAGTATAATATTATATGTTGATCAAGTTTAGCTGAATACCTCAGAATGATTTGAATGCCAAAGGATTTCAATTAGGAATGTAACAAATAGAATGTGTTGAAGTGAAACTTGTTTGGAAATGATTAGGTCAGTGAAAAATTGTTTATTGATATTGTTAACTATTGAGATTACACATACTGAGGGATAATGTTTTATAAATGGCCTTGGAACCAGGGATGATATAAAAATTCACATACATAGCTGCATTTGTCTCAATAGATTTCAGCATTTTTGATAAGGAGTTTTCAAAAAAAATAATCAACCTACCCTGACACTGTTATGAAATATGGTGCTTATGATGGTTTTTTAAAGTATGTTTTTTTTTTAAATTCAGATCAAGCCCCTTGCATGTTCTATTTGTCCTGTCTAATTTTATGAATAGAAAAAGTTAGTTTCTCCAATGTGCTTATGATTATTTATTCGGAGAAGGCAATGGCACCCCACTCCAGTACTCTTGCTTGGAAAATCCCATGGATAGGGGAGCCTGGTGGGCTGCAGTCCATGGGATCGCAAAGTCAGACACGACTGAGCAACTTCACTTTCACTTTTCACTCTCATGCATTGGAGAAGGAAATGGCAACCCACTCCAGTGTTCTTGCCTGGAGAATCCCAGGGACAGAAGAGCTTGGTAGGCTGCCATCTCTGGGGTCGCACAGAGTCAGACATGACTGAAGCGACTTAGCAGCAGCAGCAGCAGCAGCAGCAGACCTGCTAAAGTGTCTCTGAACAAAATGCCAAAGTCTTCCATAAATTTAAGGAAGGGCAGAAGATAATAGATGGATCAGCAATTCTTGGGCCTTTCTATTGAGACCACACGATGGATGATACAGTTCTTGAGTAGAGATTTAGATCCAATAGTTAAACGTCCGCTTCTGTTTCTTCTGGTGATGAAAGCATATAAGATTGCACGTAAGTGAGAAGAGTCTCATAGAGATATTTTTGATACTTGAATTAAAATAGATACCTGTGTTTCAAACTGCTATATCTTCTTAAATAATATTTGATCCATCTCATTCCTAAACATAGTTCAACATTTATCCATTTCAGCTCTGTCTTAAAAGTTAAGGGATTATTTTCTCTTTTAACATCAAGTTCAAATATCTTATAAATAATGGGAAGAGAATCTTTATTCTAACAAGTGGGCCATTGAGCTGTTGTTCATTTCTATAGAGAAATCTCCAGCTGGGTCTTTTTGGTAGCTTCAGTGAGACAGTCTTCCCTAGAAAGTATTACCACCTTCTCTCTGACTAACATGACTCTCTCAGAGGTGATGGGTGTTGCCTTAAACTAACAGTTAGAGACTGAAGATACACATACACACACACACACACACACACGCTCACACTCCACCCACACACACACATCACATCTTTATTCATTTATCTGTCAATGGACATTTAGTTTGCTTCCATGTCTTGGCTATTGTAAACAATACTGCTATGAACATTGGGGTACATGTATCTTTTCAATTTATAGTTTACTCTGGCTATATGCCCAGGAATGGGATTGCAGGATCATATGGTAGCTCTATTTTTAGTTTTTTAAAAAGGAACCTTCATACTGTCCTCTATAGTGGCTGAACCAGCTTACATGTTACCAACCTATTCATTCCTTAAATACAACTCCAGTGTCCCTCTTCCCTAAGGCTTCCTTCATGTTTTCAAGGAAGTATTAGTTACTCCCATCAACTGTGTACTCAGTCCATAGCGCTCCTGTATGTTTTGTTCTCTGTTTTACAATTCACCTTCACATGAAACTTGAACTCCTCAAAGCTAGGCACCTGACAAAGGTTTGATCTATTCATGTACATTATAGCAGAGTTTTTGGCGTGGATTACACACCGGAGAGAGGTTTACTGAAGTAAACAGTGGGTAGGTGCATGAATGAGTGAGTGTGAGTGAGGATGAAAGGCCTTTTGTTCTCACTGGGAAGCTGCAGCAGATTAAACAAGTGTTAAGGACATGGGTTTCTGCCTTGAACCGTGCAAATGCTCAGTATACAAAGAATATTGCTAGTCTTGCTTTAATGAGTGATAAAAATAGCTAACATCTTAGGCCTTGGTAACAAGAGACCATAAAAAATCAAGGTGGAGGACCTTCAGACACTGGTGATGTCAGCCTGAGTTTTAACAGTTTTGTGAAGGATGGCATTTTGATGACTGCGAGAACAAGGCTTTATTTTTTGAAATGTCTCAGTGATATGTGTTGAGTTATGACAAGCAGGGAGCCAGGAGCATCTGACTTACAACCTTCTGGCTGGTTTCTTAAATATGTGCACCTAGGAGTATCTGGAGCCTGTTTCCTATACACTGACTATATTACCTTGAACTTCCTAATACCAAGCTGTCTTGATGCTATTTATTATTCTGGTTGCCTTTATAATTTTGAAAATCTTGAGTCCTGAGAAAAATTATTTAAGTCCTTGGCTAGTGAGCTGACTAGCTACTAAGCCTACAACAGAAAGAGGATAAGGGGTTATCGTCTAGGTGCTCTTTAGGGTGTCCAGTAGACACTTCTGTAACATCTCTCATTTCTTTGCTTTCCTGCTCCAGCACACTTTCCCAGGGTACCACCAGTCTACCACATATGTTGTCACTGAGGTCTTGGAAGCCCTCCAGGCACTGTTGTAGCTATATGACATGCTACTACGGATAAATGGTTTAGTTAGTATTTTTTCAAGTCCTAGAAAAACTTAGCTTATACACCAAATAGAGAAACTTTTTTTTTTTAAGTACATTGAATAAAGGAATGTTTGTTTTTTTTCCTTTTGGTATGTTAAGTTTATAAATTTCAAAGTAGACAACTTCTAAATATTTTAAGATAAATGAACTCTCAAAGCTCAGATCAGAAGCTGACAGATTTATAGATGATGCTTTTGCAGAATGTAATCCATAAAGAACATCCAGTCTGTTTACTACTGAAACGAACTAGAACTGCCGATGCCGAACATCCTAATGAGGTTTCAGAAAGGTCAGGCTTAACAATAGAGCCGCCCAAAGTTGAGTCAGTGCTTTTCTCCTGAGGGTAATGAGATGACTTGTGAAAAAAAAATGTTGAGGTGCAATTAAGCAGAATTAGATTTTCATATTCCTCAAGATTATTCATTTGGAGGTTTCACCTGGGTTTCTCCTAGCCTTTGTTAGTCAGAGACACAGCAAAAATAGAACTCCAGTCAGATGGTTGTGGTGGGGAGATCGTAGTGAAGGAACTTCTTACAGGGATGTGGTCAAGGGAGGAAGTGATGGTCTATGGGACAGGAGTGGGAAACCAAGGCCTAAAGGAGCAGGAAGTGAGACTGTTAGTGGGCTGTGAGCTAAAGCTGAAGAACCCTGCCCTTAGCAGGAAAACCTGCCTACGGAAATGGAGGGTCATGATGACTTAAAAAGGAAACAAAAGGACAAGAAAGAAAACAAAAGAAAAATAAGCATCTCATGAGGACATGCAGAAGAAAATAGATGGCCTCTTTTTGCACTCGGTTCCTGCTGGCGTTTACCGTTGGTTACATCCAAATGGAAGCCAAGTGACGCTTTCTCTTCAGAACGCTGATCAGAAGTTGTCTCGCTGATTCTTGTCTTTGTCATCTCTTATTTTCTGGGACTCTGGTCTATTTTTTCCCACTTTCTGTATGGAACTCTATAGTTGCAGTATGTCTTGCTGCTTTCTTGCATTTTGCATTCTCATCCCCTATCTTTATTAGAATGTTACACCATATATTTCAACTTGAGTGACAACTCCTATTATTAGCATTTGTTTAAAAATTAATCTGAATAAAATTTATGTGTTTGGTATTTCTTACAGAATTAGAAGTTTAAAAAAACACTTTCCCCTGTTAGTTTCAGATGTACAAAATAATGACTCACACCTTCTGTGTCTTTTTGGTTTTTTAACTTTATTGAGGCTTTCAATGGCTAAGTCAAAGATCTTTCCTGGTAAAGGTCATAGTGCATTTGAAAATATGAGGATTATTCTCAAATATCTTTTGATATTGATTTCTAACATAATTCCACAGTGCTAAGAGAACAGACTCTATATGATTTCAGTACCTTTAGATCATGAAATTTTTGTACCTTGTTAAATGGTTATGTTCCAGTGTCTCCTGGTTTATAGTTTATGGGAACTTGAATAGAATTTGTATCCAGCTATTGGGTGAAAATTGTATAAATCTTAATTACATTGAATTGGTTCATAGTGCTTTTCAGGTCTACTATGTCCTTCTACTTTTCTGTCTATTCATCCTATTAATTTTTGAGAGTTTTATATTAGAACTCCAACTAAAAAATCTTAATTTATTTACTCAATAAAATAATTATAATGTGTAGTGGAACTATATGTAACTTTGTTCTGTACTTTCCAAGTCTCCTATAAATATGTTATCATACTTCCATGATTTAAAAAATAAAAAAGAAAGGAAAAATAGTGATTTGGTATTTTTATAGATAATACTTCATTTAAAGTTATTATAAAATATTAGTTATATATTTAAAACACACACACACAAACTTTCTAGAAAAATCTACAGCTTTTTCCCTAGATTATTTTTGTTTTTCCCATATTATGACTCTGAAACATGAATTTGGAAATAAAGTAAGCATTTTGGTTGCTTTAAAATATACATAAAATTTGCTGATATATTTTCCAGCATTTACATACAGATAGATTTCAAGGGTAATATGTTAAATTTATTTTTTAAGCATAAAAGAAATTCCTTATGGTTTCATTAATAGAAACAAGAGACTAAAATCAACTTGTTCTTAGTTCACAGTTCAATTCAGTTCAGTTCAGTCGCTCAGTCGTGTCTGACTCTCTGCGACCCCATGAATCGCAGCACGCCAGGCCTCCCTGTCCATCACCAACTCCCACAGTTCACTTAGACTCAGGTCCATCGAGTCAGTGATTCCATCCAGCCATCTCATCCTGGGTCGTCCCCTTCTCCTCCTGCCCCCAATCCCTCCTAGCATCAGAGTCTTTTCCAATGAGTCAGCTCTTCACATGAGGTGGCCAAAGTACTGGAGCTTCAGCTTTAGCATCATTTCTTCCAAAGAAATCCCAGGGCTGATCTCCTTCAGAATGGACTGGTTGGATCTCCTTGCAGTCCAAGGGACTCTCAAGAGTCTTCTCCAACACCACAGTTCAAACGCATCGATTCTTCGGTGCTCAGCCTTTTTCACAGTCCAACTCTCACATCCAGACATGACCACAGGAAAAACCATAGCCTTGACTAGACAGACTTTAGTCGGCAAAGTAATGTCTCTGCTTAGTTCACATCAATCTTTTATCATTTCACCCATTGATTCATTCATGGAACAGATTTTTTATTGAGTGACTATTACCATGTGACATTGAATATAAATCATTTTTAGTTTTAAGGAATATCCTGATTTCAGAAGTATTAAAATGTGAAAAAAGTACATTTTAGAATTGTTGAAATAATCTTTGTGGTGGGTATATTTATATTTAAAGTAGCTTGAGTTGGGAAATAGCTTATGATCTAGAATTTGTAACCAAAGGGAAACAAAATAAAAGAAAAAATTATTATCTGGGTCCAGGGTGTCATTTTTTGTATCTTGATCTTCTTTTTAAAGTAAGTATATTTTATATTTTAAGTAAGTATATTTTATGTAGGAGCTGTGCTATATTTCTTTGACATTTTCTTCAGTGTGATTATACAATATTATCATAGATGTTAATGATAGAAGAGGCTTTAGAAATCATTGAGTAAATCTAGTCCAAACTCCTTCTTTATAGAAGAAGGAATCAGAGTGATGGATTAGACTTGTCCTGGTCACTTAGCTAGTCTAAGTGGAGTGGAGACTAAAATCCATTTCTCAAATTCATGGTCCAGTATTTTATTCATTATCCAGTGCACTTTTTAAGCAGTAAATGATCAGTGAATAATAACACATGTGCTCACTGTTTCATAATTAGTTTTCAGAATTAAACTTCAATATAAATACTTCACTTAGGTGTTAGAGTTCTATTGTCATTAATCTTAGTTCAAAAAGGTTTAGTGATGGCTTTGCTTCACTTTTAGGTGCACCTGTGTGTTAATGGTTTTTATTTTAGAAAAACTTCATCCAGTTTTTGTTACACTGAATGGTTTATCCAGTCTTCTTTTGGGTGCCTTTGTTCTTCCTTCCAGGAACAAGAATTAGAATGAAAGTAATAAACATGATAAGTAATTTGTATGTTTAAAACATATAATATGTATAAGCAATTTGATCATTTATTTATTAATCCAGCCCTTACCAAGTATTTCATTTTCATTTTCATTGATGAGTATTCTCATTTCCTTAGTTAATTTTGTTGTACTTGCTAATGAGATTTCTACTCCTCCACTTCCTGAGTTAGCTATTCACTTTGAAGTCACATAGATATAGTGGGAATTAAAAAGAAATATGTATTGGACACATTGAATCAACATGTTTTGTCACGAGAACTGCTCTGCTCTAATGTGCTTTTAATCTACTACTTTCAAGTATATAATCTTCTACATTTACTTTTGTATCATTGATTACATGAAAAGAAAAAGCTTACCCTGAAGTCTCGCAAATTGTTGAATAGTATTTTTTATACAGATTCTTAAGTGTTCAAAGGCAAGTTATTTCCAGCATAAGTAGGAAATGATTGGTAGTATTTCTGTTGAATAAACAGAACTGATTTTGCCTTTGAATTTAACTCCCATACTTTGGCACTAAGCTTTGTTGAAATGTTAATGTAGATATGATGTGTCAACATTCAGAAAAATGGAAATCAAATTGTAAAGTTCCAGGTGGAGGCAAAGATTTCTTAAAAGTGGCCGAATATAAATATGCATGTAAATACCAGTTGACGCTCTTCATTCTGATCACAAAGCTAAAGCTTCATGTCCATTTCTGCTTTTCAAACCCTTATAGCTTACATCTCTTGTTTACTCTCCTCAACTAGTCTTCTGAAGACATAGCACATGAAACTAAGAATGTTGGCTTTGGAGTTACAAAGACTTAAATATGAATCTTGGCTCAGACTCCTAAGTAGATATATGACTTTAGGTATGCTGCTTCATCTGAGACTCGGTTGTCTTATATGTAAAATATAATAGAACTTCACAAAATTACTGGGACAATTTGACAGGAAAATGAATGTAATTTGTTGTTGTTCAGTGTATAGCATATGAAATGTTTGAGCTTCTGTTTTTATTTTGTACTGTTTACACAGAAAAAATGAAATTCCTAGTGCTGGGGAACACATAAAATAGGGCAACCAAAGTCAGTGTCTTCAGGGGGCTGTATGTATGATGGTCTTGTCTCACTAAAAAGCCAGGAGTAAAACAACTTGGAGAACTCTCACTAGAAGAATAACACAGAGCAGAAATTCTGCTCAAAACCAGTGAAATCAGGGTAAGAGCCAGTAGGCGTTTTCACCAGGTCTTCTCTTCTTGAGAGGACCTCCATGGAGATTTGTGTAGCAGCTATCATAAAGAATCTGCCTGAAATGCAGGAGACCTTCAGCACTGCAGGAGATGCAGGTTCAAACCCTGGGATCCAGAAGATTCCCTGGAGAAGGAAATGGCAACCCATTCCATTATTCTTGCCAATGAAATTGCATGGACAGAGAAGCCTGGCGGGCTATGGTCCATTGTGTCGCAAAGAGTTGGACACAACTGAAGTGACTGAGCACCAATGCACACCTTTACAAGATTGTGAACTCTTGTGAAACAAATGCCACCATTTACTCTGAGTCATATTCACAGGTACTCAGCTCAGTGCCTGTAACATACAAGGCAAGCGCTCAATATAGATGTTAAGCTAGATTGATTAGCATGTCTATGTACATTTCTTTTTTCAGGAGGAAAAGATCTGTTGCAATTTTTAGTTGAAATATATGAGTGTTCTTGTTATTATATATAGTCTGTAACTTCATGGAGGAAAGGCTTTGAGGGGGCAAGAGACAGATTTGCAAGGTAGAGAAAAAAGAATGTGTCAATATATGGGAGGATGGCAGAGGGAGAGGAAGATAGAGTGGGAAGTTGGGGTAGTGAAGGTGGTAAAATGAAACACAAAATGACAATAAGCCACTTAAAAATAATTTGTCCTGACATGCTGGCTAATCTAAATTAATATTTGCAGAAAATTTTATCTTTTTGGTTCATTTTCTGGAAGAGTGGTAATTTAAGCTTAGAGAATAAGTAGATAAGTTCAAATTTCCATGGAAACAATTATCATAAAATATTGATTGATGAGGATATTAGGAAGCAGGTAAGGAAAGAGATAGTTGCCATGGAAACATGGACATTCAGAGAAATGCACTTGAAGACATTCCATCTTATTTTTTTAGCTAAATATCTGATTAATCTAAAATTGCTACATCTTAGTAATTTTTAATATTTCTTAAGATTTATTTAAGAATATTTTTATATCTTAGTAAGTTTTAGTCACAGAAATTAAGGAATATTTTAATTTCAATTTTATAAGACATCACTTTCATGATTATAAGATTTTTTAAAAATGATATATTTACTTGAGAAGGTATAAAAGCACTATTTTAAAAACATGAATCTATTAATTTCTTTAAAGCATTCTCTTTTCTTTAGAGTGTAAAGTCATGTTAAGAGTGACATGTTGCTGAATGAAATTTCAATTATTGCTTTTAATTTGCACTGAATAGTAGCATGAAATATAAATATTAAGAGAAGAGCATTTCTAGTATTATGGTACAATAGAAACAATAGAAACAGGCTCACTTTTTCTCTAAACAAGTTTTTATTTAAATTTTATTGAAAAACAGTTGATTTACAGTATTATATTAGTTTCAGTTGTACAGCAAAGTGATTCAATTATACACACATATGTGTAAATTATTAACATATCTATTATTTTTACATTCTTCTCCATTATAGGTTATAACAAGATATTGAGTATAGTTCCACATGCAATACAGTAGGTCTTTGTTGGTTATCTATTTTATATATAGTACTGTATATATTTTAAGTTTTCATAACTGAGATTTTGAGATCCTTTTGGGGTTTAGAATTTTATTTGGTTATTTTGACTGTCAATATACTGTAGAGACATGAGGAAGTTTCTATTATGGATAATACATTTGTAGTGGAGGAATATGTAGACATTAGATGATTGAAAAAACCCTTGCATATAAAAATGCAAAATGAAGAAATCTGAATTGATAAAGCAAGATATTAAAATTTAGTGTTACCTGTACATTTTTAGGATTCAAGCTTTGAAATTCCCTTTGTTGAGTACTTTAGATAATATATCCTAAAAGTTATTCCTTACGTTTTAGTCTTGTAAAACTGAAATGTAAAGATCTTAAAGAGAATACATGATTTCCTGCCAGATATTACTATACCTCAAGTGTCACACTTAGATTGAATTGCCTTTTTGAGAATTGCTTTCCCCTCCAAGCTGTCACCTCTTGTCATTTTCTATGGCATTCAAAATTCAGTGTTTGAACAGGAGAGCATGTGGACCTTTTGCGGATGCCTCCCACATTATAACTGATCTTTTGTACCTCAAAAAAATATGTTACAAGAAAAGCTTCATTAGATGCTGTAAGGCTAGATATTATCCACAACCTTAGGAAAATACAGCATGTTGATTTCTCACACACTACAGGCAACTGAAAAACTGTCTTGTTTTCTTAAGATCTTACAACTGTATAGGTAAAAGGGAATTGGAGGTGAACTTGTCCAACTCTTACATTTCAAATGGGAAAACACTGAGATATAAAGAGATTAGGTGATGAATTTAAAGCTGTGTCTCCTGTTTGTCCATGTAGTGTTCTCTCCATAGCCCCAGTAGATTTCCAAGGCATTGCTTGGGTATACTTGAGCCTATAGTCTCATCTCTATTGTTGTTTTTTAGTCACTAAGTCTTGTCTGACTCTTTTACGACTCAATGGACTGTAGCTCACAAGGCTCGTCAGTCCATGGGATTTTTCTAGGTAAGAATACTGAAGTGGGTTGCCATTTCCCTCTGCAGGGGATCTTCCTGATCCAGTGATCAAATCAGAGTCTCTTGCATTGTCAGGTGGGCTCTTTACTACTGAGCAACCAGAGTAGCCCATTAACCTACTGCTCAGTTCAATTCAGTCATTCAGTCATGTCCGACTCTTTGCGACCCCATGGACTTCAGCGTGCCAGGCTTCCCTGTCCATCAACAACTCCCGGAGCTTGCGCAAACTCATGTCCATTGAGACAGTGATGCCATCAAACCATCTCATCCTCTGTTGTCACCTTATCCACCTGCCTTCTTTCCCAGCATCAGAGTCTTTTCTAAGGAGTCATTCTTCGCATCAGTGGCCAAAGTATTGGAGTTTCAGCTTCAGCATCAGTCCTTCCAATGAATGGTTAGGACTGATTAGGATTGGCTGGTTTGATCTCCTTGCAGTCCAAGGGATTGTCCAGAGTCTTCTCCAACACCACAGTGCAAAAGCATTGATTCTTCAGTGCTCAGCTTTTTTCATAGTCCAACTCTCACATCCATACATGACTACAGGAAAAACCATAACTTTGACTAGACAGACCTTTGTTGGTAAAGTAATGTCTCTGCTTTTTCATACTCTGTCTAGGTTGGTCACAGCTTTTCTTCCAAGGAGCAAGAGTCTTCATTTCATGGCTGCAGTCACCATCTGCAGTGATTTGGGGGCCCCCCAAAAATAAAGTCTCTCACTGTTTTCATTGTTTCACCATCTATTTGCAATGAAGTGATGGGACTGGATGCCATTACTTAGTATTTTGAATATTGAGTTTTAAGCCAGCTTTTTCACTCTCCTCTTTCACTTCCATCAAGAGGCTCTTTAGTTCTTCTTCACTTTCTGCCATAAGAGTGATGTCATCTGCATATCTGAGGTTATCGATATTTCTCCGGGCAATCTAATTCCAGCTTGTGCTTCATCCAGCCCAGCATTCTGCATGATGTATTCTGCATGTAAGTTAAATAAGCAGGGTGACAATATACAGCCTTGACTTAACTCCTTTCCCAATTTGGAATCAGTCTGTTGTTCCATGGCTGGTTCTAACTATTGCTTCTTGACCTGCATACAGATTTCTCAGGAGGCAGGTAAGGTGGTCTGGTATTCCCATCTTTTAAAGAATTTTCACAGTTTGCTGTGATCCACACAGTCAAAGGCTTTGGCATAGTCAATAAAGCAGAAGGAGATGTCAGTAAAGCAGAAGGAGATGTTTTACTGGTTTTCGCTTGCTTTTTCAATGATCCAACAGATGTTGGTAATTTGATCTCTGGTTCCTCTGCCTTTTCTTAATCCAGCTTTAATATTTGGAAATGCTCAGTTCATGTACTGTTGAAGCCTAACTTGGAGAATTTTGAGCATTACTTTGCTAGTGTGTGAGATGAGTGCAATTGTGTGGTAGTTTGAACATTTTTTCATATTGCTTTTCTTTGGGATTAGAATGAAAACGGACCTTTTCCAGTCCTGTGACCACTACTGAGTTTTCCAAATTTGCTGACATATTTAGTGCAGCACTTTAATAGCATCATCTTTTAGGATTTGAAATAACTTAGTTAAAATTCCATCACCTCCACTAGCTTTGTTCATAGTCATGCTTCCTAAGGCCCATTTGACTTCACACTCCACAATGTCTGTCTCTAGGTGAGTGAGCACACCACTGTGGTTATTTGGGTCATTAAGATGATTTTTGTATAGTTCTTCTGTATATTCTTACTAGCTCTTCTTAGTATCTTCTGCTTCGTTAGGTCCATTACATATCAATAAGTACTTGAAATGTAAAGAGACCAAGAGTTCCAATAAAAAGACATAGAGTGGCTGAATGGATACAAATCCAAGACCCATATATGCTGCCTAAAAGAGACTCACTTCAGATATAAAGTCTCACACAGACTGAAAGTGATGGGCTGGAAAGAGGTATTCCATGCAAATAGAAATCAAAGAAAGCCAGGGTACCAACACTTATATGAGACAAAAATTGAAGACAATCTTTATTGGGTATAGTTGATTTACAGTGTTGTGCTAGTCTTTGGTGTAAAGCAAAGTGAATCAGTTATACATATACATAGCCACTGCTTTTTTAGATCTCTTCCTATATAGACTATCATACAGAGTATTGAGTAGAGTACTCTGTGCTGTAAAATCAGTTCAGTTCAGTCACTCAAGGTATCTGACTCTTTGCAACCCCATGGACTGCAGCACGCCAGGTCTCCCTTTCCATCACCAACTCCCGGAGTTTAATCAAATTCATTTCCATTGAGTCAGTGATGCCATCCAACTGTCTCATCCTCTGTCATCCCCTTCCTTCTGCCTTCAGTCTTTTCCAGCATCAGGGTCTTTTCAAAGGAGTCAGTTGGCATCAGGTGGGCAAATTATTGGAGTTTCAGCTTCAACATCAGTCCTTCCAATGAATGTTCAGGACTGATTTCCTCTAGGATGGGCTGGTTGGATCTCCTTGCAGTCCAAGGGACTCTCAAGAGTCTTCTCCAACACCACAGTTCAAAAGCATCAATTCTTTGGCACTAAGCTTTCATTATAGTCCAACTGACACATCCATACATGAATCCTGGAAAAACCATAGCCTTGATGAGACAGACCTTCGTTGGCAACGTAATGTCTCTGCTTTTTAATATGCTGTCTAGGTTGGTCATAACTTTCCTTCCAAGGAGTAAGCATCTTTTCATTTCATGGCTGCACTCACCATCTGCAGTGATTTTGGAGTCTCCCAAAATAAAGTCTGTCACTATTTCTATGTTTCCTCATCTATTTGCCATAAATGATGGGACCAGATGCCATGATCTTCGTTTTCTGAATATTGAGCTTTAAGCTAACTTCTTCATTCTCCTTTTACTTCCATCAAGAGCCTCTTTAGTTCTTCTTTGCTTTCTGCCAGAAAGGTGGTGTCATCTGCATATCTGAGGTTATTGATATTTCTCCTGGCAGTCTTGATTCCAGCTTGTGCTTCATCCAGCCCAGCATTTCTTTTGATGTTCTCTGCATAGAAGTTAAATAAGCAGGGTGACAATATACATCCTTGACGTACTCCTTTCCCAAATTGGAACCAGTCTGTTGTTTCATGTGCAGTTCTAACTATTGCTTCTTGACCTGCATACAGATTTCTTAGGAGGCAGGTATGGTGGTCTGGTATTCCCATCTCTTTCAGAATTTTCCACAGTTTGCTGTGATCCACACAGTCAAAGGCTTTGGCATAGTCAATAAAGCAGAAATAGATGTTTTTCTGGAACTCTCTTCCTTTTTCAGTGATGCAATGGATGTTGGCAATTTGATCTCTGCTTCCTCTGCCTTTTCTAAATCCAGCTTGAACACCTGAAAGTTCACAGTTCAAGTGCTATTGAAGCCTGGCTTGGAGAACTTTGAGCATCACTTTGCTAGCATATGAGAGGAGTACAATTGTGCAGTAGTTTGAGCATTCTTTAGTATTGCCTTTCTTTGGGATTGGAATGAAAGCTGACCTTTTCCAGTCCTGTGGCCACCGCTGAGTTTTCCAAATTTGCTGACATATTGAGTGCAGCATTTTCACAGCATCATGTTTTAGGATTTGAAATAGCTTAACTGGAATTCCATCACCTCCACTAGCTTTGTAGTGATGCTTCCTAAGGCCCACTTGACCTCACATTCCAGGATGTCTGGCTCTAGGTGAGAGATCACACCATTATGATTATCTGGGTCGTGAAGATTTTTTTGTACAGTTCTTCTGCCTATTCTTGCCACCTATTCTTAATATCTTCTGCTTCTGTTAGGTCCATACCATTTCTGTCTTTTATTGCTCCCATCTTTGCATGAAAAGTTCCCTTGGTATCTCTAATTTTATTGAAGAGATATTTGGCCTTTCCCATTCTATTATTTTCCTCTAGTTCTTTGCCTTGATCACTGAGGAAGGCTTTCTTATCTCTTCTTGCTATTCTTTGGACTCTGCATTAAAATGGATGTATCTTTCCTTTTCTCCTTTGCCTTTCCCTTCTCTTCTTGTCACATCTATTCATAAGGCCTCCTCAGTTCAGTTCAGTTTAGTTGCTCAGTCGTGTCTGACTCTTTGTGACCCCATGAATCGCAGCACGCCAGGCCACCCTGTCCATCACCAACTCCTGGAGTTCACTCAGACTCACGTCCATCCAGTCAGTGATGCCATCCAGCCATCTCATCCTCTGTCATCCCCTTCTCCTCCTGCCCCCAATCCCTCCCAGCATCAAAGTCTTTCCCAATGAGCCAACTCTTTGCATGAGGTGGCCAGAGTACTGGAGTTTCAGCTTCAGCATCACTCCTTCCAGAGAAGTCCCAGCGCTGATCTCCTTCAGAATGGACTGGTTGGATCTCCTTGCAGTCCAAGAGACTCTCAAGAGTCTTCTCCAACACCACAGTTCAAAAGTCAATTCTTTGGCGCTCAGCCTTCTTCACAGTCCAACTCTCACATCCACACATGACCACTGGCAAAACCATAGCCTTGACTAGATGGACCTTAGTAGGCAAAGTAATGTCTCTGCTTTTGAATATGCTATCTAGGTTGGTCATAACTTTTCTTCCAAGGAGTAAGCGTCTTTTAATTTCATGGCTGCAGTCACCATCTGCAGTGATTTTGGAGCCCCCAAAAATAAAGTCTGACACTGTTTCCACTGTTTCCCCATCTATTTCCCATGAAGGCCTCCTCAGACAACCATTTTACCTTTTTGCATTTCTTCTTGAGAATGATCTTTATCGCTGCCTCTTGTACAATGTCATGAATCTTGGTCCATAGTTCTTCAGGCACTCTGTCAGATAAAATCCCTTGAATCTATTTGTCACTCCACTCTATAATTGTAAGGGATTTGATTTAGGTCATATCTGAATGGTTTAGTGGGTTTTCCTGCTTTTTTCAATTTAAGTCTGAATTTGGAAATAAGCAGCCATGATCTGAACCACAGTCAGTTCCTTGTCTTGGTTTTGCTGACTGTATAGATAGAGCTTCTCCATCTTTGGTTACAAAGAATATAATCAATCTGATTTCTGAATAGACAATCTGGTGATGTCCATGTGTAGAGTCTTCTCATGTGTTGTTGGAAGAGAGGGTGTTTGCTGTGACCAGTGCATTCTCTTGGAAAAACTCCATTAGCCTTTGCCTTGCTTCATTCTGTATTCCAAGGGCAAATTTGCTTGTTACTCCAGGTATCTCTTGACTTCCTACTTTTGCTTTCTAATCCCCTATAACGAAAAGGACATCTTTTTGGAGTGTTAGTTCTAGAAGTTCTTATATGTACTCATAGAATCATTCAATTTCAGCTTCTTCAGCATTACTGCTTGGGGCAAAGACTTGGATTACTGTAATATTTAATGGTTTGCCTTGGAAAGCAACAAAGATCATTGTGTCATTTTTCAGACTGCATCCATTTCTCCATTTCAGACTCTTTTGTTGAGTAATGCTATTCCATTTCTTCTAAGGTATTCTTGACCATAGTAGTAGATATAATGGTTCCATCACTTGATGGCAAATAGATGGGGAAACAGTGGAAACAGTGTCAGACTTTATTTTGGGGGGCTCCAAAATCACTCCAGATGGTGACTGCAGCCATGAAATTAAAAGACGCTTACTCCTTAGAAGGGAAAGTTATGACCAATTTAGCATATTAAAAAACAGAGTTATTACTTTGTCAATAAAAGAGACATTACTTTGTCCAGTCAAGGCTATGGTTTTTCCAGTGGTCATGTATGGATGTGAGAGTTAGATTATAAGGAAAGCTGAGTGCCAAAGAATTGATGCTTTTGAACTGTAGTGTTGGAGAAGACTCTTGAGAGTCCTTTGGACTGCAAGGAGATTCAACCAGTCCATCGTAAAGGAGATCAGTCCTGGGTGTTCATTGGAAGGACTGATTCTGAAGCTGAAACTCCAATACTTTGGCCACCTGATACGAAGAGCTGACTTGTTTGAAAGACCCTGATGCCTGGGAAGATTGAAAGCAGGAGGAGAAGGGGACAATGGAGGATGAGATGGTTGGATGGCATCACCAACTCGATGGACATGGGTTTGGGTGGACTCCAGGAGTTAGTGATGGACAGGGAGGCCTGGCATGCTGCAGTTCATGGGGTCACAAAGAGTCAGATACGACTGAGTGACTGAACTGAACTGAAGTTAAATTCACCCATTCCAGAGCATTTTAGTTTGCTAATTCCTAAAATGTCGATGTTCACTCTTGCCATCTCCTGTTCAACCACTTCCAATTTGCCTTGAATCATGGACCTAACATTCCAAGTTAGTATGCAGTATTGCTCTTTACAGCATCATACTTTGCTTTATCACCAGTCACATCCACAACTGGGTGTTGTTTTTGCTTTGGCTCCATCTCTTCATTCTTTTTGGAGTTATCTCTCCACTGATCTCCAGTAGCATATTGGGCACCTACCGTCCTGAGGAGTTCATCTTTCAGTGTCATACCCTTTTGCCTTTTCATACTGCTCATGGGGTTCTCAAGGCAAGAACACTGAAGTGGTTTGCCATTCCCTTCTCCAGTGGACCACATTTTGCCAGAACTCTCCAGTATGATGCATCTATCTTGCCTGGCCCTACATGACATGGCTCATATTTTCATTGAGTTAGGCAAGGCTGTGGTCCATGTGATCAGTTTGGTTAGTTTTCTGTGATTGTGGTTTTCATTCTGTGTGCCCTCTAATGGAGTAGGACAAGAGGCTTATGGAAGCTTCCTGATGGGAGAGACTACCTGTGGGGGAAAGGGTCTTGTTCTGATGGGTGGAGCCATGTCCAGTAAATCTTTAATCCATTTTTTGGTGGATGGGCGGGGCTGTGTTCCCTTTCTGTTATTTGACCTGAGGCCAAACTATGGTGGAGGTCATGAAGTAATGGAGACCTCCTTCAGAAGGTCTCATACACACACTGCTATGCTCAGTGTGGCCACTGCAGCAGGCCACTGTGGACCCACAGCTCTGCTGGAGATTCCTAGACACTTAAGGGCGAGTTTGGGTCAGTCTCTGTGGGGTCACTGCTCCTTTCTCCTGGCTCCTGGTGTGCACAGTATTCTGTTTGTGCCCTCCAAGAGTCTGTTTCCCCAGTCCTGTGTGAGTTCTGGTGGCTCTCAGTTCAGTTCAGTTCATTTCAGTTGCTCAGTCGTGTCTGACTCTTTGCGACCCCATGAATCGCAGCACGCCAGGCCTCCCTGTCCATCACCAACTCCCGGAGTTCACTCAGACTCGCGTCCATCGAGTCAGTGATGCCATCCAGCCATCTTATCCTCGATCGTCCCCTTCTCCTCCTGCCCCCAATCCCTCCCAGCATCAGAGTCTTTTCCAATGAGTCAACTCTTCGCATGAGGTGGCCAAAGTAGTGGAGCTTCAGCTTTAGCATCATTCCTTCCAAAGAAATCCCAGGGCTTGTCTCCTTCAGAATGGACTGGTTGGATCTCCTTGCAGTCCAAGGGACTCTCAAGAGTCTTCTCCAACACCACAGTTCAAAAGCATCAATTCTTCGGCGCTCAGCCTTTTTCACAGTCCAACTTTCACATCCATACATGACCACTGGAAAAACCATAGCCTTGACTAGATAGACCTTAGTCAGCAAACTAATGTCTCTGCTGGTGGCTCTAGGTGGGGTTAGTGGCTACCTCCTCCAAGAGGGCTTATGCCATACCCAGGTCTACTGCACCTAGAGCCTCTGCCCCTGCAGCAGTCTACTGCTGACCTGTACCTCACAAGAAGACCCTCAAACACTGTTCTCTCTCAGTCTGTGTGAGGTCTCTGGGTCCTGGTGCACACAAGGTACATTTGAGCCCTCTGAGCATCTCTGGTGGATATGCTGTTTGATTCTAAGTGTGATTTTGCGCTTCCTACCATCTTGCTGGGGCTTCTTCTTTGCCTTGGATGTGGGGTATCTCCTCAATGTCACCCCAGCGCTGTGCAGCCCCCACTCCAGCACCATGCAGCTGCTGCTGCAGTGCCTACTGTTGTGCTGTACCATAGGTCCTTATTATTTATCTATATGTGTGTATATGTCAGTCCCAGTCTTCCAATTTATTCCTCTCACCTTCTGATAGCCATAAATTTCTTTTCTATATCTGTAATTCTATTTCTGTTTTGTAGATAAGTTCGTTTGTATTGTTTTTTTAGATTTCACATATGAACAATATCATATGATATTTGTCTTTCAGTGTCGGACTTACTTTACTCTATGACAATCTCTAGGTTCATCAACATTGCTGCAAATGGCATTATTTTGTTCTCTTTTTATGGCTGAGTCATATTACATTGTATATATGTACCACATCCTCTTTATTCATTCCTCTGTTTATGGACATTTAGGTTGCTTCTGTGTCCTGGCAATTGTAAATGGGTCTGCACTGAGCATTCGGGTACATATATCCTTTTGAATTATGGTTTTCTCCAGATATAGGCCCAGTAGTGGGATTGCTGGTTTATATGGTAGTTCTATTTTTAGTTTTTTAAGGAGCCTCCATACTGTTTTCCATAGTGGTTGCACCAATTTATGTTCCAACATAAAATACTCAACAAAAAATCTGAATACAATAATACATTAAAAGGATCATACACCATGATCAAATGGAATTTATGCCATAAATGCAAGCATCATTCAATATCTACAAATCAACCAGCATATAACACCACACTTACAAATTGAATTACAGAAATTATACAATCATCTCTTTGGCGTATGATATAAAATTCAGTGTTCACTTATGATAAAAAGAACTCTACAGAATGTTTGCATAGGGGAATTAATATTCAATGTAATAAAAGTTATATATGACAAGCTACAGATAACATCATACTCAGTGGTGAAAAACTGAAAACGCTTCCTCTAAAATCAGGAACAAGATAAAGATGCCCACTCTCATGACTTTTATTCATTGTAATATTGCAAGTCCTAGCCATAGCAATCAGAGAAGAAAAACACATGAAAGGAATCCAAAGTGAAAAGGAAGAAGTAAAACTCACTTTTGGCAGATGACGTGAAACTATACATAGAATATCTTAAAGATGCCACCAAATAACTATTGGTGCTCATCAATGAATTTGGTAAAGGTGCAGGATACAAAATTAATATATAGAAATCTGTTGTATTTCTATACACTAGCAACAAACTATCTAAAAGAGAAATTGATGAAACAATCTCATTTATGGTTACATCAAAGAGAATAAAATATTTGGGAATAAACCTACCTAAGGAGGTAAAAATCTATATTTGAAATGATATAAGACACTGGTGAAATAAATTGAAGATGACACAAACAAATGGAAAGATATGCCATGTTTATGGATTGGAAGAATTAATATTGTTAAAATGACCATACTACCCAAGACAATCTACAGATTCAATGCAATTTTATCAAAATATCAATGAAAATTTCCATAGACATAGAACAAATAATTTAAAAATTTGTATAGAAACACAAAAGAATTTGATTAGCCAAAAACTGTCCTGAGAAAGAAGGACAGAGCAGGAAGTATCACACACCCTGAATTCAGACTATACTACAAAGCTACAGTAATCAAAACAGAATGGTACTGGCACAAAAAAGGCACATAGATCAGTGGAACAGAATAGAGTGCCCCAAAATAAACCAATACATTTATGATCAATTAATCTCTGGCAGAAGAAGAATTTGCAATATAGAAAAAACAGCTTTCTCAATAAGTGATGCTGAAAAATTTTACAGCTACATGTAAAAGAATGAAAGAATATTTCTCATGCCACTATATACAAAAGTAAACTCAAAATATATTAAGGGCCTAAACCTAAGAGTAGAAAAATTCTAGGAGAAAATGTACACAGAACATTGATGTAAATTGTAGCTAGTTTTTTGTATCTGTCTTCTAAGGCAAAAGAAACAAAGCAAAAATAAACAAGTGGGACCTAATTAAACATAAATTTTTTTAGTTTAAATCATTAACAAAATAAAAAGAAAGCCTGCTGAATGGGAGAAAAAATATGCAAGCAATATAACCAATAAGTTCAGTTCAGTTCAGTCGCTCAGTTGTGTCCTATGCTTTGCAACCCCATGAACCACAGCACGCCAGGCCTCCTGTCCATCACCAATGCCCAGAGCCCACCCAAAGCATGTCCATCAAGTTGGTGATGCCTTCCAACCATCTCATCCTCTGTCGTCCACTTCTCCTCCTGCCCTTAATCTTTCCCAGCATCAGGGTTTTTTCAAATGAGTCAGCTCTTCATATCCCATGGCCAAAGTATTGGAGTTTCAGCTTCAACATCAGTCCTTCCAGTGAACACCTGAGACTGATCTCCTTTAGGATGGACTGGTTGGAACTCCTCGCAGTTCAAGGGGCTCTCAAGAGTCTTCTCCAACACCACAGTTCAAAAGCATCAATTCTTTGGGCTCAGCTTTCCTTATATTCCAACTCTCACATCCATATGCAACCACTGGAAAAACCATAGTCTTGACTATATGGACCATTGTTGACAAAGTAATGTCTCTGCTTTTTAATATGCTGTCTAAGTTGATCATAACTTTCCTTTCAAGGAGCAAGCATCTTTTAATTTCATGGCTGCAATCACCTTCTGCAGTGATTTGGGAGTCCAGAAAAATAAAGTCAGCAACTGTTTCCACTCTTTTCCCATCTATTTGCCATGAAGTAATGGGACTGGATGCCATGATCTTAGTTTTCTGAATATTGAGTTTTAAGCCAACTTTTTCCCTCTCCTCTTTCACTTTCAAGAGGCTCTTTAGTTCCTCTTCACTTTCTGCCATAAGGGTGGTGTCATCTGCATATTTGAGGTTGTTAATATTCCTCCCAGCAATCTTGATTCCAGCTTGTACTTCCTCCAGCCCAGCATTTCTCATGATGCACTCTGTATATAAGTTAAATAAGCAGGGTGACAATATACATCCTTGACGACTCCTTTCCTAAATTGGAACCAGTCTGTTGTTTCATGTCAGTTCTAACTTTTGCTTCTTGACCTGCATACAGATTTCTTAGGAGGCCTGTCAGATGGTCTGGTATTCCCATCTCTTTCAGAATTTTCCACAGTTTGCTGTGATCCACACAGTCAAAGGCTTTGGCATAGTCAATAAAGCAGAAATAGATGTTTTTCTGGAACTCTCTTGCTTTTTCCATGATCCAGCAGATGTTAGCACTTTGATCTCTGGTTCCTCTGCCTTTTCTAAAACCAGTTTGAACATCTGGAAGTTCACAGTTCACATACTGTTAAAGCCTGGCTTGGAGAATTTTAAGCATTACTTTACTAGTGTGTGAGATGAGTGCAATTGTGCGGTAGTTTGAGCATTCTTTGGCATTGCCTTTCTTTGGGATTGGAATGAAAACTGACATTTTCCAATCCTGTGGCCACTGCTGAGTTGTCCAAATTTGCTGGCATATTGAGTGCAGCACTGTCACAGTGTCATCTTTCAGGATTTGAAATAGCTCAACTGGAATTCTATCACCTCCACTAACTTTGTTCATAATGATGCTTCCTAAGGCCCACTTGACTTCATATTCCAGGATGTTTGGCTCTAGGTGAGTGATCACACCATTGTGATTATCTGGGTCGTGAAGATCTTTTTTGTTCAGTTCTTCTGTGTCTTTTTGCCACCTCTTCTTAATATCTTCTGCTTCTGTTAGGTCCATACCATTTCTGTTCTTTATTGAGCCCATTTTTGCATGAAAATTTCCCTTGGTATCTCTAATTTTCTTGAAGAGATCTCTAGTCTTTCCTATTCTATTGTTTTCCTCTATTTCTTTGCATTGATCACTGAGGAAGGCTTTCTTATCTTTCCTTGCTATTCTTTGGAACTCTGCATTCAAATGGGTATATCTTTCCTTTTCTCCTTTGCTTTTTGCTTCCCTTCTTTTCACAGCTATTTGTAAGGCCTTTCAGACAATCATTTTGCTTTTTTGCATTTCTTTTTCTTGGGGATGGTCTTGATTCCTGTCTCCTGTACAATATCACAAACCTCCATCCATAGTTCTTCAGGCACTCTGTCTATCCGATCTAGTCCCTTAAATCTATTTCTCACTTCCACTGTATAGTCATAAGGGATTTGATTTAGGTCATACCTGAATGCTAGTGGTTTTCTCCACTTTCTTCAATTTCAGTCTCAATTTGGCAATAAGGAATTCATGATATGAGCCACAGTCAGCTCTCTTTCTTGTTTTTGCTGACTATATAGAGCTTCTCCATCTTTGGCTGCAAAGAATATAATCAATCTGATTTTGGTGTTGACCATCTGGTGATGTCCATGTGTAGAGTTTTTTCTGGTGATGTTGGAAGAGGGTGTTTGCTATGACCAGTGTGTTCTTTTGGCAGAATTCTATTAGCCTTTGCCCTGCTTCATTCTGTACTCCAAGGCCAAATTTGCCTATTACTCCAGGCATCTCTTGACTTCCTACTTTTGCATTTCAGTCCCCTATAATAAAAACCAATAAGAAGCTAATGTAGAAAAATAAATAAACAGTTCATACAACTCAATATCAAAAAAAAAAGAAACATCCCAATTAAGAAATGAGCAGAAGACCTGAATAGACATTTTTCCAATAAAGACATACAGACAGCCAATGGGCACATGAAAAGATGCTCACCATTGCTTAATCATCAGAAAAATGCAAATCACAACATTGATGTGCTATCACCTCATACCTTTCAGAATGGCTGATATTTAAAAGACTACAAGTCAGCAATGTTGGTGAAGATGTGGAGAAAACGGAGCCCTTGTGCAGCACTGATAGAAATGTTAATTGATTTATTCACTGTGGAAAATGGTATAGCGTTTCCTTAAAAACTAAACATGGATTATCCTATGATCCAGCAATTCCACTCGTGGGTATGCATCCAAACAAAGCAAAAACACTAGTTCAAAATGATACATTTTGAATGATAATTTGAATTTTACATTTTGAACACTAATTCCAAATGATACACTGAGCACCTCAGTGTTCATAACAATGTTATTTACAGTAGCCAAAATACAGAAGCAATCTAAGTGTATATTGTAGACGAATGGATAAAGATGTGTGTATCTATATATATTTGACCTGAAGGGTATTATGCTTAGTGAAGTGAGTCAGACAGAGAAAGATACTGAGATCATTTATATCACATCTTTACCAGCCTCTTCAGACCCAATTTCCCTGTTCCTACTCCCTGTCCCTTCTCTACTGTATAATGGTATAACTGTGTCTCCCCCTTAAACTTTTTGAAAAAATTCATTTGCAGCCATCTCCAAGTTTTCATTGGCAACAAGCCCAATAGGAGACCAAATAACATGCTGTTCCCCAAATCAAATATTAATTTACACTGTATCCATAGAAGTGTGGATTTCAGAACTCTGGAAATCCTTCTCTGGCACTTTTGTGGACTGAATTTGGAACTCTGAGCCTAGTTTTTGATGCTGTTCCCGAGGACATTAACAAATGAGAAAGCATCCCAGGAAGGGTGTGAAGATTGTTTAATACTATGGAAACCATAGCACAGAAAGAAAGAGTTGAAAGACATAGGGATATTTCATAGAAAAAAGAGTAGACACAGGATTATAGGAAAGTCATTTTTAAACAGAAGAGGCTGTTAATGTAGAGAGGAATGATCCTTAGGAAAATCAAGCCCAGAACCCTTCAGACATTGCTTTTATTTTGTGGTCCTATAAGTAAAGCATAAACGAATGCCACCTGCTTTTTAGGCAGGCAACTCTGCCCATTTGAGACTCGCTGCCTGTGTTAGAAAAGGTTCTGCAGATGTGCTTGCTCATTGTTACATCCTTAGGAGGAGGGTTAGAAGTCCTCTGGTTTAATGAATTCGTTTGTGCACTTATAATGGCAGACATATCCAAATGTTTTCTTGGTCAGAAAATATAATTAGTTAATATAACAACAGCTCATTTCAATCAGGTCATGCTTTCTTTCACTCAGTAATTGTTTGATATTCATTCACATAGTCCTGATTAAGCCATCCACTTATGTAAGAGAAGCTTACTGAGCAAAGATAACTTTTATGAAAGAGAGCAAATACTGTGCATTTAGAGAACCTAAGTCCTGTAGATAATGCCTTTAAAAAATTATACTGGAATACACATAATAGTTACCATTTTAACCTCTTTAAAGTATAAAATCCAGTGGATTTTAGAACATTCACAGTGTTTTGTAACTAGCGTCTCTCTAGTTCCAGAACATTTTCATCACTCCAAAAGGAAAGGAAACATGCATCCATTAACACACTCTTCATTTCTCCTTCCTCCAGTCTCTAGCTACTACTAACTTGCTTTCTATTTCTGTCCCTATGAATTTGCCTATTCTGGATATTTCATATAAATGGAATCATATAATATGTGGCCTTTTGTGTCTGGCTTCTTTCATGCAGGAAGTATTCAAAGTTCTTTTGTGATGTAGCGTGTATCCATACTTCATTTCTTTGTGTGGCTGAATCATATCGTCCGCTGTATAGATATACTGCATTTTATCTGTCCATCAATTGATGGAAGGTTGGGTTGTACCCACATTTTGATTACCGTAAATAGTCCTGCTATGAACATTTTTGTGCAAGTTCTTGTTTAGTTGGCTGTTTTATGCTGTTTATGTGTCTATTTAGGAATGGAATTAGATGATAATTTTTTAACTTACTGAAGAACCTCTTTATCTTTTTAAAGGGAGACTTTAAGCTTCCTCTTCTCTGGTTTGCCTATTGTTTGTTGGATTATGAAAGGTTGTCAGTACGTGATTCCCACTTCTTTAGAGCTTTAGCAATAACAGTGACCAAAATCTTATAAATAAAATTTTAGGAAATGTATAAATCTATAGAGGGATTTCTGCAGTCCTCAAGCTAGCATTTTATATCATTCCTTGTTTGCAAGGTGTTATGCAAATGGGGTCCTGGATCTCTGCTTCCAAGTTGGTCTCTGTACCAGACACTGGTTTAAGGACATCCAGGCCTTGAGCTGGTTAAACCCTGGCTCTTGATAGTGTTGGCCAGGCGGAAATGTGTTCTCATATTTTGATTTTTTTCAGAAGAGACTAGAAATCTAGATCTTATATAATATTCTAGTTTTTAAATTTGGCAACTTATTCATATAAATAAGTCAATAACCCAACCAATGAACCAACTAACGAACCAACCAACAAACCAGTGTGAACCAAACAAAACGAGACTGGGAGTTAGATTTGGCTAATAGTGTTGTGTGTCTGCTCAGTCATGTCTGACTCTGCAACCCTATGGACTGTAGCTAGCCAGACTCCTCTGTCCATGAGGTTTTCCAGGCAAGAATACTGTAATGGAGTGCCATTTCCTTCTCCAGGGGATCTTCCCAATCCAGGGATCAAACCAGCATCTCCTGCATTGGCAGGCGGATTCTTTACCACTGTACCACCTGGGAATTGGATTTGATTTGGCTAACAGGCCATCGATTTACTACTTTTGCTCTGATTTTCTTTATGGCTATACCATTACTCAGGGCATTATAATAACAATAAAGCCAATAATAGCTAGTGCATTCATTCTAAATACCACATTCCAGGTAAAGTCCAAGCATTTGACACATGTCAACTTAATTCTCATGACAATTCATCAAGGTAGGTGTAGTTTATCATTATTTCTGAAGAATACTTCTCAGAATACTTCAGTTAGTTATTTATGAATTTAATTTCCTGTATATACTATAGGCAACTTGTGGGCAGGGACCACTCTTTATTTATACTTAGGACCCCAGAACTGAGTCCAGTGCCAAATGTATGTAGATATTCTCTTCAGTTAAGTGAATGAATGAATTGTATCTGTCTCCAAGAATCGTATAATTCTTGTCTGCTCTGAAACAGTAGAATCAGCCACTAACATTTAAGGGTTTCTGTGTGCTTAGGGAATTATCAGCCACATACCAGAGCTTTTAGGTTTTTAATAAAGCTCATACTATGAAGTTTCTGGATCTCTAGAAAAACTTTCTGATTCTAATCCTACCTCTGTTAGTTATAATTTGTGTGCTCTTGATCAGATCACATGCCTCTATGTACCTCATTTTAATTATCATCAGAATAGTGATAATGATGTAATGATAGTCGTGTCCTCATGGTTACCATATTCTCTGTCTTAATCTAAGCAATTTGTAGGAATGATATCCCTTAATGATATCTAGCTCCTGGACTTTGTGAGGATTAAATGAGTTAATTCATGTAAGGATTTCTACTTTGCTTAGCACACAGTGAGCATTCAGCAGAGTTGGCTATAATTTTTATGTCCATTTTACCAAAGAGGAAATTTACTAGTAGATTGAGTAAACTGTCTAAGGTTACATGACTAGCAAACTGCAGGATTTGAATTGAGATCACTGCCTACCTGGATTAAAGATTCTTTCCTTAACCACCATGCTGTACTGCCCAACTACCAGAATATTCTTTGCCTTTCCCCATTTCTCTGTAGCATCTATATTTAGTCCCTAGAAGTGTGGCCAAAATTAGCTCTCTCTCCCTTCTCTGACCTTCTTTGTTATTTATTGGGCAATTCATTTTGTACAAAACTGTGACATTTTCCTCTATCATTATATTAATCTGTATTTTAAATCTTACAGACTTTAGCTCTTGTCTTTTTTCTATGACACAGCCTAGCACAGTACACTGTGCATGAGGGGTTGAACCACTTTGTAACTTCAAGAGAATTCCTATACTCTTGAGGTGTGGGTCACTTACAGCTTTGGAGAGAGTGGACAGTAGCAGAAGGAAAGCGGCATCACCCATGAATTCACTTACTCTTGCTTACCCTTGCAAGAAGTGTTTTTGGTTTTAGAGCCTCTACTAGGTGCTATAAGAGACTCATTCCCTGTCTCCAAGGAGCTTGGCCACAGCTATATTCAGATCAGAATGATGATCAAAAGTGTGATGAATTTTGTAACCAGGTAGCCTACACATCTTTCTCATATACTTCATATTGCTTCACCTCAAACAGAATGAAAAATTAGAATGTGTGCTTGGAGCATTCTTTCATTGTCTCTGAGTTGTCTGTATCTCTCAGCCTGTCTTCTTTTGGTCTTGGTCATTCTCATTTCCATTTAAAACTTTCTTAGTGGGCTAGGGGGTTGGGAAGATCCCCTGGAGAAGGAAATGGTAACCCACTCCAGTATTCTTGCCTAGAGAATCCCATGGACAGAGATGCCTGGTAGGCTACAGTCCACTGGGTCACAAAGAGTCGGACACGACTGAGCGACTTCACTTACTTACTTACTGTCTTCCGTGGTGGCTCAGAGGTTAAAGTGTCTGCCTCCAATGCAGGAGACCAGGGTTTGATCCCTGGGTTGGGAAGATACCCTGGAGAAGGAAATGGTAACCCACTCCAGTATTCTTGCCTGGAGAATCCCAAGGACGGAGATGCCTGGTAGGCTACAGTCCACAGGGTCGCAAAGAGTCAGAGACGACTGAGCTTACTTAGTGGACTTGGGTGTGGACAGCTATTATTTCTGGTTAAAATATCACTTTTCTTTTTGGGTTAAAAACTCTTGCTGATTGGATCATGGTTGGATAGGTGACCCTGTTGATGACAGGAGCTTGACAATTCTGACCTTTGATCTTAGTTGTTTTATATAGCAGGTAGCCTGTAGGTTCCATGTGAAATATGTCATGTAAACCTGCTGGAGCTCTAAATTCCCCATGGGTATTCTGCAGGGTAGTTAATCAAGTGTATTGCACATAGTTTTTGTACTGAACCTCTAAAGCCACATGTGGTGCAGCTCAACAAATGACAGTGAATTTAAAAAGAAAACTGCAGACTGCACAAACTGATGAAGAGAATGGAGAGGATTATTTAGAGAAGAGAGTAGAGGAGCTAATTACACACAGCTTGACTGAACAGAAACTAAAGGGGGAGTTAATGACTCTTTCATATTGTTTGAAGATGCTGAATGTTGAGGAGGAAAAAATATTTCATGTAATACAATGAAATGTTATTAAGAGCGATGAGGCAGAATTGAGAATGAGAATATTTAAATGAAGTACCTGTAAACTCTATGAAAGATAAAATTTATTAAATTATGAGGTAGTCTTTCCAATTATAAGACAGAAGCAGCTCCTTGAAGAAATAAAAATAAGCATTTAAAATGGGCTAAAGTTTCTTAAAAATAATTTTAATATTTGTCAAGCAATTTAAATGACATGCTGTTTTTTCATATTTATTAGTCTTCAGTTTGAGCAATCTTTTTGTTCCAACAAAGACCCATTCTGTCTCACATATTTCTACAACGTGTGTTCTGTAAATTCCTAGATCCTTAACCATGTAAGAGAAGTCCAGTGTCGCAATATTGTAACAGTTGCTTTTTAGGATTTTGTTTCATCCTGTATGCTAAGTTGCTTCAGTTGTGTCTGACTCTTTGCGACCTCATGGACTGTAGCCCTCCAAGCTTCTCTACATCTGTGGTATTCTCCAGGCAAGAATACTGGAGTGGGGTGCCATCCCCTCCTCCAAGGGAATCTTCCTGACCTAGGATCAAACCCTTGTCTCTTAAGTCTCCTGTATTGGCAGGCAGGTTCTTTACCGCCAGCGCCACCTGGCTAGCAGTGGTGCCTCAGTAAAGAATCCGCCTGCAATGCAGAAACCCTGCATTTCACCCCCTGGTCAGGAGGATTCCCTAGAGAAGGAAATGGCAACCCACTCCAATATTCTTGCTTGGGAAATCCCATAGACAGGGGAGTCTAGTGGACTGTAGTCCACGGGGTCACAGTCGGATAGGACTTAGCGACTAAACAACAAATCAGTCATGGTATGAAACAAAATACACTGATTAACGAATACTAAAAAAAAAAAAAAAAAGTTCCATTGATATGGTCCTAAAAGTAATGGTCCTAAGAGCTGTTGACAAGGGTATGACATTTAGATATTTCTATGCCATTGGGTTTTCCTTTTCCAAGTGAGAAAGTTATTCCAGATCACACAGGAAAATTGTGACAAATTGTTACTAACAAGCCCCCTAAACCATCATGAAAGGACAAATGGAACATATCTGTATTGTACGTTGTTAAAAACTGAATAAGCAAAATGAACTTAGGTAAATACTATGACAAAACCTCCTTCAAAAAGGTTTTGAAGGACTCTTGACAAAACCTGCCTGCCAATACAGGAGAGTAAGTGACGTGGGTTTGATCCCTGGGTTGGAAAGATCCCTTGGCATAGGAAATTACAACCCACTCCAGTATTCTTGCCTGGAGAGAGAAGACAAGAATCCCATGGACAGAGAAGCCTGGTGGGCTATAGTCCATGGGGTCACACTGCTGCATCAATGCCCCCAACCCTGCAGCAGGTCACTGCTGACCCATCCATCTGCTGAACATTCCTAGACACTCACAGGCAAGTCTGGGTCAGTGTCTTGTGGGGTCACAGCTCCTTTCTCCTGAGTCCTGTTGCACACAAGGTTTAATTTGTACTATGTTCAAGCTGGATGTAGAAAAGGCAGAGGAACCAGAGATTAAACTGCCAACGTCTGTTGGATCATCAAAAAAGCGAGAGAATACCAGAAAAACATCTACTTCTACTTTATTGATTATGCCAAAGCCTTTTACTGTGTTCATTCCAATTCACTCGCTCAGTTGTGTCCGACTCTTTGCCACCCCATGAATCGCAGCACACCAGGCCTCCCTGTCCATCACCAGCTCTTGGAGTTTACCCAAACTCATGTCCATCGAGTCAGTGATGCTATCCAGCCATCTCATCCTCTGTCGTCCCCTTCTCCTCCTGCCCCCAATCCCTCCCAGCATCAGGGTCTTTTCCAATGAGTCAGTCTTCACATCAGGTGGCCAAAGTATTGGAGTTTCAGCTTCAACATCAGTCCTTCCAATGAACACCCAGAACTGATCTCCTTTAGGATGGACTGATTGGATCTCCTTGCAGTCCAAGGGACTCTCAAGAGTCTTCTCCAACAGCACAGTTCAAAAACATCAATTCTTTGGCACTCAGCTTTCTTCACAGTCCAACTCTCACATCCATACATGATCACTGGAAAAACCATAGCCTTGACCAGATGGACCTTTGTTGGCAAAGTAATGTCTCTGCTTTTCAATATGCTATCTATGTTGGTCATAACTTTCCTTTCAAGGAGTAAGTGTCTTTTAATTTCATGGCTGCAGTCACCATCTGCAGTGATTTTGGAGCCCCCCAAAATAAAGTCTGACACTGTTTCCACTGTTTCCCCATCTATTTGCCATGAAGTGATGGGACCAGATGCCATGATCTTAGTTTTCTAAATGTTGAGCTTTAAGAAAGTCTTCCTCAGAGATCAATGCAAGGAAAAAGAGGATAACAACAGAATGGGAAAGACTAGAGATCTCTTCAAGAAAATTAGTGATACAAAGGGAAGATTTACTGTGTAGATCACAACAAATTGTGGAAAATTCTTCACGAGATGGGAATACCAGACCACTTACCTACCTTTTGAGAAATCTGTATGCAGATCAGGAAGCAACAATTAGGAACTGGACATGGAAAAACAGACTGGTTCCAAATCAGGAAAGGAGTATATGAAGGCTGTATATTGTCACCCTGCTTATTTAAGTTCTGTGCAGAGCACATCATGTGAAATGCTGGGCTGGATGAAGCACAAGCTGTACTCAAGATTGCTGGGAGAAATATCAATAACCTCAGATATGCAGATGGTACCACATTTATGGCAGAAGGTGAAGAAGTACTAAAGAGCCTATTGATGAAAGTGAAAGAGGAGAGTGAAAAAGCTGGCTTAAAATTCAACATTTAAAAAACTAAGACCATGGCATCCAGTCCCATCACTTTATGGCAAGTAAATGGAAAAAAATGAAAACCGTGACAGACCTTATTTTCTTTTGGCTCCAAAATCACTGCAAATGGTGAATGTAGCCATGAAATTAAAAGACAGTTGCTCCTTAGAAGAAATGCTATGACCAACCTAGACAGCTTATTAAAAAGCAGAGACATTACTTTGCTGACAAAGGTCCATATAGTCAAAGTTTTGGTTTTTCCATTAGTCATGTATGGATGTGAGGGTTGGACCATAAGGAAAGCTGAGTACTGAAGAACTGATGCTTTTGAACTGTGGTGTTGGGGAACACTCTTGAAAGTTCCTTGGACTGCAAGGAGATCAAACCAGTCAATCCTAAAGGAAATCAGTCCTGAATATGCATTGGAAGGACTGATGCTAAAGCTGAAGCTCCAATACTTTGGCCAGCTGATGCGAAGAGCTGACTCATTGTAAAAGACCCTGATGCTGGGAAAGATTGAAGGCAGGAGAAAGGTACGACAGAGGATGAGATGGTTGGATTGTATCACTGACTCAATGGACATGAGTTTGAGCAAACTCTGGGAATTGGTGACGGACAGGGAAGCCCGGCGTGCTGCAGTCCATGGGGTCACAAAGAGTTGGACACGACTGGGTGACTGAACTGAAGCTCATGAAAAAATCAACCAGTTAAAGAATTTTGTCATCATTTTAGTCTTTGAGAAAATGAGAAAATAGTGTCTTACATAAATCTTACATAAATAAGATTATGGTATTGAGGAAAAAATAGGGGTGGGAGGAGGCCTGATTCTTGATTACCTGAGTAAAATTCAAAAAGTAATCATTGTAAATATTGGCAAAGATTTTGGTGTTTGGTTTTTATTGCTGAGGTAGCCTGAACTCAAAGGAAAAATAATAGGAAGTCTAGCCTATGATGAGAAACACAGAAAACAACGTGAGGGGATGTCTTCACCAAAGTGCCCCCAAGTGCTAGAAAGAGGCTTCTTTGTGAGGCAACATGGAGGCAGCCCCTGTGTTCATTACTGGCAGATTCTCTCCAGTTTTCTTATCCCTTATGAGAATGTTGTTGATGTTTAGTGAGAAAGAGGTCTCTCACATTACATTTGGTTCTTAGTGCAGATCTTCTGAACCTTCCTCTGCTTTTTCCTCATGGTCTTCCTGATTCATTGTTATTGAATATCACAGGGTTTTCTATTTGATCTTCCCCCCATGTGAGGAAATTCTATTTCAATCTATTGTTTTTCTTCATAACAATTGTTGTGCAGTGTTCAAGTGGCAGAGCTTCTAACACTGGCGTTGTTGTTGTTCAGGCACTCAGTTGTGTCCAAGTCTTTGCAACCCCATGGATTGTGGCATGCCAAGCTTCCCTGTCCTTCTCTATCTCCTGGAGTTTGCCCAAACTCATGTCCATTGAGTTGGTGATGTCATCCACCCATCTCATCCTCTGTCACCCCTTTCTCATTTTGCCATCAATCTTTTCCAGCATTGGGGTCTTTTCCAATGAGTTGGCTCTTCGCATCAGGTTGTGTCAAAGTATTGGAGTTTCAGCTTCAGCATCAGTCCTTCCAATGAATATTCAGGGTTGATCTCTTTTAGGATTGCCTGGTTTGATCTTGCAGTCCAGAAGCTCTTTATCCCAGCTATTTTTGTAGCCTATATTTTTTTTTTCATAAAATTTCAACAAAGTTCAGTTTAGAAAATGTTAAAGTCATATTAAAAATAGGACTCATCGAAATATATATACTAATCATCTATGTGTACTAATTTCTAAGGTAGAGTAAATAGTATGTGATACATACGTCAGGAATAAAGAGAATTCTATCTATGGAATTAGCAGTTCTATGATGTTGATGATTCAAAAGGAAACTACATTTTTTGGTAGAGAACTTGGAGTAGTGGGAAGTGTTCTGCCTATGATGGTTGCATTGAAAGGATCTGTGTTTCTACTCTCCTGTTGCTTAACCTTTAATTAGTCACCCCTCTGAGCCTTGATTTCCACATTGATAAAAGAGGGTTAATAAAACCTGTCTTTCTAAAAGTTATTAGATGTTTATTTCTGCCACTTAATCATGTAAGCATCTGCCAGTGAGTTACTTAACATCAGTGCAAATTTTAATCTTCTAACCTGTAAACTAGAGATAACATTCTGCTTACTTCGTAGAGCTCTGAGGATTTAATGAGCTAACATATGTAAGTACTTAGAATAATGTCTGGCACAAACTAAATATTAGAGAAGTATTTATTATTGCATTACAAATTGTTTTTATAAAATTTATGGGAGAAATTATAGTGACTGAGGAACTGGATTTTCAGTATAGAAACTAAGATTGTGTCACATAAACTTAGTATCTTACTTTTAAGCTCTGTCTTAGAAGAGTTACTTAACCTCATGAAACCCAACTTTTATCACTTGCAAAATGGGGATGACAATTACAGCCAGTATCTACCAGATGCATCTGCAGTATTTTAAGAGTTTGTGTCATTATCTCACTTAATTATCCCTACAATTGCTTAAGCTAATATTATTAATAAACTCATTTTACACATGAGAAGACTGAAATATAAAATAGTTAAATAGATACATAGAGTAGCTAATAAATGATAATGATTGGATTTGAATCCAAGTACTTGAAAGTCGGGAGTCCTTGACCATGTTATTATACTGCCCCCAAATATGATAATACTATAATATCTCTTAGTATTATTGTGAGAATTAAATTAATGAATCCATGTAAAGGGTTTAGTCTAAAGCCTGACACATGAAAAATGCTCAGTAAATGATAGCTCTCATTAAGGAACATGAACATTATATTGGATTGGCCAAAAAGTTTGTTCCGTTTTTTCTATAACATCTTACAGAAAAACCCTAGCAAACCTTTTGGTCAACCGAATAATATGGTGTGTACGTCTTAAGGCTATGGCACATGGAAGCAATGTTCATCAGTAGTCAGAGACATAACTGTGTTAACAGATTTGAGCCTCAGTCTCTTCTTGCTAACTGTAACCTTGGTCAACTTACTTAGTTTTTTTTTTTTCTCATCCCTCTATTAGACAGGGGAAAAAAACCTATGGATGCCAATTATTCACCTATTGTCTCTCATCTCCAGCATCCCTCCTGCCCCCTACCCTTTTATTTTACCATTATGCAATACTGAAGGTGGAACTCAGTGGACCACATTTCTCAAACTCATTGATTAGCATTCTGAGCACCAACTGTGTAGAGACATTTCCTCTGAATCTGGAAGTTCTGTTAACCCAGCATCTTACCTTTTTCTCCAGCCTGAGGACTTCTTGCACTTACTAATACCTGCTGTACCTCTGCATACTTATTTCTCTTTCAGTCACCTAATACCTGTGCTAAATTCCCTAGTTTTGGAATATCTACCTGGTCTTCATTTTAATGACAGGGGCCATACAAAATACACACTCCTAGGGTTCCTGTGAAAATCAACTAGAATAATGTTGTGAAAATTACTTACTTTAGAGCCTGACATAAAGCAGACATTCAAGAAGTGATAATCTCTAGCATTATCTGGAGATAGAATTGGCAGAACTTGTCTATTTCTAGATTGGTTCAGGCCCTGTAAGCAGTGTGAGCCATACTGTTCCATACTTTAACGATGAGGAGCCAGATCCTGAGTAACCAGAATGAACACCAGGGTTGTGGATGGGAGATCTGAGAGTTGAGTGTATTGCTCTTGGCCAGTTGGTGTTGCAAAGGTTTGCCCTGAGGGACTGGTGATATATGTTAAGCCTGTCCTCTTTAGTAGAAACTCAATAATATATATGGAGAAGTGTACACTTTAGAAATGCTCCTGACATATTTGTTGTTCAGTTGCTCAGTCATGTCCAACTCTTTGGGACCCCCATGGACTTCAGTACTACCTAACATATAATGAGGACCTATTCACTGTCAGAGAAACAGATTTGGGACAATCTAGATCATCAGTAGGTGATGGCACCCCACTCCAGTGCTCTTGCCTGGAAAATCTCACGGACGGAGGAGCCTGGTAGGCTGCAGTCCATTGGGTCGCAAAGAGTCGGACATGACTGAGCGATTTCACATTCACTTTTCACTTTCATGCATTGGAGAAGGAAATGGCAAACAACTCCAGTGTTCTTTCCTGGAGAATCCCAGGGACAGGAGAGCCTGGTGGGCTGCTGTCTATTGGGTCGCACAGAGTTGGACACTACTGAAGTGACTTAGCAGCAGCAGATCATCAGCAGTGTTGAAAGTGTTAGTTGCTCAGTCATGTCCGATGCTTTGTGTCCTCATAGACGTAGCCCACCAGGCTCCTCTGTCCATGGAATTCTTCAGGCAAGAATACTGGAGTGGGTAGCCATTCCCTACTCCAGGGGATCTTCCCGACCCAGAGACCGAGCCTGTGTCTCCTGCATTGCAGGCAGATTCTTTACCATCTGAGCCACCAGAGAAGACATGTACCTGACACATTCAGTTCAGTTCAGTTGCTCAGTCGAGTCCGACTCTTTGCGACCCCATGGACTGCAGCACGCCAGGCCTCCCTGTCCATCGCCAACTCCTGGAGTTTACTCAAACTCATGTCTATGGAATCGATGATGGCATCCAACCATCTCATCCTCTGTCATCCGCTTCTCCTCCCACTTTCAATCTTTCCCAGCATCAGGGTCTTTTCAAATGAGTCAATTCTTCTCATCAGGTGGCCAAAGTATTGGAGTTTCAGCTTCAACATCAGTCCTTCCAATGAATATTCAGGACTGATTTCCTTTAGGATGTACCTGACACATAGTGAGGATCTATTCTCTGTTAGAGAACAAGATTTGGAGAAATCTAAATCATCAACCTAGGGCCTCATCAATTCTATTTTTTGGGGGGGCCTCATCGATTCTTCCCCATCAGTTTCTATAGCTTGCATAGTGAATGCATAAATAACTGATATTCATAAATATGTCCCTGAGTCATGGTCTAGAGTAATGGTTCACAGTCCTGGTTTTACATTATAATCATCTGAGGCACTTAAAATAAAAAAGAAAGCCTGATGTTCTTGGCCTAAGCTTCAGAGATTCTAATTTAATTCATGTGGGGGAGGGCAGAAAATGGATATGTTTTTAAAAGTTCTCCAGTTGATTCTGAGATGCAACCAAATCTGTGATTTAAAGATGAATTATATATTTCACATACCATTATTAACATGGTAAAAGACCATATGTGCATGCATGCTAAGTCACTTCAGTCATGTCCAACTCTTTGCAACCATGTAAACTGTAGCCCACCAGGCTTCTCTGTCCATGATATTCTCCAGGCAAGAATACTGGAGTGGGTTGCCATGCCCTCTTCCAGGGGATCTTCCCAATCCAGGAATTGAACCCATGTCTCTTGTGTCTTCTGCATTGCAGGTGTATTCTTTACCCACTGAGCCACCTGGGAAACCCAGAAAACCATATAGTTTGTATTTTAAAATGTTTCCATTGTAAAATTTCTTTATTTGAGGAATGGAGGGGCTTTCTCTTAGCTTTCTGGGAAACTGAGTAATGTTCATTGTCTTAGATTCTCCTCCATAACTGTTTCCTCTGTGTACATTTGGTCTGTTGCTGCTCTTTTTACAACATAGAGATGTCTAGAATACTTTGTAGAACTAGTTCTAGTTTAGTAACTCAATAATTCTTAAAAAAAATTTTTTTTGATTGAGGTATAGTTGTTTTACAACACTACTAGTTTTAGGTATACAACATGGTGATTCAAATTTTTATAGATTTTACTCATTTAAAATTATAAAATATTGTCTATATTCCCTTGCTGTAGAGTATATTCTTGAAGTCTATTTTATACATAGTAATTTCTACTTCTTAATCCCCTACCCATATTTTGGCCCTCCCCCTTTTCCCTCCCCACTGTTTACCACTAGTTTGTTCTCTGTATCTGTGAGTCTGTTTCTGTTTTCTTATATTCACTAGTTTGTTTTATTTCTTAGATTCCACATATAAGTGATAGCATACAGTATTTTTATTTTTCAATATGACTTGTTTCACTAGGCATAATACCTCCAGATCTATCCATGTTGTTGCAAATGTCAAAATGTCCTTGTTTTTTCTGGCTCAATGGTATTCCATTGTATATAAATATACCACCTCCTCTTTTTCCATTCTTCTGCTGATGGACATTTATGTTCTGTATCTGGGCTATAGTAAACAATACTGCTATGAACATTGGTATGAATATGTTTTTTTGAATTATTGTTTTCATTTTCTTAGGATATATACCCAGGAGTGGAATTGCTGGTTCATATGGTAGTTATATTTTTAGTTTGTTGAGGAAGCTCCATACTGTTTTCCACAGTGGCTGAACCAATTCATATTTCCATCAATAATGTACAAAGGTTCCCTTTTCTCCACATATTTACCATCATTACTTGTAGTCTTTTTGATAATAGCCTTTGTGACAGGTGTGAGGTGATATCTCATCGTGGTTTTGATTTGCATTTCTCTGGTAATTAGTGATGTTGAGCATCTTTTCATGTTCCTGTTGGCCATCTGTGTGTCTTCTTTGGGAAAAGGCCTATTCAGATTTTCTGCCTTTTGTATAACCAGGTTGGTTGTTTTTTGATACTGAGCAACCCACTCCAGTATTCTTATTGTATAAGATGTTTATATATTTTTGACATTAACCCCTTGTTGATAATATAATTTATAAATATTTTTCTGCATTTCAGCATGCTGTCCTTAAATTTTGTCAGTGGTTTCCTTTGCTGCAACTCAGTAATTCTGAATGCAATTGAAATTCTTTACTACGGAAAAATTCTATATGGGAATGAAAAGGGCAATGTGTGTTTAGCGACAAGTACTTTAGATGTGTGTGCTAAAATGGCATGTGTTCACTTCACAAGTTATCTATTTTAAAGTATTATCAGATGCCTGGAAAGAGGGATTTTTCCAAAGTATTTTCTAAAATACTTTTGAAATAGGCTATTGCAATTTATGTAATCTTATAACAGAGAAACACAATTGGAAGTGTATTCTCAGAAAGAAGTAAGAAAATAAAATCAGAGGTGCTTTGGACAAAGAAATATGGTAGCATTCATTCTCACTTTTCAAATCGTAACTGTTATTAATCAATATCTTCCTTGCACGCTCGATCAGCTGCAGTTTTGTAGTTTATCTTTTACTGTTATCTTTTGGCTTATTTTTCTTGTCACAAGTAGTTTCTTCTACTTATTTTTCCTTTCCTTGAGAACATGGAACCACCTTTTTCTTTCTAGGGACCTTACTTACCCATAGTAGGAGATCAACATATGTGAATATCTACCTGTGGAACTGATATGAAGAATAAATATTTATGAAGTGCAAGTTATACCACAGTTAAGTAAGTGGCTTCCATTTCTTCTGCCTCTCTTTTGACATGGCTTTATTTTTCCAAGGCCCACTCCCACTTTTCTGAATAAGTGCACAGGCTTTGGCCTTGAAAGGCATAGGTTTGAATCCTGGCTCTGTCATTTTCTAGTTAAGTAACCTTGGGTAAATTGCCTGAATTTGATGTGCTTCATTTTAAATGCAGATAAAACAGTATCTAGTCTATAAGAATTTTGTTAGGATTGGAATAGGATATTTAATGTAAATAAAAGTTTACAAAATGCTCAATAGAAAGTGCTCAGATTTGGTCAACTATAGAGATATGGATGGACCCAGAGACCATTATGGAGAAGGCAATGGCACCCCACTCCAGTACTCTTGCCTGGAAAATCCCATGGACAGAGGAGCCTGGTAGGCTGCAGTCCATGGGGTCGCTAAGGGTCAGACACGACTGAGAGACTTCACTTTCACTTTTCACTTTCATGCATTGGAGAGGGAAGTGGCAACCCACTCCAGTGCTCTTGCCTGGAGAATCCCAGGGACGGGGAGCTGGTGGCTGCTGTCTATGGGTCACCAGAGTCGGACACGACTGAAGTGACTTAGCAGAGACCATTATACAGATTGAAGTAAGTCAGAAAGACAAAAGCAAATATCATGTATTAATGCATATATGTTGAATCTAGAAAACATGGTATAGATGACCTTATTTGCAAAACAGAATAGAGACACAGACGTGAGAACAAACCTGCTGCTGCTGCTAAGTCGCCTCAGTCGTGTCCGACTCTGTGCGACCCCATAGATGGCAGCCCACCAGGCTCCGCCGTCCCTGGGATTCTCCAGGCAAGAACACTGGGGTGGGTTGCCATTTCCTTCTCCAATGCATGAAAGTGAAAAGTGAAAGTGAAGTCGCTCAGTCGTGTCCAACTCTTCACGACCCGATGGACTGCAGCCCACCAGGCTCCTCCACGCATGGGATTTTCCAGGCAAGAGTACTGGAGTGGGGTGCCATTGCCTTCTCTGAGAACAAACCTATGGACACTTAAATGGGGAAAGGGAGTAGGGTGGAATGAATTTGGAGATTGGGGTTGATTTATGTACACTATTGATATTTTGTATAAAATAGATAATGATAACATAGGATATAGCTCGTGGAACCCTACTTTGTACTCTGTGATGATTTAAGTGGGAAGGAAACCAAAAAAAGAGGAGATATATGTATACATATAGCTTATTCACTTTGCTGTGCAGTAGAAACTAACAAATTCTAAAGAAACTATACTCAAATAAAAATTAACTTAAAAAAGATAAAGAAACCATGAAACCTTTTCACCAGTAGCCAAATGGAAGTTTAGCTAATATGATGTACAGTATATAGTAAAAGGTAGATGTTTCCTTCAGTATGTTGTTTGTGATGTTTGCCAAATTAACTGGTGTTATCCTAGAGAATTTATTCCATTTTTATAAATAACCTACATCACATTAAGAGAAGTGCTCAGTACATGGTCACTATTTTTATTTGTGGCAGTCATTGATGTTATTTATTTATTCATTCAGTTTATTTTCCATGAATAAAATTCTTTCATGAATTTATTATTCATTAATGAAATGTATTTTAAAATATCATGATTATCTTCTATACTTGAAATACCATTCAAGGCACTGCACTGGTGAGGCAGATAGAAAAGTTGTTTTCCCTTGCAGAATTCAGGATCCAGTGGGAGATAAAGAGAAACAACTGGCAATTTGTAGGACAATCACTATGATTAGATTTGACCTTTGACTCATCATCTCCCTATAGAGTCAGTCACAAAATCCTTTCTAAAGAAAGTAAAGAAATATTTTCTTTAAAGTGTTTCTAAAGCTCCCCTTTGTAGTCCTCTGACACCTCCCTTATCCTGTGCTTTGTCACTTTCTGCCTATCATCACAACAGCCTTTGCATTAGTGTCTATGCCTATAGTATTTTTCCCTGCACTCTCTTCCTCCTTGACCACGTTAATCCTCTTTAAACACTGCTTTCATCATGTCACTGCCCTGTTCAGTAACTCAAAGAGCTCATTTGTTACTCTTCTATCAAGTCCAAAGTTATCGGCTAATTTACCAGACCCACCCACCATTTGTCCCCAGCTCTATGTAATTATGTTTTCCGCTTCTGGCAGTAGAGCAGCTGCTGTAGGAGGAAGGAATCTGTGTGCTAGAGACACTAAATCTCACCTCCAGACTTCTTACCATTCTCGTAGAAATGGCTTCTTTTGAGTGCTTAACATGTGCGAAATATTGTATAGCTGTTTTACAATTTATCTCTAATTCTTGAGAAAGTGAGACTCTTAGTAGACATCATTATCCTGATTTACACATCAGGAGAAGGAACTTACCCATGTCAAGCCAGGATCCAGACTCACCTCTGTTTCACCTCAAATTTCTTCTCTGTTCCTTGTGCCCCTCTACCCCATGCTATACTCTGTATTACACTCCATACTTCATTTGGTCCAGAATGTCCTCATTCTCATTCTGTTAATCTAAAACTTTAAATTCTCTCTGTGACATAAGTGCAAGTTCAAGTCCTATCTCTATCAGAAAATGTCTAATTCTTCCTGCCTTTGTTAATGCAAGGCTTCCCTGATAGCTCAGTTGATAAAGAATCCACCTGCAATGCAGGAAACCCTAGTTTGATTCCTGGGTTGGGAAGACCCGCTAGAGAAGGGATAGGCTACCCACTCCAGTATCCTGGCCTGGACAATTAACTATATAGTCCATGGAGTCACAAAGCGTCGGACACAACTGAGTGACTTTCACTTTTGCTTTGTTACTGCAAGTTCATATGCCCAACACACAGTGAGGCCAGATAAATTGAAACATGGGGCTTCCCAGGTGGTTCAGTGGTAAAGAATCCACCTGTCAACTCAAGAGATGCCAGAGATGCAGTTTCAATCCCTGGGTCGGGAAGATTCCCTGGAGGAGAAAATGGCAACCCACTCCAGTGTTCTTGCCTGGAAAGTTCCATGAACAGAGGAGCCTGGTGGGCTATAGGCCATGAGGTCACAAAAAGTCAGATACAACTGAGTAACCGAGCATACACACAATGAGCACAGTTTGGATGCAGGGAGACAGGTGGCTCTTGCCCTTGTCCACTAAAAAAAGATGCACATCTTGACAGTTGTGAGTTAAGTTTTATTTGGGGCAAAATGAGGACTATAGCCTGGGAGGTAGCACATCAGATAGCTCTGAGAGACTGCTCCAAAGCAGCAATGAGAGAAGGTCAATATATAAGGTTTTGGTGAAGGGGGAGTTCAATACCATTAAGCACTCATTTTATAAAAGCTTTTTTGTTAGTCATGAGGATCTGATGTCACCCTGGATTTAGTGCTTCTCGAGATATGAGGAGATGCAAGGATTGAGATCATAAAATCTGTTCCTAAGAACATCCAACTATCTAAAGACCTGTCCCACTGGAGCACAGTGCTGCACTCCACCCTGAACTCCCTTAGGGGTTGTTGAAGGTCAACATCTACAGCAGCACGGAGCTCTCCATAGAAGCAGATGGCAAATGCCTTTGTTGTTCAGTCGTTGACAATGCTCTTGGTAAGTGCCAGTTTGTGGTTGACACCCTAAAAAACCACTAACTCCCCAAAGAGTTTTGGCAAAGCATTTCTGAAAGCCAGGTGAGGGAGGTGAGGGGTGCAAGGTACAGCATAAGATCACGCACAGTTCTTTGACTGGCTGGGAATGAGGAAACTGGGTTGTGTCACAGGTGTTAACAATAGCCTTTAGGCTCCAGGATGCCTGGGACTCTGTACTCAAGGTCATCAAGTAGTGAACATCTTCAGTTTGGTGGGGTGTTTTCACATTGGCAAAACAACTTGGGAAATTTGCATCAAATACTATTATCTAGGTGCTGGGAGGGATTGGGGGCAGGAGGAGAAGGGGACGACAGAGGATGAGATGGCTGGATGGCATCACGGACTCGATGGACGTGAGTCTGAGTGAACTCCGGGAGATGGTGATGGACAGGGAGGCCCGGCGTGCTGTGATTCATGGGGTTGCAAAGAGTCAGACACGACTGAGTGACTGAACTGAACTGAACTGAGTTTCTTCAGAAAGAAACTACAGCTGAGGATATGGGGAAAGACTTGTCCTAGGAAGGCCTCATAAGATCCTGCTCGATTGCACCTTCACTGATTTCCTTCACCTTTGAACTCCTGCACTGTTCGCCATCGATACCACTGTGCTGCTGGCTTTCCCCATTGCCCTGTGTGCTGTGGCTCTATAGATGCCAGTCTTCTTTGCCTAATGCACTGTAAGTGCCTTAAGAGCAAGCATTTTGTCTTACTTTAAAATCCCTCAGATGAGTTGCAATTTTCCTGAGCATCACTCAGTATGAAATACATGCTTGTTTGATAGGACCATTTATCATGCTTAGCCTTGGGGTTATCTTGTTATCTTAGACCCAGATGGACAAGACAGAAAGAAGTCAAGAGTAAACTTACATTCAGTTAAAAAAAAAATATTAAGACACTCTGTAAGAAATATGGAGGCTTTCCAGGTGGCACAATGATAAAGAATCTGCCCTGCCAGTGCAGGAGACGGGGGTTTGATCCCTGGGTCAGGAAAATCCCTTGGAGAAGGAAATGTCAACTTGCTCCAGTATTCTTGCCTGAAAAATTCCGTGGACAGAGGAGCCTGGTGGGCCTCCGCCCATGGGGTCACAAAAAGTTGGACGGGACTGAGTGACTGAGTACACACATAAGAGCATATAAGAGATATGATAAATACAGTAAGAGTATTTGTATGAGATAAAATAGAAAAATAAAACTGATGACCATGTTGCTGGGAATATGACTTAAAACGTACAACATAATACTAGAGGGAAGGTCTGCTTCCGGGCAGTCAAAGGCAAAAATGGAAACCTCTCTTACAAAATCCAGTGTCCATGTGATGAAAAACAAATCAATTGCTCATAAACAGTAAATCTATTTTTGGTATCAAGACCAGACAGAAATTTCTCCCCAAGGAAAAGATAAGAGGAAATTGGGTAGATTAGTGAATAACATTCTGGCCAACATCGTTAACAGTAGTTACAATAAAGAATTTCATAGGAATTTTTCTAATAATGACCCTGAGTCTAGCCAGTGACATCATAGCAATGAAGTAAAAAACAGTAAGAACATTGGGGTACCCGTGTCTCTTTCAGTTCTGGTTTCCTCGGTGCGTAGTTCCAGCAGTGGGATTGCTGGGTCATGAGGCAGTTCTATTTCCAGTTGTTTAAGGAATCTCCACACTGTTCTCCATAGTGGCTGTACTAGTTTGCATTCCCACCAACAGTGTAAGAGGGCTCCCTTTTCTCTGCACCCTCTCCAGCATTTATTGTTTGTAGACTTTTTGATAGGGGCCACTCTGACTGGCATGAGATGGTACCTCATTGTGGTATTGATTTACATTTCTCTGATAATGAGTGATGTTGAGCATCTTTTCACGTGTTTGTTAGCTATCTGTATGTCTTCTTTGGAGAAATGTCTGTTTAGTTCTTTGGCCCATTTTTTGATTGGGTTGTTTATTTTTCTGGTATTGAGCTGCATGATGAGCTACTTGTATAGTTTTGAGATCAGTTCTTTGTCAGTTGCTTCATTTGCCATTGTTTTCTTCCATTCTGAAGGCTGTCTTTTCACCTTGCTTATAGTTTCCTTCGTTGTGCAAAAGCTTTTACATTTACTTAGGTCTCATTTGTTTATTTTTGCTTTTATTTCCATTACTCTGGGAGGTGGGTCACAGGGATCCTGCTGTGATTTATGTCAGAGAGTGTTTTGCCTATGTGTTCCTCTAGGAATTTTATAGTTTCTCGTCTTACATTTAGATCTTTAATCCATTTTAAGTTTATTTTTGTGTACGGTGTTAGAAAGTTTTCTAGTTTCATTCTTTTATAGGTGGTTGACCAGTTTTCCCAGCACCACTTGTTAAAGAGATTGTCTTTTCTCCATTGTATATTCTTGCCTCCTTTGTCAAAGAAAAGGTGTCCATAGGCGCATGGATTTATCTCTCAGCTTTCTATTTTGTTACATTGATCTATATTTCTGTCTTTCTGCCAGTACCATACTGTCTTGATGACTGTAACTTTATAGTATAGTCTAAAGTCAGGCAGGTTAATTCTTCCAGTTCCATTCTTCTTTCTCAAGATTGCTTTGGCTATTTGAGGTTTTGTGTATTTCCATACAAATTGTGAAATTATTTGTTCTAGTTCTGTGGAAAATACCATTGGTAGCTTGATAGGGATTGCATTGAATCTATAGATTGCTTTGGGTAGTATACTCATTTTCACTGTATTGATTTTTCTGATCCATGAGCATGGTATATTTCTCCATCGATTTGTGTCATCTTTGATTTCCCTCATCAGTGTTTTATAGTTTTCTATATATAAGTCTTTTCTTTCTTTAGGTAGATTTATTCCTAAGTATTTTATTATTTTCATTGCAGTGGTGAATGGATTTGTTTCCTTAATTTCTCTTTCTGTTTTCTCATTGTTAGTGTATAGGAATGCAAGGGATTTCTGTGGGCTAATTTTATATCCTGCAACTTTACTGTATTCATTGATTAGCTCTAGTAATTTTTTGGTGGTATCTTTAAGATTTTCTATGTAGAGGATCATGTCATCTGCAAACAGTGAGAGTTTTACAATAGCTAGGACATGGGAGCAACCTAGATGTCCATCGGCAGACGAATGGATAAGAAAGCTGTGGTACATATACACGATGGAATATTACTCAGCTATCAAAAAGAATACATTTGAATCAGTTTTAATGAGGTAGATGAAACTGGAGCTTATTATACAGAGTGAAGTAAGTCAGAAAGAAAAAGACGAGTACAGTATATTAATGCATATATATGGAATTTAGAAAGGTGGTAACAATGACCCTATATATGAGACAGCAAAAGAGGCACAGATATAAAGAACAGACTTTTGGACTCTGTGAGAGAAGGCAAGGGTGGGATGATTTAAGAGAATAGCATTGAAACATGTATATTATCATATGTGAAATCGATCACCAGTCCAAGTTCGATGCATGAAACAGAGCACTGAAAGCCGGTGCACTGGGTCAACCCTGAGGGATGGGATGCGGAGGGAGGTGGGAGGGGGGTTCAGGATGGGGGACACATGTACACCCATGGCTGATTCATGTCAGTGTATGGCAAAAACCACTGCAATATTGTCAAGTAATTAGCCTCCAATTAAAATAAATAAAATAATTTTTTTTAATAGGAAGAAATAATTCTTACATGGCAAGCAGGGAAATTCCTATGGCTTTACCCCCCAAAACTCTCATCCAGTAGAAGGGCTAAGGATCTAACTGTTAAGAGAAGATGCTGTCCAGGTGAACACTCTAGAGGTCTTGAGGCTTATATATAGAAGTTGGGGGATGGCATGCATCCAGTGGGATCAGGTATGGTAGATCTCACCTGTTTTTCCACATAGGTGTTTTTCTCTTCATTCTCTTGGGAACTGTGTCTGGAGTTTTGGTAGAAATTCAGACTGTAATTGGGGTAGATTCTCCCTGATGGAAACTAGGCAGAGTGTCAGAGCCACACCATTTTCATTTTGGCTAGAAACATAGTACTAATCAAGAATTGTGGGTTAGCACTGCCATGCACACAGAGTTAGGGCAGAAATGGTGAAGGATGTGGGATTAGCTGGATTGATTTGTTTATGTGCTGATTCACTCAAATCAGGATATATGAAATGTAGGATTAGTGAGATGGGGCTAAAAACATGAATGCTGGTACTTTGTTCTCATTGATTTGTGAATGGCTCTCAGTATGTATAACAGAATCACTTAGAGGTTCTTATCAGCATGCACACTCCTGTGCCCCAACCAGGTCCATCCAGGACCTACTGAATCAGTAGCTTTGGCATAGGTCTTGGGGAGCTGCATGTTTTACAAACTACCAAGTGATTGTCAAATAGGCTAAGATTTAAGATCCAATGATTTAGGGACCAAGTGGGGTAGAACCTACAGGTTGCAGGTATAGTATCTGTCCTTAGAAACTCCTTAGACTGACTTTGAGCTGACATTAGACACAGAGTAATTTTAGTGAGACTTAGAGGATTGGATCCCATTAAATTTTTTATGAAACATAGGATGATGAAGTGCTTTGGAACAAGTCATTGAGTTTAAAAAAAGGATTTTTATGAGAAAAGTACAGACAGGGAAATTTAGAAGTTCAGTTAATAATGGGAGAAGGTACAAATTTAATGAATGGGGAAGTTTTAATATGAGCTAGCAGCACTTCCTGTCATGTACCTTCATAGGAAGCAGCTCTAAGAGCATCTGAGAAGTTTTATTTTGGGAGAATGGGGAATCTAGAGTGGTTCTACAAGCAGCTAGGGAAATGATAACTTGGTAGAAGATGAAAACAGAACAATAGATTGCCATCATAAACAGAATGTCTGGGCACTCATATTCCAGAAACTTCTCCTGGGTTCTGGATATACTTTGCCAGCATGAGCACAAAGATCTGGGGCATACAGTGCACGTTATCCTTGGTCTTGACAGGTGAGGGGGAAGTATGACAGGCTTTGTTTGCATTAGCCTCAAAAATAGGTGTTTTGACTGCAAGTTTATGCAGCTGTTGTTCATGATGAGGGGCTCAGCCCACGCTGCTGCTTGTTGTGTTATTGTTTCATTTGTTTGTTGTAGTGATTTTAAATAGAGAAAGAAAGGAAATGGGGAAAAGGTTTGAACCAAAGCAATCAGGCAACTTCACTAATGAAAAGCTACCAAGCTTTTGCTATCGGAAATCTATGCAATCCCACCGCTAATGCTACTCTCGCTATAGGGATTCATCTAGCCAATTTTATCAGCTCAGCAGGGTTCGGAGCCTTTCTTCTCTGAAGAGAAAAAAGGAGAATTATCACCAGGGTAATGAAACACACCCCTCCCACGTTTATGGAGTGTTTTATTAAAAGCATGTTGCTTTGGTCTCACATACCAGTTGCAATAAGTGAGTATAAAATGCCAGAACAGTTTTCAAGGGAAATGCTTTCCTTTTTGCTAATTTAAAATTCCTCAAAGAGCATGCAGTCAGGTGCGATGTTAATATTTGGGCTCTTTGCTACCTGAGATTTTTATAAAGGGGTTCATCAGTGCAGTATTGCAAAGGATCAGCAGAGTTCGGGAGCCACCTGACCAAGGTCAGCACTTCACCATGACCTTCTTTCAGGAAGGTCATTTTAGTGACATTTTTAGCATTCTTCACTTCCTGATATCCCAGACCCTCAAGCTTATTTTCTTATATGATTAATCATTAGTGAATTCTAATTAATGAACAGACCAGGAGCATTGTGCTTATTGATGTTGCTAATAATCATCATTTTTTCTGTCTTAAGCTTTTATTTTGCCAGTGACATGTTCACAATTTACTTAGTTTAAACTTTTAACCCAACAGTACTGTTTGTACATTTCACCATTAGTTCCATCCAATTAGCATTTCATTCTCCAGATCATCTCCATCCTAAGTCTTCCAAAACTTTAGGGCCTATGTTAAGTTCTAGGGCAATTAACTCCTATCACACCATGTAGTCTAGCAGAGAAGATAGATTTGTAAAGAAATAATTCTAATACAGTATGGTAAGGATGATAATAGAGTTGTTTGAAGAGCGAAGTGTAATTGAGAAAAGCGATATTTGAGTTGGATCATAAAAACGTTGAATGGAAATTCACCAGACTGTGTAGAGACAGGTACTCATGCCAGAGAGAGACCTTCAAGTACAAGGGAACAGAGTCATGGAATAGCAGAGTGTTTGGGATGTTCAGAGAATGACTGGTAGCTTCAAGCCAGTGAAGTGTGGGTTGACAGACAAAAGATGAAGCCATAACTCAGACAGTAAAATAATCTGTCTGCAATGCAGGAGACTTGGAATTCAATCCCTCAGTTGGGAAAATCCCCTAGAGAAGGCAATGACAATCCACTCCAGTATTCTTGCCTGGAGAATTCTATGGACAGAGGAGCCTGAGGGGTTATAGTCCATGGAATGGCAAAAGAATCAGACATGACTGAGCAATTAACACTAGGTTTCACACAGTTGGGCTTGAATTTTTTTCTGTGAATATTAACAGCAATTGGGCTTTCAAGTAGGGAGACCATATTTTGAGGAGCATCTTAGAAAGATGACATTGGCAGAAATATGCAAAATGATTTGAAGTGAACCAAACTAGAATCAAGGAGATCAGCTAAGAGGCTATGGCAGTAGTTCTGAAAATAGCTGAGAGGAACTACAAATTAGGCCAAGTTTGATCTTTGCTCAAGAGAACTTGGTAGTCAGCTGTCTGAAGCAGAGAAGAGGAAAGGGAAGAAAACACAGGAACCTGAGCTTTCTAACTTGGGATATTGGCTGGGGCTGTGTCAGTTCAGATAAGGAACATGTGACTATGTTCCTGAGTTATATTTTAAGGACAAGAAATTATTAAGTTCAGTTTTGGAATAATGAGTTCCAAGTACCCTGGCTATCCAAGTGGAGATGTCTAGTATTTTGTTAGATGAAGGGGCCTGGATCTTAGAAAGTTTTGACGGAAGACCTGGATTGAAAATGTGGGGACTTCTTATTGGCCTGCCTGAATCATGACTTTATAATGCTATTAATAAGCCTATTCATGCACTTCATTACATAGATGGTTCCTTGCGAGGTTCTACTCTCATAAATCTTAACTATTTTTATAACTTGTGCTGCTGAGTCAAATCTACTCTAGGCTATATTTGTATTTCTGTATTTTTTTCACCCTAAATGAAATGGAGACTTGTCTATTTATCTTTGTTTCCAATATCATACTATTGAGTATTCAACAAGATAAAGTGGAGAAAATTTAGACTTAAGGCCTGGTAATCACCAGGGCTTTTCATAAAGGTTTCAGTTCTTCTGCCTGGAGCAGTAGGATTAAAATCCTTCTCCCCCGTAAGTTAGATTTAGCTCAGTGACCAGCTCTTAGCTCCTGGAATGTGAGTAGGCAGACCATGTCATTTCTAGGCAGAAGCTATAAGATTTACTTTACAAATTAGCACATCTGCAGCTTAGAGACAGGATCCCTTATCTGCTAGGGTCCCTGAGTGACTATAATAAGCAGAGTTCCCCTACATGACCCACTTTAGACAGGTAGTATGAGTGAATAATAACATTTCCTGCCTTAAGCCACTGACCTTGTTTTTCTCAAAGTATAAACTAACCAGTCTAACTAACTAGACATGAGCATAAGCCCTGGCTCTGTTACTAATTAACTTAACTCTTACACAACTTGTCTGAAGAGCAATTCTTCATTTTTGAAATAAGAATAATAATATTGAGGTTGCGAGAGCTCCATAAAGTACCTTATAAATTGTAGCCATTCATTACATTGCAGCTTTTATTATCTTTATAGATAGTTCCTCATTTTTAGCATACTGATTTTGTAATACCTTATGGTCATTTCCCTCTCAGATTTGTTGGACTCAGGTATCTTAAATATGTTTTCTATATGTTTATCTGAGTTGTTGCTAAGGTAGGGGAACAAGAAAGGGACAAGGACAGGACCAGTTTGGCCATGCCAGCATAGATCATCTCATGGGTATGCCATTTATTAATGGTTTATCATTAGTGTTGTGCAAACAGTTCACCTGCAGTCTCCCCAAATTTTTCACCTTGTCTATGAAGATAAAGAGATTTTTTTCAAAAGTACCATATAAAGTACATATAAAGTACTAAGTCAGTCATCTTGCTGAGATTGCATCTAAGATAATCCCATAGACTTCTTGAAGATTTATAAACTGTTTAGTGATATCCCAGCTTTTTTCAAGCTAAACAAAAACAAGCTTATTTGTGTGTGTGTTCTGTAATACGCAAATAGTTTCTTAACTATTCTGTTTACTTCCAGTGTTATCTTACACCAAAACTTGTTATTTGATTGCCATCAAAATTATCTACCAGGATCTGATTATCAGCTTATCAGTTCAGTTCAGTTCAGTCGCTCAGTCCTGTCCGACTCTTTGTGACCCCATGAATCACAGCATGCCAGGCCTCCCTGTCCATCACCATCTCCCGGAGTTCACTCAGACTCACGTCCATTGAGTCGGTGATGCCATCCAGCCATCTCATCCTCGGTCGTCCCCTTCTCCTCCTGCCCCCAATCTCTCTCAGCATCAGAGTCTTTTCCAATGAGTCAACTCTTCGCATGAGGTGGCCAAAGTACTGGAGCTTCAGCTTTAGCATCAGTCCTTCCAAAGAAATCCCAGGGTTGATCTCCTTCAGAATGGACTGGTTGGATCTCCTTGCACTCCAAGGGACTCTCAAGAGTCTTCTCCAACACCACAGTTCAAAAGCATCAATTCTTCAGTGCTCAGCCTTCTTCACAGTCCAGCTCTCACATCCATACATGACCACAGGAAAAACTATAGCCTTGACTAGACAGACCTTAGTCGGCAAAGTAATGTCTCTGCTTTTGAATATACTATCTAGGTTGCTCATAATATTTCTTCCAAGGAGTAAGCATCTTTTAATTTCATGGCTGCAATCACCATCTGCAGTGATTTTGGAGCCCCAAAAAATTAAGTCTGACACTGTTTCCACTGTTTCCCCGTCTATTCCCCATGAAGTGATGGGACCAGATGCCATGATCTTCATTTTCTGAATGTTGAGCTTAAAGCAACTTTTTCACTCTCCTCTTTCACTTTCATCAAGAGGCTTTTTAGCTGTTCTTCACTTTCTGCCATAAGGGTGGTGTCATCTGCATATCTGAGGTTATTGATATTTCTCCTGGCAATCTTGATTCCAGCTTGTGTTTCTTCCAGTCCAGCGTTTCTCATGATGTACTCTGCATAGAAGTTAAATAAGCAGGGTGACAATATACAGCTTTGACATACTCCTTTTCCTATTTGGAACCAGTCTGTTGTTCCATGTCCAGTTCTAACTTGCTTCGTGACCTGCATACAGATTTCTCAAGAGGCAGGTTAGGTGGTCTGGTATCCCCATCTCTTTCAGAATTTCCCACAGTTTATTGTGATCCATGCAGTCAAAGGCTTTGGCATAGTCAATAAAGCAGAAATAGATGTTTTTCTGGAACTCTCTTGCTTTTTCCATGACCTAGCGGATGTTGGCAATTTGATCTCTGGTTCCTCTGCCTTTCCTAAAACCAGCTCCCTTATTTAAAACTCTCCAGAGATGAGTGATTTCTCTTTATCCTTTGGATCAGGAGATCCCCTGCATGAGGGCAGAAACCCACTCTAGTACTTTTGCCTGGAGAATCCCATGGACAGAGGCACCTGGAGATCTGCAGTCCATAGGGTCACAAAGGGTCAGACATGACAGAAAGATCTTAGCGTGCACTCAGAGGTCCCATAGGATCACTGCCTAAAGGATACAATTTATGCAAGCTTTTAATTTATTTGAATATCAACAGGAAATCTAAATCTACATTCAGAGAGGCATACAATAAGACCCTTGATTTATGTGGCTGACAAAACTCTTAGAAAGCAGAAGAAGGGATTATCAGAATTGCATCCCATATGTTTATTTTGAAAAACATAAATTGGTGATATAAGGGAGATGGAAACTTTGGGAAAAAGTGGTCTTGGCAAACAGAGGTAATAGAACTGGAGAAAAAAAAGAGTGTGAATAAGGTAGATGTAGTTCTAGAATAGTAGAAAGAGTTACCTTGAAAGTTAGGTTTGAAGCATATAAAAGGAAGTATCATTTCCTGTGATTGTATGCTCAGGCTATAAATCCTACTTTTTCCAGGTATGGTACAGGCTAGAAATATATTCAGAGACTAAACAGGTTTAGATAGATTTACAAATTCATCACTAATAATTCTATGTAGGGAAGGACAGAAGACAGGAAAACAAATATGGTATTTGAAGGAAACTTTGGGTCACTGTTTTCTAAAAGGGAACTTAGATGGTTCAGAAGCTTGGCCAAGGTTAGCCATTTCTTTGTCCTTATATTATATCATCACAATTTAATTTAAAATTTTTAAGAAGGAGGCATGGACTTCTATTCTCTTTAAAGTGTATTAGAGATTGTTGGAAGTCATAGGTCTGAAAATATTCAATTACAAATGTGCATTTTTTTTAAAATAATCTGTCCCTCAGTTGGGGTGACAGTAGCTGTCACTACATCCCTTCCCCAGGTGGCTAAATTAATTGGGGAAGGGAAGAATTTGTGTACTGAAGCCTAGATTCACACAAGATACAGTGCCCACTTCCTGCAGCCCTGGCAGCACCCTGTGGTCGCCCCTGTTGTACCTGTGTGATGGCCTTTCAGAAATGACAAATGGTTCCTCTTAGGAGAAAAGATTTAACTGGCAATTAAAGAGACATCCTAGGTTGAAAAAAAAGTAACTATAACTTCATAATTTTATTTTCCTCGCATCTGTTCTATTCAAGCCAAGCCTACTGTGGTGATCTTCATGGAGACAATTCAGTGGTTTCCTAGCAACCAAGTTTCCTGTGGTTTCCTTGGTTATAAGCAATGACATAACTCTTGTGGGCAACTTCAAAAGCTCAGAAGAAAACTCTCCTTCTAAAGAATGAGGTTCCAAAAAATTCAGGTTACTGCTCACTGTGTCACTGTGTTTATAAGGAAGAGCTCTTTCCCCGTGGGCATTAATAACTCTAATAAATGATTATGTGGAAATTACAAAGTAAAATCACGTGTTAGATTGTACATTGTTTTCATGATACGCCAGATCCTAATTTTTTTTCTAAATTAGGATACTTTTCCTATCGCTTCTAATTGAATACTATCCATAGACATACCCAGCAGATGAAACTTCAGTTCAGTTCAGTTCAGTCACTCAGTCGTGTCCAACTCTTTGCGACCCCATGAACCACAGCACGCCAGGCCTCCCTGTCCATCACCAACTCCCAGAGTCTCCCAAACCCATGTCCATTGAGTCGGTGATGCCATCCAACTATCTCATCCTCTGTCGTCCCCTCTCCTCCTGCCCTCAATCTTTCCCAGCATCATGGTCTTTTCAAATGAGTCAGCTCTTCGAATCAGGTACACAAGATATTGGAGTTTCAGCTTCAACATCAGTCCTTCCAGTGAACACCCAAGACTGATCTCCTTTAGGATGGACTGGTTGGATCTCCTTGCAGTCCAAGGGACTCTCAAGAGTCTTCTCCAACACCACAGTTCAAAAGCATCAGTTCTTCAGCACTCAACTTTATTTAGAGTCCAACTCTCACATCCATACATGACCATCCATAGCCTTGACTAGATGGACCTTTGTTGGCAAAGTAATGTTTCTGCTTTTTAATATGCTGTCTAGGTTGGTCATGACTTTTCTTCCAAGGAGTAAGCGTCTTTTAATTTCATGGCTGCAATCACCATCTGCAGCAATCTTGGAGCCCAGAAAAATAAAGTCAGCCACTGTTTCCACTGTTTCCCCATCTATTTCCCATGAAATCATGGGACCAGATGCCATGATCTTAGTTTTCTGAATGTTGAGCTTTACACCAACTTCTTCACACTCCTCTTTCACTTTTTTCAAGAAGCTCTTTAATTCTTCTTCACTTTCTGCCATAAGGGTGGTGTTATCTGCATATCTGAGGTTATTAATGATTCTCCCCGCAATCTTGATTCCAGTTGGTGCTTCATCCAGCCCAGGATTTCTCATGATGCGCTCTGCATATAAGTTAAATAAGCAGGGTGACAATATACACCCTTGACTTACTCTTCCTATTTGGAACCAGTCTGTGGTTCCATGTCCAGTTCTAACTGTTGCTTCCTGACCTGTATACCGATTTCTTTACATATTGTCTGTTTATTCTTTCAGATATTTATTGTGGGCCTACTATGTATCTCTGTGTTAAGTGCTCATAGTACAATGGTAAATAATGTAAACATGATTCCTGACCCAAAGAGCTTGAAAAAATGAGGTTATTGGGAATTATAAATGAATTAAATGAAAATACAAAGAAAGGGGCTTCCAGGTGGCACGGTGGTAAAGAATCTGCCTGCCAATGCAGGAGTGCAAGAGATGCGGGTTCAATCCCTGAATCAGGAAGTTCCCCTGGAGGAGGAAAATGCAACCTATTTCAATATTCTTGCCTGGAAAATTCCATGGACGGAGGAACCTGGTGGGTCACAGCCCATGGGTTACAAAGAGTCAGACATGACTGAGCATGCATGCACATATATACAAACAAAAATAAAAATGTAAGTTTGATCAGTACTATAAAGAGAAGATACATGATGTGGTAAGTTTAACAGGGACATCTTTCTGATTCAGGGGTCAGGGAAAAATCTCTCAGAAGTAACATTTAAGCTAAGAAATGAAGGGTTGAAGGGTTGGATAGGCATAAGGAAAGAAAAGATGGATGGAAATAGTATAGTCAGAGAAAAGAACATGTGCAAAGGGCCTGTGAGAACTGAGAGGAACCCAAAAAAGTCCAGGGAGACTGGAGTTGAGAAAGTAGAAGTGAGCCTAGAACAGGAGGAGATTTCAGTCTAGAAAGATCCAAAGATCCCTTAACTAGTCTTCTTGGCCACATTCATCACTTAGGAGAAACAATTTAGAAAAAGTTTGGGAACTTTGCACATAGTTACACTTTAATACTTACAGTAATAAATATATTTTAGAAATCACTTAAAACCTTGATATCAGGGTGAAAATGTAATTCTGAGGTTACAGAGATAGTTGAGTGGCTGTAGGGTGGGGCTGGTGGTGTGACTGTGGCATTTGAACAGACTATACTAGTGGACCAGGCAGACAATTTATGGTATACTGAAGGCCAGACAGTAGCTTCAATAATCCAGGCAGGAAGGCTAGAGGCCAAACACTCAGTCAGGCAAGAGCACATCAATAGATGAGGGGGTAGGAAGCAGCATTCATTAAAGATGATTTTAGAGCAGATGCTCTAGGACTTCACCTAATTTTAACAACTGCAAGGCAAGGTGGGTATTATTTTACCTTTTCCCTCCACCATAATGTTAAAAGATTGAGGAATAGGGACAGTAAATAAAATACCCCGGATGGCATAATAGCAGTGAAGCTGAGGGTAGGATCTATGATGTTCTTGGGTTTTAAAAGCTGTGCTTTCTTTTTCCAGTATATCATATTTCTAATCTTCTGTGCTGTAGTTTAGGTCAAAATGTCTTGTTATCAACATGCCCTTTATATAGTGGTCAACAACAATGAGAGAGGCAAAGACTTATCCTTCTCTTTCTTACTTGAAACTTCTAGAAAATGGACAACACTAAACCTAATCTAGTTGAAGTGAATTTCTTCTTTAACTCTTTTCATACAAGCATTTATTTATGTACTTATTTTTCAAGCAACTTTATTGAATTATCCTTGAAATCGCTTTAGCAAGCATTTTGAAATGGACCTATTTGTAATTTGATGTTTTAGTTCTATACCAAGAAGAAGAGTGACAAACCAGTCTACCTCTATGCCCCTTAAATTTTAGAGTCAAACATGTAGAACCAGAACAATCCAAGGGATCATTTGGACCTCTGAGGTTCATTCATACATTCAATGATTTCTAGAATTGTACTTCTATTCTATGCTAGGTACAGTTCTAGGTATTGTTGGTATTCCATTGAACACAGTTGTTGAAATTACAGGAAAACACACATACACACATATACAACACACATTAAGAAAATCATTATAATTCATAGTCAAGGCATGAGAAATATATGAAGTAAAACCAATGGATGAGAGCAGTGAAAGGTGGTTAGGGAAGAACTTTCTGAGGAAGTGACATCTGATCAGAGACCTTAGGGAAGGTAAGAGATTCTGTATGAGTCAAGAGAATTCCAGACAGAAAGAATAGAAATTACACTGACTCTGAAAGACATACCAGCTTGATATGTTAGAAGAAGGACTGCCCTTTAGATTTTATAAAAACTTAATGGGTAATGACTTTTCAAAATAATAGATTGAGTTTATACATGTTGCCTAACAGAAGAGCCTTTCAAAGATCTCACACTTACCTAATGAACTAATGAGTCCCTGCAACAGAAGGCATATCCATCCAAACTAGGCTTCTTTTAGTTTGGACAGTTGTATTCAAAGCAGTTCCTTTTTAGCATTTTAGCATTGGGCTTCCCTGGTGGCTCGAACAGTAGAGAACCTGCCTGCAGTGCAGGAGACTCGGGTTCAATCCCAGAGTCAGGAAGGTCCCCTGGAGAAGGAAATGGCAACCCATTCCAGTACTCTTGCCTGGAGAATTCCATGAACAGAAGAGCCTGGTGGGCTACTCTTATGGGGTCACAAAAACTCAGACATGACTGAGCGATTAATTTTCACTTTTTCTTTTTAGCATTAGGATTTAATCGACTGGAAACTAAAAATCACTCTTAGCTTCTAAACTTTGCAAACCACTTTGGAATTTTTAAGGCAAAAACACAAATTCAGAGGGAAAATGGTTCACTATTGGTGCACAATAATTCATAAATTATAGAATCGTAGAACTGCAAATTTTGAAGTGATTGCCACAGTCATCTAGAAACTCAATAATAATAGCTAACAACAATTATAGAGCCAATCACAATTCTAAATGTCTAAATCATATTAACTTATTTTGTCCTCAGTATCTTTGGGGAAGTTAAGAAGGATAGGGCTTAAGTAATGTCCCCCAAATCACACAACAGATAAGCAATGCATCTGGGGAGTCTGACTGCAAAATCTTTGCATACTAGACAGTATGAAGAAATTGAGACTGGTGGTTCAGTAAAATCTTTCAGAGACAGGGGTGGAATTTTAGCGTTATCCTAATGGCCCTAGAATTTGTGTTCTTGGTCACCACTTTGTGCTATAGGGTATCATCAGTCCTTGGAGAACATCCAGCCTTAACTCTATCTTGGGAGCGAATGCTGTCTAGCAGAATGTATATGGGGCTTTTTGAACTAGAAGAACCTTCATTTAAATCTAATTCAGTACGTAATAGCTTGCAATCTTGAGTAAGTTACTTCTTTAAGTCTTAGTTTGCTTATCTACAAAATTTGGATAATCGTCCTTGCTAAATTTTGTTGTAGAGAGAAAGGAATGATGCAAAATGCCTGATGCAGCACTGAGTACATACGAGGTAATTAAGAGTGGTGAAGCAACTTAAAGTGGTGCAGTTATTATTATAGAGAGGAAACTAGTCAGATAAGTATATCACATAACTAACTAGTGGAGGAATATTCAGGATACAGATCAGGATTCCTGATTTGTGTATTTCTTGCACTGAACCAAAGGACTTAGTTGTGATAAGGTTCGTAGAAAAATAACCTGCCAGCTTTTATATATGTGTCTTGCTATTCCAGTTCAGAATCAGTGGCATTATTTCCTAGAGCTAATTTACTGAACTTGAAGTTGGAACTAAAACCACTTCAATATTATGTATGTCATGGATTGCTGTGCAATATAATTTATATTAGTTTCGCTTTCCCTTTAGATTGTAAAATTCTTATACAGGAGTGTTTCTTGTTTGTTTGTTTTTGTGTTTCCTCTGTATTCTTGAGCTTTGCTTTCCAGAGTGGGAGAAAAAGTCTTTTATGTGAGCAGACTCACAAATCAACTACTTCGCTTTTTAAAAAAAATTAGCTTTACATATCTTATATACAACTTTGAATGAATAATTCAGTGAGTTTTGATAAAAGTATACACATGTGTAACCACAACCACAATCATAATATGGAACTACCTTGTCCAAAATGGTAGCCACTAGCCACTTGTGGTATTGATCACTTAAAATGTGGCTGCTGCTGCTGCTAAGTCGCTTCAGTCGTGTTTGACTCTGTGCGACCCCATAGATGGCAGCCCACCAGGCTCCCCAATACCTGGGATTCTCCAGGCAAGAACATTGGAGTGGGTTGCCATTGCCTTCTCCAGTGCTTGAAAGTGAAAAGTGAAAGTGAAGTCACTCAGTCGTGTCCGACTCTTAGCGACCCCATGGACTGCAGCCTACCAGGTTCCTCCATCCATGGGATTTTCCAGGCAAGAGTACTTGAGTGGGGTGCCATCGCCTTCTCCGAACGAGTCCTAATTAAATTGTGCTTTGTATTTGTTCGTGGTTGTTCAGTCACTAAGTCATATCCAACTCTTTGCAACGCCATGGGCTGAAGCGTGCCAGGCTTCCCTGTCCTTTACTATCTCCCGGAGGTTGCTCACACTCATGTCCGTTGAGTTGGTGATGCCGTCCAACCATCTCATCCTCTGTCACCCACTTCTCCTTCTGCCCTCAGTCTTTCCCAGCATCCAGGTCTTTTCCAGTGAGTCAGTTCTTCACATCAGGTGGCCACATTATTGGAGCTTCAGCTTCAGCATCAGTCTTTCCAAATATCCAAGGTTGATTTCCTTTAGGATTGACTGGTTTGATATCCTTGCTGTCTGAGGGATTCTCAAAAGTCTTCTCCATCACCACAATTCAAAATTATCAATTCTTTGGCACTCAGCCTTCTTTATGATCCAACTCTTTTATCCATACATGACTACTGGAAAAATCATAGCTTTGACTATACAGACCTTTGTTGGCAGAGTGATGTTTCTGCTTTTTAATACACTGTCTAGGTTTGTCATAGCTCTTCTTCCAAGGAGTAAAGCATCTACTAATTTTGTGGCTGCAGTCACCATCTGTAATGATTTTGGAGCCCAGGAAAATGAAATTTGTCACTGTTTCTACTTTTTCTCCATCTATTTGCCATGAAGTGGTGGGACCGGATGCCATAATCTTAGTTTTATGAATGTTGAGTTTTAAGTCAGCTTGTTTACTCTGCTCTTTCACCCTCATTTAAGTGCGAAATATACAAAGGCTTCAAAGGCTTAGTATGAAAGAAATTGAAATATCTCATTAATAATTTATATGGATTGTTCATTGAAAATATTTCAATATCTCAAATTAAATAAAAATATAATACTAAAATTAATTTGACCTCTTCCCATTCACTTTTTTAATGTGGTTAGCACTGTTGCTGTTCAGTTGCTAAGCAGTGTCTGACTCTGCAACCCCATGAAGTGCAGCACACTAGGTTTCTCTGTCCTCTGCTATCTCCTGGAGTTTGCTTAAATTCATGTCCATTGACTCAGTGATACTCTCTAACTATCTCATCCTCTCCCATCTTTCCCAAGTGTTACTAGCGGTAAAGAATCCACCTGCCAATGCAGGAGTCACAAGGGATGTGGGTTTAATCTCTGGGTCAGGAAGATCCTCTGGAGAAGGGCATGGCAACTCACTCCAGTATTCTTACCTAGGAAATTGCCTGAACAGAGGATCCTGGTGGTCTACAGTCCACAGGGTCACAAAGAATTGGACATGACTGGGCACACACACACACACACCACACACACAAACACATAATGTGGCTAGTAGAATATTTAAATTACATGTATGATCTATGCATGCATGCATGCTCAGTCAGGCCTGACTCTTTGCAACTCCATGGGCTTAAGTCTGCCAAACTCCTCTGTCTATGGAATTTTCCAAGCAAGAACTGGAGTAGGTTGCCATTTCCTATTCCAGGGAAATTACATGTATAGCTGGCCCTATATTTCTATTGGACAATAGACAGTTTCTATTGGACAAGGTGGTAGTAGATATACAACCTTGCCATCACCCCGAAAAATTCCCCTCTTGCCGCTTTGCAGTCAGTCTCCTTCTCAGCCCTCTGCAATCACTGGGATTCTTTCTATCACTGTAGTTTTGCCTTTTCTAGAACACCAAACAAATGAAGTCATAGTGTACTGTCTTTTGTATCTAGTTTCTTTCATCGAACATAATGTTTTTCAGATTTATCTTGTGTTGTTATGAATCAGAAGTTTGCTCCTTTATTGTTGAATGGTATTTATAAAGGGATATTCCACAATATTTTAATCTACTTAGCTGATGAACATTTGGGTTATTTCTGGGTTTTGACTATTGTAATAAAGCCCATTCTACTATTTTTATCCATTTCTTTGCAGTGATCACTGAGGAAGGCTTTCTTATCTCTCCTTGGTCTTCTTTGGAACTCTGCGTTCAAATGGGTATATCTTTCCTTTTCTCCTTTGCCTTTCCCTTCTCTTCTTCCTTTTTTTAATTTTATTTCATTTATTTATTTATTTTACTTTACAATACTATATTGGTTTTGCCATACATTGACATGAATCTGCCACGGGTGTACATGAGTTCCCAATCCTCACGAACCTCTGTCCATAATTCTTCAGGCACTCTTATCAGATCTAACCCCTTGAATTTATTTGACACTTCCACTTCCTTAATCGTAAGGGATTTTGATTTAGGTCATACCTTAATGGTCTAGTGGTTTCCCCTACTTTCTTCAACTTAACTCTGAATTTGGCAATAAGGAGTTCATGATCTGAGCCACAGTCAGCTCCCAGTCTTGTTTTTGCTGACTGTATAGAGCTTCTCCTTCTTTGGCTGCAAAGGATATAATCAATCTGATTTCGCTATTGCCCATCTGGTGATGTCCATGTGTAGAGTCTTCTCTTGTGTTGTTGGAAGAGGGTGTTTGCTATGACCAGGGCATTCTCTTGGCAAAACTCTGTTAGCCTTTGCCCTGCTTCATTCTGTACTTTGCGACCCCATGGACTATAGCTTACCAGGCTCCTCCGTTTATGGGGTTCTCCAGGCAAGAATACTGGAGTGGGTTGCCATTTCCTCTTCAGGGGATCTTCCCGACCCAGGGATTGAACCCAGGTCTACCGCATTGCAGGCAGACACTTTACCCTCTTAGCCACCAGGGAAGCCCCTGAAAAAATAAAGGGTACTTTATATATACTAGATTTGATATTTTCTATTTTTATGTAATTAAGTTCAGTTATATTTTTCTTCTGCAGTGTTTACTCTGCTGACAATAGAATGTATTGTATCTTTTCATTTCAGATATTGAAATTTTCATCTTTAAATTTCCACCTGGCTCTTTGTTATATCTTACATTTTTTCTTCATTATGTTTGTGTTTTCCTCTACATCCCTGAAACAAATGGAGCATATTTTTAATAGTTTTTGAAAAAGATCTTTCTATCCAAATGCCATTATCTCTGTTATTTCTGGATTTTTTTAATTGATTGATTGCTCCCCTGTTTATTGATTTTATTTTCCCCCCTTTTTATTGATGCTGGACATTTTGGGTTTTATATGATTTGCTGCTGGCGTTTGATGTGCTTATTTAAATAGTCATAGATGTTTTTTCTGGCATAGTTAAGCTACTTGGAATCAGTTTTATTCTTTTATGAAATTTGCTTTTGAACTAGTTAAAACAGGTTCATCGTAGCCTTTAGTCAAAAGATAATTGACCTTCACTATTATGGTGTTAACTAAATGATGTTTCATATTGGTACTCCATGTCATCACACTGGATGATGGAACATGGATTGTGATTAACTCTGCATAAATGCTAAGAATTGTCCAGACTGGGGTTCGTCCTTCAGTCTTGGGTAGTTTCCTCTCACATAATTGCTTATCAGTATTCAGTCGGACTCAGTGGGCAACCCTCAGTGGATCCCTGAAGCGCCATCTCTGTACAGCTTCTTTATCTCTGTGCGATACTTTGTCTTGCAATTTCCAACCCCCTTGCCTTCCCTCAACTCTGATCTCAACTCAGTGAGAATGCTGGGTCTGTCTGGATTCTTCTTGAACTGCAGCCAGGCAGCTATCTTTGGATATAGCCAGGGCTTTCATTGGATTCACCTGGCTTATTTTACCTTCTCTAAGGAATCACAGTTGGTCCATTGCTTTATATATTTTGTCCATTTTTCTGGTTGTTTGAGGTGGGGGCATTATATGTTATTCCAATATGGTCAGAAGCAGAAGTCCAAATACTTTAACTTTAAAATCAAGCATCATCTTTTAAACCTATACATATTGCATATGCACCTGGAGTGTTTCATTTCCCTCACCAGCTCAGAATGTCAACCCTGCTGGTGAGTCTTCTAGGGGTTAGTTGAATTGCTGCTCACTAGAATCCAAGAAAAATATGCTTAAGAATATTAATAGATTAATATTTTAAGAAAGGTAGTCTACAGATTATAATGAATGTACTTGCTTTAAAATTTTTGCATTCCATTTCTATAGCAAGTTAGTCCACTAAAAAGCATTTTAATTGGAATACTTTCATTTAACTCTTCCATAAATGACTTCGTTCAGCTGTATAAGGCTTATAGCTTTCATGAAGGCCTTATAAAAAGATATTGCATCTTCTGTTTTAAATACACACACACACACACACACACACACACACACACACTGAACTTTAATTACTCTAATATACCTCACATCATTTTTTTGCTTCCTTGGTTGCTAAGAAGCTATGAACTAAATTTAATTCTCAGACCTTTTGTTTCTGACTTGGTGAAAATCTTGAACAATTTGAAAGAATAAATAGATGCCATTTAATATATTTTTATAGTTTTGACTCTTATTTCAACTTTGTTGTTTCTATTCACTTTTTATGTTTTTATGTTATCATGGCAACCCACTCCAATATTCTTTTCTGGAAAATTTCATGGATAGAGAAGCCTGGTTAGACTACAGTCTCTGGGGTCACAAAGAGTCAGACATGGCTAAGCACGTGCACACGCATATAATAGTAGAATATACATTTTAAAAGAATAAAAAGGTTCTTTTTTAATCTTTACAATGCTGAACACATAGTTGGCATTCAGTAAACCCTAATAAAATTGAAGTCCATTGCTGATAGATGAAAGCTAGTGAACATATCCTTTCTTCCTTTTTTGAATTCTAAAGTAGCAGGTATTGAATTTATTAGTCAATTTATCTTAGTGCCAAGCACATATCAGCTCCTACACTGTGCAAAATATTGTGGTGGGTGCTGGGTGATAAATTGAGGGATGTGGTCTCTGTCCTCATGGAACAATTGCTCCAGAATTCTTTTCTTTATTGATGTTATCAGAACTGAGTTCTTTCTCTGCTTGGAATGTTTCTTATCTCTGTGACACACCTCACCTAGATAATATCCTGTCTTACTCCCTGCTTCATTTAAATCCATCCTTGCTTAAATGTCTCTCTTTTCCTAAAATTAAAGTACCCCTTTATTCTCTTACTCTGGTTTATGTTTCTTCATAGGTTTTGGTCCTAAAATAGTGCCTTGTAAAGTAAATGCTTAAAAAGTATTTGTTTTGTCAACCAATGATGAATTTAAAAAATGAATTCTTTATTCAGATGATTATAGGTCTTTTAAGTTTAAACGGTTTGTAGCTTGCTAGAATTTCCCACTGATGGCCAGCTGTACTAGACATCACTAAGAATACAGTTTCCAAACTCACTGTTGATTGTGTGGAGGGTGTCCTAGGTGTAGATTTTAATTGCACATTTCCCAAAAAGCATTAGTGCTGAATCAAGATACCTAAATCCTTCACTGTTAACTATCTATGGTTAAGTTAAATTTCAAGTTTTTAGTTTTTATAATTTGATTCTATTAGCTAATTCAAAATGACCCTGGTCATTTTACATATTAAGAAGATCTTTTAGGGTTTTTTGTTTGTTTTTAAGGAAAAAATGTATTGTACCATTACTCTGCTTTGAATTTATTGTATACTTTCAGAGAGAAGAGTTGTGTCTGCCTAAGCATTATTTCAAATGTTATGAAAAAATGTAGCTAGTCCCAGACACACTGAATCCTGTAATTCAGAAATTATCATTCTAGCAGCTCATGTGGAGTGATAGGATTAATTTTTCTGTGAGTATAGTCAGTAAAATGAACAGGATTATTATACTTAGAATCTTTGATGTTTTAGAAGATTACCTTTAAGGTGTTTTAATTATACGTTTTCAATTTATGAGAAAGTATCTGAGGTTATTCTAACATCTTTTTTTCTGAAATGCCCACAAAATAGATTTCTTTTTGTATATTTTGACTTGACTTACACATTTTTTAATATGGTTCAACAAAATGAAGCAAACCAATATCTTTTATTATTAGATATAGAAGGGATCTATAAGAAAATTTAGGTGTACTTTTTCAATTTACAAAAACAAACAAAAACAAAACAACTGAGCCCGACTTTTCATGTATCAGAACGTGACTTTCTCCAAGACATAAAGTTAATGATGGTCAGGACTAGAAATCAGAACCCTCCTGCCCAATTTACTAACATGCCAAGCTTCTTTGACTCCAAATTCTTTGGATATTATGGCTTAAGTATTGTTTCACTGGTAACGTTTTCCTCTTGGGGTAGATACTCCAGAGAATAAATCAACAGTCCACTTTTTAGAACATTAATTACATTAAAGGAAAGTTCTTTATGATTCTCCATGAAAATATTTTCTAAAATAGATAAATGAAGGTTTGTTATTAGCAATTGAGTAAAATCACATTGCCCACCCCCCACCCCAGATTATTTAGTTTAGTTGTAAGAATGCATTGTTAACATATTTGTAAATTGTTGATTTTGTTAAGAATTGTCATTTGATTCTAGAGAATCGCTGTGCCTCTTCATGGAAAGATTAAAATGAGTTGCTGATATTGTTGAGTAAGACAAATCTCTGCCTTACCCGTGTTTCTTCATATTGCTTCTTTCTTCTCTAGATCTTGAGGAAACTCAAGTACCAGAGACAAGGCTGATGTTGAACAGGTTTCTCCAAAAAGCTGGAACTTTAAAAAAGAATTTGAACTTTAGCTTTCATCAAAGTTCCTGGTCTTACCTTACTTATTCTTTATCTTAAACTTCTGAAATGAGGCCAGCATGTCTGCTGCTGAATAATGGCCTTAGAGTTCCTCTTTTAGGGAAGTTGTATATTTGCCTGTACATGTCCACAGTCATAGAGTTTAGACATTGATTTAGCATGATAAAGCTCTAGAAGAAGGTTTGGCTTTTCTAGTGAAAATCACAGTAACCTTTTTTCCTTTATACTTACAGTTTCCAGTAAGATATTAAAACCACAGAGGAAAACAAGCCAATAAGTACACATAAATAATTTAATTCCATAACACTGAATTGGAATGATAGCCATTAAACCCAAATGAATCAGCTATATAGATATATATCCCCTTGTGCAATCTAACAAACATTTTAGGCTTCCAAGTGGTCTCTGAGTGAAATTCACTTTTCATTACAAAATCTGTTTACATTAAAGCATATGCTCCATTTCTTTTCAGAAAATGGGAAATCATAGCCTACTGTGAATGCATAAATACATACCAACACAATACATACATGTTAAATTAAGATGGATACGTATCATTCATTATTTTCAATGTGCACTTGAAATGAGAAAAGCATAGTAATGAACTTAGGTGGTTAATACCATCACATTTCCCACCGTTTATTCAGGATCATGGTGTACAGTGACCTCTAAAACTATTTTTGCCTTTGTACTTTAAAAAATGTTTTAAGCTGTTCCAGTCATTTAGAAAACAGCAAAAAATACCTGCCTTCCCATGAGAATTCATGACAAGTCTAGCATGGCAACCAAAAGGACTTTATTTGTTGAGTCCTTGCCTCAGGAGATGGTATGCTGTCATGCAGATGCATTCATTTCAAGGCAGAACACCACATTATTTGATGGTATTTATCTCTGTAGGAGCTTTCCTGATTTTAAACCTTTTGTGAAATGGGTAAAACAAGTCTTTCTGAAAACAAATGGGATACTGTTGAATGCAAAACCGTTCTAAGCTACCAGGTGAAAATGGTCAATCTCAGTCATATAAGCATCAAATTAAGACAATAAAGGGTATTTTGCAGTTCTTGTTGCTATGAAGTAAATGTCAATATAAAATAAAACAGCAAGTGAAAATCTTGAAACTTATGGTAAAATGTTCAGAGGTTTCATTTGTACCTTTTTAATAATATGCACATTCAGTTTAATATCTGTTGTTAATATTATAGTGTTAATATATAAGCATTTAATGAGCATAGTATCAAAACATTCGATTTCAACTTACAGAGCAATTTTAAATTATTATGATGCAACCGAAAAATCAAGTCAGATGATTTGATATAATTTTTAATGAAATTATCTTACCTAATTTCTAGTTTTTTAGTGATTTTAAATCAAACCATTGGTCATATAAAAAGTCTCATAAAAAGTTCTCACAGCATTACCTTTGTCCCATTGTGAAAGTGAAAGTCGCTCAGTTGTGTCCGCCACTTTGTGACCCCTGGAATTCTTCAGGCCAGAATACTGGAGTGGGTAGCCTATCCCTTCTCCAGCAGATCTTCCTGACCCAGGAATTGAACTGGGGTCTCCCATATTGCAGGTGGATTCTTTACCAGCTGGCTACCAGGGAAGTCCTTTGTCCCATTAGTTTCCTCATCAACCATTTTCTGCCCAATGTCTTGATTGTAGTTCTTACGATATATGGAGAAATGAAATCAGTATTGACCCAAATAACCAAGTTTTTAAAATATCTCTTGCTAATCATTACACCTGATAATTAAAGGGGAAGGTAATTGAGTTAGTGAAACTACCTTAGACAATCTTGGTGAAGACATATCTAAAATATACCAACAGATATCTCAGGAAACTTCTTAAAATTATATTGGTTTCTTAGAGTATCTTTGCCAATTATGTTGGAGAAAACAAATATGACTGGTGATGATGGGATAACTCTTTGAGTGAGCATAATAGTAGTTGTGTGTGTGAAATTAAAGGGCCATGCTAATATTGATAGAATTTTCACATTAGGTATTTTTTTAGGATATCAGGGCTCAAATCTGTGGGACTCTTTCTAAAAAGATACATGGATGAATCAGTTAATTTCTGTGGAATACTCCTAGAAAAGAGACATTTTGATTTGTCTGGTTGCAGAATGATCAAGCCATTTATTGTCAACACTTTTTAATTGAAAAGCTACCTTAATATAAATTTCCAGCACTAGATACCATATAAATCCAATTGTTCTAGCATAAAGTTTGGAAGTGTTCATAAATGCAGATCAGTATTGGTGAAGAAGGTCTTGATTTTTAAATTTTTAAATCATTACTTAAACCTAGATTTTCAGTAAAGAGCAGAAATTGATGAGAATTTGAGACAATAGTGCTAATGGACATAGTCAAAATAGTAACTTCTGTCACATTTCTAAGTATGCAAGTGTGAATGGAGATGTTTAGAGAAGCTTTGAGCTCCTCACTGCCTCCAACTTAACCAGCTTTAACTGGATTGGAAGAGTTCCAGTGTGTAGGTATTGCCAGTAACTAGAAGAGGGCAATGGATCAACTGACTCCACAAATCATGTCTCCAGCTCTTCAGAATGATTTGCTGAGATAAGGTATGAAAAAGCAGATAGCCTGATACTGGCACACAGTAAATGCCAAATACATGGTAGATATTACTAAGGGTAGTGAAAGTGAAAATGAAGTCGCTCAGTCGTGTCCAACTCTTTGCGACCCCATGGACTGTAGCCCGCCAGGCTCCTCTGTCCATGGGATTCTCCAGACAAGAATACTGGAGTGGGTTGCCTTTTCTTCTCCAGGGGATCTTCCCAACCCAGGGATCGAGCCCAGGTCTCCTGCATTGCAGACAGACGCTTTATCCTCTGAGCCATTTAATGGCTAAAAAAGCATGGATTCTGAAGTCAAACCATATGCATTTTCATCTTCTACCATAATCAGCTGGGTAAGCTGGGTAATACTGTTTAACTTCTGTGAAGCTTACAAGATAATAATAGTTTCTACCTCACATAATTATCAGAAAAATAAATGAATGAATACATAGAAAGCAAGTAAAACAATGTATAGTATGTAGTAAGCACTCAAGTTAAGTATCAGCTGTTTCTACCACAACTACAACTATGATGATGACAAAACTGTTCCCGATACTACCACTGATACTACAACTACTGTTATCTTTCCTATCTTGTTAGGAATTGGCTGGATTGAGATTTTGGATAGCAGCATTACATAAGTCACAAGCTGATTAATATGACCAATTTGGACAGGGCAGAATCTTACTTTGTAACACCTATGAATCAAGTATGAAACAAACAAAAAAAAGGTTAAAACGAATATTAACCAATATGAGAAAACAAACACTTTTATAAACATTAGCAAAGAATTTATAAGTAAATGATGCAATCATGCTCTTTAGATGAAAGATTTAAGGTATGCCAAATTCTTACCAAGAGGAAAAGCCCTGAACACCAGGATTCATGAAGAAAAATCTTATGTGATATGAACTTTGAAATAGTTTTCTAGCGGTGATTTCGGGTATTTTAAAAGAATTGATTTGTTTCTTTTTTACTGTGGTAAAATATGCATAACATAAAAGTTACCGTTTTAACCATCTTCAAGTGATGGCTACCCGCTCTAATAGTTTTGCCTGGAGAATTCCATGGACAATTCAGTGATACTAAGTACTTTCACATTGTTGGGCGACCATCACTGCCACTCACCTCCAGAGCATTTCCATACTCCCAAACTGAAACTCTACCCGTTAAATAGCATCTCCCCATCCTTCTTCCCCCTAACCCCTCACAACCACCATTCTACTGTCTATCTCTATAAATTTGATTAGGCACTCATGTAAATGGAATCATACAATATTTGTCCTCTTGTATCTGGCTTATCTCACTTAGCATAATGTTTTCATCATTCACTCACATTGTAGAACTGTCAGGATTTCATTCTTTCCAAAGGCTTAATGATATTACGTTGTAGGCTTTCCTCATGGCTCAGCAGTAAAGAATTCACCTGCAGTGCAGGAGATGCAAGAGACATGGGTTCAATACCTGGGTCAGGAACATCCCTTGGAGGAGGAAATGGCTACCCACTCTAATAGTTTTGCCTGGAGAATTCCATGGACAGAAGAGCCTGGTGGGCTACAGTTCATGGGGTTGCAAAGAGTCGAACATGACTGAGCATGACGAGTGATATTACATTGTTTACCCGTTCATCTGTGGGACACTTGACTTACTTTCTTCTTTCCATATTTTGGCCTGCCGGGAGCCAGCGTGAGGAATCCCACCCGTGACAAGGTCATGCGGCAGAGATCTGATGGGCAAGGTGGAGTCAGATCTCAGGGCTTCCCCCTGGTATTTCCTGAGCATGTACCCCCCAAAAACAAAGTCTGCTGGCCTTTGTATTCTGCTTTTCCACTCTTCTGACACACTCTGGAAAAAGTCATCTCAAGGCTTTAGTCTTCTGCATTTGAAAGGGTGTTTCAATTAAAAAACCCCTTTGATGGCTTTCTAGCCTGCCTGCAGGACTCCTACAGCTGTGCATGTGATTGTTTGAGGCCTCCTGACTGTGGGAGGCACAGGAAGCTTAAAACATCCTAGGAATGTAGGGGCTTCGAGGAGTCAAAATCATTAGAACAGGACTGATGAAAGGTTTCAATTGTTGAGCCAATACTTGCTGCCAAATTTTCATATCTTTTATTTTTAGATATAGTTGGTATATAGAAAAACAGGTTGTTATAACCCACTGCACCTTTGTTCTATAGAAATGTAACTTTATTTAGTACTTTGAGGGTGATGCAGAGTAAAGAAAAAACACTTCTAGGGAAAAGGAGTTTTCTGGTTGATAGACAATTATCCAGGAAGAGAGCCATAAAAATGTTAACAAGCCTCTTGGCCAGAAGATAATGTAAATCACCTGAGACCTTTTGTATACGGGAGGGTATGCAAAAAAGAAAGCCTTGTCTCAATGAGGGTCAGGACTGCTGCCCCTGCATAACTCTGCATATTCCATTATGTACAACTTGGGGTATATAAGCTGATTTTGAAAAATAGTCTTTGAAGTCTTGCACCGATGCTGGGCTTCCCCATGTCGTTCTTTTCTCCCTTTTGGCTGAATTCCCATCTGGGGCGTGGAGGCTCACCGTGTTTATTTACTTGTCCCGGCTTCTAAGATTCAGAAGAGAGAGAGCCCAAGGCGGGGCACTCTCCGATATTCAAACGGACGCCGGTGGCCTAACGTAGATGGTGCAAGTTCCTTGTCTGGGACTTTATTGGCTTTCCACATATACCAAGTTATTCAGCCTCTTTTCTCCACTTAATTTTCCTACTACACTAATTTTTCCTAATCTAATCTTATATTAATAAATAAATAAGTTTTTTCCTCGCCTATCTGTCTCCCCTTCGAATCACCCTGGATCCGCCAGGGCTGGACCCCGGCATTGGCCTTTATAAATAATACTGCTATGAACACTGATATACCAGTTTCCCTTTTGAGACTACTATTTAACTTAGGCTTCCTACTGAAATGAACTTTCTTCATTAATAGTTTCAGTTAGTGAGGTTTTCTTGTCTCTTATGTTTGATATTAGAATGGTACCTTAAAACAGTAGTTACTAAACTTTAGTATGCATCGGAATCACCTATCTAGAGAGCCTGAGAGATACAGACTGCTGGTCCTGACCCCAGAATTTCTGATCCAGTAGGTCCAGAGTAGGGCCTGAAAATGTGTCCTCCTAACATATCACCTACTGATGCTGTTCCTGTTGGTCTGGGGACCACACTTTAAGAGCCATTGCCTTATAGCGTTGTCTTAGTTGATAAAAATACTCTCTGGTGTTGGTTTCATCACTAACTTTGTCACTTTGAGCAAGCTACTCTCTCTCTCTTCATCTAAAAACTGAAGTGGTATACTAATATGTGTGAACTTTCCTCTAATCTAAAATTTTACATATATATGTATGTCAAGATCTTAATGGGAAACAGATAGTGATCCCAAATTAGGATAACTGGAGGAGGTTTATAAAAAGATTTATGTTCAAAGGTGCATCCAGGAAGCCACCAAGGATACTTCAGTAGCCCAGGTTAGTATATGCCCTTTACTGTCCCTAAGGTTCAAGAGGAGAGAAGAAGGAGCAGTTTGAGAAGGAAGATTGGGTAGAGATAGTCATCTAAGGAGACGAGCCTTTAAGCAGTCCTCATTGACCTCTTGGATATAAGCCTGGAGAATAAATGCCTCTCCAGTTCTGCCTCCACTCCCCACTAGCTGAACACAAAGAGAAGTTGAGGCAAGACAGGCAGTCAGTCATTGTGGGCATCCTGTGGTAGCATAAAGCAGAGTGGGGAAGGGTGGAGTGGACAGGTGGCGGGAGCAAGCAGAGTACCCAGCACAACAGAACTGTAAATAGAAGAAGTGAGAGTGCGTGCTCAGCTGTGTCTGACTCTTTGCAACCCCATGAACTGTAGCCCCCAGGCTCCTCTATCCATAGGATTTCCCAGGCAAGAATACTGGAATGGGTTGCCATTTCCTTCTCCAGGGGATCTTTTCAATGCAGGGACTGAACCCACATCTCTTGTGACTGCTGCATTGGCAGGGAGATTCTTTACCATTGAGCCACCTGGGAAGTCCAAATAGAGGAAGCAACTGCTAGAAATCTATCATAATAAGTTGCCTTTAAAAATCACAGTTAATTTTTTTTTCTGTTGCCACTACGATGTCTCAAAACATGATCTTAAATTATGTTTCTTTGCCTTTTCAGCCCCTAGTGAGCATAATTGCCCTAACAGATGTTGATTAGTCATATTCATTATAGTCTAGGGCTTTGTTTATGTCACAGAAGCATTTGCAGGTGTGATTACATGTAGAATGAGGCTTGAAGGAGAAGAATACTGCCTCCGCTTGATTTCAGCTTTCTCACTGACAGTAGATCAACAAGTGATATGTTCATAAGATCCATATGGCTTGGTCTGATTTGTAGTTGATTAAAAGGGCTCCTACTTTCTTTCTTTTTTAATAAATGTATTTATTTTAATTGGAGGTTAATTACTTTACAATATTGCATTGGTTTTGCCATACATCAACATGAATCCGCTACAGGTATACACGTGTTCCCCATCCTGAACCCCTCTCCCTCCTCCCTCCCCATACCATCCCTGTGGGTCATCCCAGTGCACCAGCCCCAAGCATCCAGTATCATGCATAGAACCTGGACTGGCGATTTGTTTCATATATGATATTATACATGTTTCAATGCCATTCTCCCAAATCATCCCATCCTCGCCCTCTCCCACAGAGTCCAAAAGACTGTTCTATACATCTGTGTCTCTTTTGCTGTCTTGCATACAGGGTTATCGTTACCATCTTTCTAAATTCCATATATATGTGTTAGTATACTGTATTGGTGTTTTTCTTTCTGGCTTGCTTCACTCTGTATAATATGCTCCAGTTTCATCCACCTCATTAGAACTGATTCATATGTATTCTTTTTAATGGCTGAGTAATACTCCATTGTGTATATGTACCACAGCTTTCTTATCCATTCATCTGCTGATGGACATCTAGGTTACTTCCATGCTTCCATGTCCCGGCTCTTATAAACAGTGCTGCGATGAAGCAACTGACAAACAACTAATCTCAAAAATATACAAGTAACTCCTGCAGCTCAATTCCAGAAAAATAAATGACCCAACCAAAAAATGGGCCAGAGAACTAAATAGACATTTCTCCAAAGAAGACATCCAGATGGCTAACAAACACATGAAAAGATGCTCAGCATCACTCATTACCAGAGAAATGCAAATCAAAACCACAATGAAGTACCATTTCACACCAGTCAGAATAGCTGTGATCCAAAAGTCTACAAACAATAAATGCTGGAGAGGGTGTGGAGAAAAGGGAACCCTCTTACACTGTTGGTGGGAATGCAAACTAGTACAGCCGCTATGGAGAACAGTGTGGAGATTCCTTAAAAAACTGGAAATAGAACTGCCATATGACCCAGCAGTCCCACTGCTGGGCATACACACTGAGGAAACCAGAATTGAAAAAGGGCTCCTACTTTCTTTGATCAGGTATTTTTGTATCATCTGATTATGGTTCTTTATCAAAAGAGAGAAATTCAGAGTTCACAACAATCACCATTTCCTACTTTAATGAAGCAACTGAGCATCCCCCCGCATCTTTGGCAGGACTAATCTTTTATATTGGAAACCCACAATTTATGTGTTTATCTAAGAATGGATTCAAGACAAGTAAAATGACCGAAGAAAGAATATGAGTTAAGCTGATCACTGTAGTCATTGAATAAGTATTATAGGCAAATAATTGACTGAGATGCTGGAAGAAATACAAAGAATTATAACTACTTTTTATATTTACTTTATAAAGTAAGTAGTTATTCCTCTAACTACTTTGAGTCACATTTATGACCTTAAGTTTGTTTGTAGAGAAAAAGAAGACGTTTGAAAAAGTCAAAGTAGTCATAAAGAGATTGAAATCCTCCCTAACTCTTCTAAGTTGGATCGATGTTCTTGTGTTGCTTCTTTTTACAGAATTCATTACAAGTTATAATTACATATTTGGAGAAATTATTTATTGAATGTCTGTCTCACCCTAGACCAAATAAGAAAAGTTAATATAATAATTTATCCCTCTAATGGAGCATTGGGGCTTCTCTGGTGGCTCAGATGGTAAAGAATCTGTCTGCAATGCAAGAGATAGGTTCAATTCCTGGGTCTGGGAGATTCCTTGGAGAAGGAGATAGATACTCATTCCAGTATTCTTACCTGGAGAATCCCATGGACAGAGGAGCCTGGTAGACTGCAGCCCATGAGGTTGCAAAGAGTCGGATACAATTGAGTGACTAAGCATGCATGCACATGCCAATGGTAATGTCTGTTGGTAAACTGGTAAATGTAAACATTGACAAATGTCTGTTGGTAAATGTCTGTTGAATCAGTTAATCAAATAACCGTATAAACACATCAAAAATAAGTCATAAGGTTAATAGTTGAAAGTGGAAAAGAAAAGATTTACTGTCTGTCAACTGGGAGCCAGAGACTGCATAGATCTCCTTTAATTGACCTCGTCAGGATGAGGATCATAAATAAGGAAGTGAGGATGCCTCTAACTGCATGATATGGCGCTGCCTCTCTTACTGCGTGATTGTTATACAGATTCACTCTCCTTTTGTCTCAGCTGTAACGCGCATGTCCTCACATGCCTCTGGCATTGATGCATCCACACTTTTTCATTTTGAAACACTTTGAAGTGTTTTTCACTTACGGAGGAACCCACAAATCTCCATAGCACCTCTAGGGAGAATGTGGTATCCTCCCCACTTTAGAAAGGAGGACAGAGACTCAGAAATGTAATGACTTTCCTAAGATAACGCAGCAAGTAAATAGCAGAACAGAACTTAAACGGGGTCTTCCACTTTCAAATCTAGTGCTGCTGCAAGCAATAAGTTGGTGCTCTTGCTTGTTTCTAGTGATTGTGACAGCATCTGAAGTGGTCAAGTTTCCTTTTTGTTCCTCCTCTCCCTTGATGTTAAGTTTTTGAGACAAAATTGGGGTTCACATTTAGAATTCTCAAGTACTGAAAGGTGCTTTCCCCTGTGGTTTTGAATTAGATGTACCAGTAGCATGCAAAAAGGTTAAACTGTTTACCGAACTAGAACATTTTGCACAGCAGAAAAGAATCTGGGAGTTGCGTTGCTGTGTTGCTCCAGATGTCTTATTTTGAGCTGCTTTATTTGCATTTGGTATTTCAAAGCTTGTGATCAATTTACAATTATAATTGCCATCAAAATTTTTCTTGAACTAGCATTTTGTGAAGGAAAACATCAATTTACATTATTTTACAGAGTTGGAAAATATCTAATGATTTGTTAAACAAAATTGGGTTTCATCAAGACGAGTGAGTACAAAATTGCTGTTGCTGCTCTGTGTTGTAATCATTTCCTAATAGAAGATCCTGTTATTTTCATACATGTGTTTTACATTCACTGGGCTTAGTCCGTAATAAGATAATTTTAATCATTGAATTATACAGCTGCTCTCAGAGAATGAAGAGCCCAAATGTGAAGAAGAAAGTGAAACATCTGATTATAAAATGTGCATCGAATGTCTGTCTAAGCAACACTTGTAACTAGATCAACTGTGAGCCTAATTCCATTTTAGGTGTTTCTTACTTCTCATGTCTTTTTAAAAATGCAAAAATATACTCACTACAAACAATATCAATAGAGTTGTCAGTGAGATTGAGAAATTCCAATAAATATCTGTTTTCTTAAACTCTAATAATAGCAGACAGAAAAGAGATATAAATTATGTATTGAATATATTGTTTTGAGAGTTGATAGACAATAATAAATATTTATTAAGTACTTTGTGTTAGGCACTGTGCTAAGAACATTATATACATAATTCATTTAATGCTTACAAAAAACTTTTGAGGGTAAGCACTTCTACTCTTATGAACCCTTTCTTAAAAATGAGGAAACTAAAGTTAGGGTGTTTAAGTTGCCTAAGGTTTTACTTCTTATTGCCAATAAGAGGTAGATAAAGCATCAAATAATACAGTAGATTTTAAAATGAAAGTGAAATTGAAGAAAATGCAAAAAGTACTAATGCCTATTCCTGAATTGTATTACTAGTCTGATAAAAATAAAATAATTGATGTGCAAATTATACACGCTTAGCATAAGAAAGAAACTTAGATTGAAACCTCTCTGAAAACAGAGTCTGTGTCTAATTCATTTTTAGATCTCCTTTCATACAATATCCCACAGAAAATATTGAATTGAATTGTGTCCAACTCAAAGCCTTCCAAGGTTAGGGAGTTTGTGATCCAATCTGTACTTGAAAAGTTCTAGGCATTAAAAATTATTTTATCTGTTAGGTAGCAATCTTTCTCACCATAATTTCCCCCTGTTGAAATTGTCTGATTGTGGACCAAAAAGGAATATGATAAATATTGATGATATTGGTATAAAAAATGGATAAGATTCATACTGAGCTATCAGCAGTCCAATGTTAGTTTAAACTCCTGACCTTCAGTGACTTACCTCAAAGAATTGGTTCGCTACTCTTGCTTACTTTTGGGTCACCTGGAAAAGCACTTAAAAATTATCAATGCCCAGATCCCAGCTAAGATCAGATAAACTGAATATCTGGAGATGGTCCATACATCAGAATTGTTTTAAACATCTCCTCAGGTAATACTAATTAGCCAGAATTGAAAATCGCTCTTTTAGAAAAACACACACTACATATGAATAATTATTGTCAGGCAAGGAGCAATCTAGCTGCCCAGTCAAGACAATCTAGAATGGTGTAATTTTTGTGAATTCATCAAGACTTGAAGTCCAAAATTGGTTCTAACACTGCATAGGAATTAATCAAACCCTAGGAAATTGATAGTACGTTAATCAAATACAAAATTGTCTGCTATAGAATACAGAATACTGAGACTGTGGGGACTGTATATTGGGCACATCCATTGTCTGAAAACCCCTTTCTCTGTTTTAATTAGTTGGTTAATGTATTTATTAAATTATTGCTCTGGATGACTGGAAGCTGAGCAAAAAGGATCAGGTGCTGGCATATTTTGCTTAAGGTGTTCAGTTCAGTTCAGTTCAGTTCAGTTGCTCAGTCGTGTCCAACTCTTTGCAACCCCATGAATCGCAGCACTCCAGGCCTCCCTGTCCATCACCAACTCATCGCAGCACTCCAGGCCTCCCTGTCCATCACCAACTCCTGGAGTTCACTCAAACTCATGTCCATCAAGGCAGTGATGCCATCCAGCCACCTCATCCTCTCTCGTCCCCTTCTCCTCCTGCCCCCAGTCCCTCCCAGCATCAGGGTCTTTTCCAATGAGTCAACTCTTCGCATGAGGTGGCCAAAGTATTGGAGTTTCAGCTTCAGCATCAGTCCTTCCAAAGAACACCCAGGACTGATCTCCTTTATGATGGGCTGGTTGGATCTCCTTGCAGTCCAAAGGACTCTCAAAAGTCTTCTCCAACACCACAGTTCAAAAGCATCAATTCTTCAGTGCTCAGCTTTTTTCACAGTCCAACTGTCACATCCATACATGACCACTGGAAAAACCATAGCCTTGACTAGATGGACCTTCATTGGCAAAGTAATATCTCTGCTTTTTAATAAGCTGTCTAGGTTGGTCATAACTTTCCGGAATCCTGATAAAATGTTCCTTCCTTAAAAACTAATGCCAATGCTCTTTTGTACAAATTCTCATGTCTTATAGGTTCAGAACTGTATTCTTGAAACTGTCCCCTGGATATTCTAAATTAACAATGCCAAATCTACTTCTTTGACTCCAAGGAAGCATTTAGCATTGGCAACATTCTATTTCCCTGATTGTATTAGTAAGGGTTCTAGAACTCTTAGAGCATAGACTATAGGACACTCATCCAATGTGCAGAAGATAGGACATCTGGAGGGATAGAACAAGCATTAGAAGAGAAGTTAATTCTTAACCTATTTTTCTGCTGAGACAGTCACCAAGAGGGATGTTCACTTGCATGGGCATACCTAATTTTGAAAATTTTGTCTAATTGTCTCTGTTTCCTGTTTCTTTATCTGGGGCTCTCACATGTTTAAGCTTTTCTCAAATGTGTGATGATTCTTGATTGTCCTTTTATATTTAGGAACAAATCAATAAAGGAATTCAGTATGGAGAAGCAGGTGTAGCTTTAGGAAAAGCAGACAGAGTGAATAGACAGAACATTGAACTGGGTACTTAGTGCTGAGCTCCCCTTCCATCTTCGGCACCACTCACACATCCTGGAACCCTCACCATACAGGTGAGTCTTTTAAGGAGCTCTTTGAGTTCTGTCTCAGGATTTGGGATGGAGGTATAATTATCTTGAACTCTATCTATAAAAAAGACTTTTAACTGCTCTTCCAGTTTTCCAGCCTAGGCCTCATTCTGACTCCTTTTTCAGCTCCAGTCCCTAGAATGTCACTAGTCTGCATTACTTCTTGCTCTGCTTCATCATTTATCACTCCTCAGTCCAGTTTTCATCTTCCAAATACTGATGGCAGATTCTTATATCTGCTTCACTGTATCATTGTGTAGTCATCGTATTTTTGGAAATTCCATTTGTAGTTTTAAAATATCTCAGGAGGGAAAGAAGACAAACACTTGTGTGTAAAGTAAAACAGACCTTCAGGAAAATGGTGGCTGTAGGCTGAAGCATGGATAAGTAGATGCAGACTATGCGCAACTCCAGCTGCTCCAGCTCTATTCTGTCTCCTTGTTCTTCTCAAGAAGCTCTTACTAATTGCAAAAAATAAAAAGGAAGACTGTTGATAGTATAGAGGTTTGGTTTTTTTTTTTTAACTTCTCGAATCAAACTCATGGATGCGGGTATTTGAGTGTTAATGAGAAATTCTTTCTGACCCTCTTCACAACTGTTTATGAATAGCCACCCAGTTGTAACACTAATTTAAAAATAATTTCATTAGGAAACTCGAGAGCCCAGAAGATCTTCACAACCTATAATTATGGGGATTATCTGGCAAGGTAACAATTAATACTGGTAGATGGAAGATTGTATTTGAGTGCAGAAAAATTAGCAGATGAAGTGTACAGGCTGGAAGAGATGTTGTGGTAACAGAGAATTTACTTCAACATTGAGCTTCCAAGGATGCAGCTACTTCTAAATTATTTTACATCCCCTACCCTCTCCAGATAGCTCAGTGGTAAAGAATCTGCCTGCTAATGCAGGAGACTCAGGAAACGTGTAATTGATCCCTGAGTTGGAAGATGCCCTGGAGTAGGAAGTAGCAACCCACTTCAGTATTCTTGCCTGGAGAGTTCCATGGACAAAGAAGCCTGGCAGGCTCCTGTTCATGGAGTTGCAAAGAGTGGGGCATGACTGAGCTACTGAGCTCTCTTGCACAGACTAGACCCTCCCATAGCATTTAGCTCAGAGCTTTATCCACAGTGAGTACTCAGTTTTCCATTGATCAATTGAATTAGTTTCTAGGACCCTGATAGCCACTAACATGAAATATTAGGGCTGGATGGAATTTATCAGATTATCTAGTCTTTTCTTGATTGTAAGGCATTTTTCTTTTTATATATCGTCCTTGCTGAAAAGAGAATGCGTATGAAAACTGGGATGCACAGGTATGCATTAGTGATTCTCTTTCTAAGAAAACAGACCAAAAATGCTATATCTTTCACACTGATGAATTGTCTCAGAGTTGGATGCATTTAAGAACTAAGGAGATACATCCTTGTCTGTTTCTAATGTGCCATATTGTTTTTCTTCCCTCTCTCCTTTTGCACATGCTTTTGCCATTGCCTGGAATGCCTATTTCTTCTTCCTGTCTTGGTGAATTCCTCACTAATTTTTTTCAAAACCAGTTCAGATATTATCTTTTGTGAAACCTTCTGGGATCCTCACAGAAACAACTAATGCTATCTTCATCGTTATTTATAATAGTCTTCAACTTTTTCATTTTAAGTAGCAAAATTTATGCAGAGAAATGACTTGGGTTTTCGAGACTTCACATCATCAAGGCCTCAGAGAAACAAGAGGAGTCTCATTTAAGACCCATGTGATCTCCATGAATCTAGCTGGGTGAATCTAGCCCACCTGGGTTCTGGATAGTTTCTGTTTGGGTTGAATTCTAATGATATTTGAGGAGGAACTAGGAGAGTTGGAAAGTTCAGGAGTTCATTGTAAGGGGAGTTTTCAGAAGACTTCTTCACCATGCAGTTCCTGTATGTGCAGAAACACAGCAATGTGTTTTTCACTGTGATTTTGGCCAATGAGCCGCTCTATACAGAGGCAGTTGGTACATTTGGTCCTGCAGAATCAGGTAGGACTTGACCCTTTAAGGCGTTTAGTCTGAGGCAGAACACACAGGAAAAACTGCTAGTGCATTTGGTCATATGTACAGATAGCTGAGCATATCCTCATATTACAAGGAGGACAGAAAGATATTTACTCGTTTCTCAGTGGTGAAGAACCTGTTTGCCAGTGCTGAAGACATAAGAGACATGGGTTCAGTCCCTGGGTTGGGAAGATCCCCTGCTGAGGGGAATGGCTACCCACTCCAGTATTCTTGCCTGGAGAATCCCATGGACAGAAGAGCATGGAGGGCTACAGTCCTTGGGGTCACAAAGAATTGGACATGACTGAGCTTCTTAGCACACATACACGCAAATAGTTGAGCGTATCCTCATATTATAGGGAGGACAGAAAGATACTTACTTGTTTCTCAGGAGAAGTAATGTTGTCTCCAGCATTCTCCATCATCAGTAGGAAAACATTTCCATGTCTCAGGACTGTGCTTTTTAAAAGATGTTACTGCCATAGTTCCCTATTCTCTATTCCTGGCACAGATTTGTGCTGGGATTTTCAAGTTGCAGAGGGAGCTCTGCAGGAAGCTCTGGAATGTGGACAGTAATCACTGTTAATGGGTTGAATTGTGTTCCCCAAAAGATGTCAATATGCCAGAAAATATGGAAAACTCAGCAGTGGCAACAGGACTGGAAAAGATCAGTTTTCATTCCAATCCCAAAGAAGGGAAATGCCAAAGAATGTTCAAAATACCACACAGTTGCACAGTTTCACATGCTAGAAAAGTAATACTCGAAATTCTCCAAGCCAGACTTCAACAGTATGTGAACCGAGAACTTCCAGATGTTCAAGCTGGATTTAGAAAAGCAGAGGAACTAGAGATCAAATTGCCAGCATCCACTGGATCATAGAAAAAGCAAGGGAATTCCAGGAAAACATATATTGCTGCTTCATTGACTATGCTAAAGCCTTTGACTGAGTGGATCGCAACAAACTGTGGAAAATTCTTCAAGAGATGGGAATGCCAGATCACCTTACCTGCCTCCTGAGAAATGTGTATGCAGGTTAAGAAGCAACAGTTAGAACTAGACATGAAACAATGGACTGGTTCCAAGTCAGGAAAGGAGTATATCAAGGCTATATATTGTCACCCTGCTTATTTACCTTATATGTAGAGTGTATCATGTGAAATGCTGGGCTGGATGAAGCACAAGCTGGAATTAAGATTGCTGAGAGAAATATCAATAACCTCAGATATGCAGATGAAAGCAAAGAGGAACTAAAGAGCCCCTTGATGAAGGTGAAAGAGGACAGTGAAAAGTCTGGCTTAAAACTCAAAATTCAAAAACTAATCATGGCATCTGGCTCCATCATTTCATGGCATATAGATGGAGGAAAAGTGGAAACAGTGACAGACTTTACTTTGGGAGGCTCCAAAATCACTGCAGATGGTGACTGCAGCCTTGAAATTAAAAGACACTTGCTCCTTGGAAGAAAAGCTATGACCAACCTAGACAGCATATTAGAAAGCAGAGACATTACTTTGCCAACAACGGTCCGTCTAGTCAAGGCTATGATTTTTCCAGTAGTCATGTATGGATGTGAGAGTTGGACTATAAAGAAAGCTGAGTGCAGAATTGATTCTTTTTAATTGTGGTGTTGGAGAAGACTCTTGAGAGTCCTTTGGACTACAAGGAGATCCAACTAGTCCATCTAAAGGAAATAAGTCCTGAATATTTGTTGGAAGGACTGATGCTGAAGCTGAAACTCCAATACTTTGGCCACCTCATTAGAAAAGACCCTCATGCTGTGGAAGATTAAAGGCAGGAGGAGAAGGGGACAATAGAGGATGAGATGGTTGGATGGCATCACTGACTCAATGGACATAAGTTTGAGCAAGCTCTGGGAGATCGTGAGGACAGGGAAGCCTGGCGTGGTGCAGTCCATGGGGCTGCAGAGTCATACATGACTGAATGACTGAACAACAACAACAAAGAAGTCAAAGTTCTAGCAGCCAGGACCAGTGACTGTACCTTACCTGGAAATGGGATCTTTGCAGATGATAAGTTAAGATAATGATCATTAGAGTAGATCCTAATCCAATATAACTGTGTCCTTATGAAAAGGGAGAATTTAGAAGGAAATGGCAACCCACTCCAGGATTCTTGCCTGGAGAATCCCATGGACAGAGGAGCCTGGTGGGCTACAGTCCATGGGGTCACAAAGAGTCAGACACAACTTCACTTTCACTTTCACTTTCAGGCAGAGACAGATGCAGAGAGAGATGACTCCATGAAGACACGGTGTGAATGCCGTCTATAGGCCAAAGAGCACCTGAGGCTCCCAGAAGCTAAGGGAAAGGCATGAAATTGATTCTCCCACATAGCACTCAGAAGAATTCACCCTGCTGACACCATGAGTTTGGACTTCTAGTCCCTAGGACTTTGAGACAATAAATTTCCATGTTTAAACCCCACAGATACCATGGCTAAGAGCCATTGCACCCTCCTCCAGTCTCCTGGAGAAATTTGCTGTACTTCCTTCCAGTGCCCTGGAAGTGATGGAAAGAGTTACAGTAAAGACTCCCTGCATTTTATGTAAACATCACAGATCTCTGACTTTCTGTCTTTTTATCATACCTGCCTGAAAATTTCAGGTCTGATAGTCTAAGCTGGTGATCATAGCTTGGATTCAGCACACAAATGGGTTTTATTTGCCTGCACAGTGTTTGGTTAAAGTAAAAAAAGAAAATCATAACAGTTGCAAAAATATAAAAATTGAAAGATTCTACATCAATATTTGAATTTCTGGCACAGTAGGCTGGCGTTCCCACGCAGTAATGATGAGCTATTTCCAGCTTGTTTCCAATGAGTGGTGATCACTTTTGAAGGGTTCACTTTCCACTTCCACTGCCTCCATCCCTCCATCTTCTTTCTGCATCAGGCCCAGTGCTGGCTTCTCTCACGGATACTATCTCCATGGGTCCTACAGGCATTTGAGTTTGTGGCCTCAGTAGACATCATTATGAGAACTATTTGTTTGCTTACTTATTCCTCTGGGAGTCTAGAACTTAATTTAAGTCATTTTAGATGCTGGGAAAGATTGAAAGCAAAAGGAGAAGAGGGCAGCAGAGGATGAGATGGTTAGATAGTGTCACTGACTCAGTGGATATGAATTTGAGCAAACTCCAGGAGATGGTGAAAGACTGGGAAGCCTGGAGTAATACAGTCCACTGGGTCACAAAGAGTTGGACAGAACTTGGCAACTAAGCAACAGTAGCAACATTATATGTCTATGTAGATATATACCCTGTAACGAGTATGTATATGCCCCAATAGTGGAATATAGATGGTGGAAATTAAGCAAATATTTATTTAAAGTCTAGTTTGTCCACTTTCTCAAAATCAATGCTCTAAGTACCATGAGGTCTCTAAAGGTAGATCAGATAGTGGTGCTGCCTCAGAGGTTACAGTCTGCCCTGAAGAAGTAAGATGTTGAATCATCCATGTAAGAGAGTCAAGAAGAAAATGAAAAGTGTAAAGAAAAATGCAGAGGAAGTTAAACAAATGCAGACAAAGTTAAACACAAATTCAGACGAAGGAAAGCACCATTCTGGTGGAGCCACCAAGAGGAACCATCGGGAAAGTTTTGTTGTGGGAGTGGGGGGTGTTTTAACTGGGCCTTGGAGAGTATAGAATTTGGCCAAGCATGAAGAAAACTGAGCATTTGTATGGGCAAGTACAGGATAATTTGAGAAATAATAAATAGTTCAATTTGCCTGAGCTAAGGGAAGTTATGGAGAATAAGATAGACAGGATTACTTGGAGCCATCTAATCATAACAGGAATGTCAGGCCTAAGGTTAGGCAGTGGTGAGCTATGAGTCTCTTAAAGGAACTCTGTTTATTCTTTGGCTAAGAATAGGCAAGATTTAAACAAGAAGGCTGTGCCTTAACCTCTGGTGCTCAAGAAGAAAACTAGCCAGTTAACATTTGCATCTAGGGGATGCATGGTGGAAAATTTTCCTTCATTTGTTTGTTCTTTCGTTAAGAGCGGTTTTCAGGGAATGGGTCCAACACGGCTCCTGGTAGGTAGTCTTAAAGAAGTAACGCAGCATTATTTCTGCTGCAAGTTCGCCTCCCCAGATTTCTCATATGAGTGTGTTAGTGTGCCTCACTTTCCCAGAAGCATTCTCAGTGACTTACTGAGTTTCACAGCTGTTCATTGAGAGATCTCATCTGCCATTTTGAAACTTGTTAAATTCTTTCCTTTGATCTTTTTCTATCTCTATCCCACCCACCCAGTGTTCCTCCACTCTCCCTCGTAGCTCTGTGTTCCCTCCTTCCCTTCCTTTCTTTGTTCCCCATTCTTTCTCCACTTCCTCTTCCATCCTCTCTTCCTCCTTTCTCCCTTCCTGATTCGTTCGGGCCTTTGTAACATAATGCAGAGGTTAAGAATAACTTTGGAGTCACATGGTCTGTATTATAATTCCAGAGCACCTACTGACTGGTTGTGAAACCCTGAGATAGCTGCTTAGCTTCTTCAAACCTCAGTTTTCTCATCTGCGGGATGGCATAATAATAATACTCACCTCATAGGGATCTTGACAATATTTATACATTAATATATACAACACCCTTAGAACCGAGCATGGCACATGTTAAGTACACAGTGTTAGCTAGTATTAACTCATTGTTAGCTTGTTGTTGTTCTCACTGAAGATGGGCTGTTTCTAAAATATGGAAAGAAATTATGCTATTTATCATTTAATTTTAGACCTTAAAGATTTATTTTGATATTGAAGAAAAATTATGAAATGACATATAGAGTCTATAACCAAGGTTCAGATAATGAAAACCATGGATTATTGGAGGCTGACTGATAAATAGGTTAATTTTACAAATATAATCAACATTAGATCACTTTTAGGAGAATATGGCTGTATTGTAGATACCTTCTTCTAGTCTCTTGAGAAAGAGAAACTTTTCTGTCATATGACATATTTATACATAAGGCCTGAGGGCTCTTGGGTTTCTTTGGGATTTTCCAAGAGCCATATGATTTGACCATTTATCCAATTTCTCTTTTGTTTTTTCTTTTTGGGAATAACCAGCCTATCATACCTTGACATTTGAAGAGGTCAGTATTTTTCCACATGCTAGTAAGCATGTTCTACTTAAAATATGTGGAATAATGAAGTTCTGAGACATCTTTGTTAGGACAGTGATTTTCAACAAAAGAAAAATATCACAACTTAAGCTTGTTCTAGTAAGTGTGAATTCAACAGGTATGATCATTGAAATCCTAATAGATTTGACAAGAAAGTATACGGATGTAACATTCTTGACACCATTTTGAAGGCTTTCGTATATTTGTGTACCTTGCTTCCTGAAATACTTATGTTCATCAACCGTTTCAGATTTTGATTTTTCAAGTGAGGTGTGAAATATGAGTGGGAGTGGAGCCTGCCTTCCTTCCTTCCTGTCTTCCTCTCTCCCTCCCATTTCTTCTTTCCATCTTGTATTGATTTTTCTTTTTCAAAAACTCTAGTATCATTCCATTTGTTTTAAATTTGTAAAGTGAAGTGAAAGTCGCTAAGTTGTGTCCGACTCTTTGTGACCCCACGGACTACAGTTCATGGAGTTCTCCTGTCCAGAATACTGGAGTGGGTAACCTTTTCCTTCTCCAGGGGATCTTCCCAACCCAGGGATCAAATCCAGGTCTCCTGCATTGCAGGCGGATTCTTTACCAGCAGAGCCACAAGGGAAGCCCAGGAATACTGGAGTGGGTAGTCTATCCCTTCTCCAGCAGATCTTCCCAGCCCAGAAATTGAACCAGGGTCTCCTGCATTGCAAGTGGATTCTTTAACAACTGAGCTATCAGGGAAGTCCAAAACTTTTAAATATTGCCATTAAATAATTATCACAGAGACCTTTGCCCTCTGCTCACTGTCAATTCATCAAATAAAACATATTAGTTGTATTTATATGTGAAAGTGAAAAGTGAAAGTGTTAGTCACTCAGTTGTTTCCAAATCTTTGCAACGTTATGGACTGTAGCCCACCAGGCTCCTCTGCCCATGGGATTCTCCAGGCAAGAATACTAGAGTGGTTTGCCATCACCTTTCACAGTACCTGGAAGTCACAGGGACATGTGATCATGAGTGATCCCTTGCCCTGGCTGTGGCTTTGTTACTTGTACACTTGGATAATGATTCTTACCCCCTCTGTCTACCTCACCAGGTTGTCATATCATTACAGCAGTAACAACAACATGACTTATGCTCCGCTCCTAAACATATTTAAGTTTCCTTGTACAAAGTGATGAATGTGAAAGCCCTTTGAAATATAAGATGCAAATCAAATGCAAGGTATTGTTTTCATTAATAAGTTTAAGGCAAACTATACAGAAAGAAGTCTGTGTGATGCCATTAAGCATTTAATTTTATTTATCAAATTATGGATTCATCTCATGAGAGGTGATATGCGAAGCAGCATGTGTGAAGTAGGATTAGCATAATGCTTAAATGTTGTTCCAGGAGAGTTGGGAAGGCATCAAAAATGCCTACTTTTGCCATAACTTGAAATAGAAAAATGATCATGCTTCTTGGTTAGTTCTGAAGAGCTAACAGATTGACAGTCATATGAAAAAGATCTAATTTTAGACTGATGCAGTTTAGATAAAATATATAAGTGTTCTGGTGTTAGAACATGTGTACTTGCTTTCAGTTTTATTCAGTTGGACATTTTGTGTACCTATGAGCACAGTACCCCTATTTCAATGATATTCAAGTAGATGTTAGAATGATGGAAAGTATTATTGTTGTAAATAACCTTAGGAATCACCTAATCAGTTTATTTATGGGGAAACTGAAAGCTGGAAAGGTGAATGAAATTGCTATGTTTACATAGCTTTTCAATGACTAAGCCAGACTCTTTTTATATATTGCTCCCTTACTTTGCCTGTAATAATTACAATTTTGATTAGTTTAAGCTTCCTGAGGGCAGGTATTTTGGCCCATCCATCCATCCATCTATCTGTCTGTCAAGAATTTATAAACAGTAAAATGAAAACCCATATGTATTAACACTGTGTTATAACCTAGATAGTATATTGAAAAGCAGAGATATTACTTTGCTAACAAAGTTCCGTCTAGTCAAGGCTATGTTTTTCCAGTCGTCATGTATAGATGTGAAAGTTGGACTGTGAAGAAAGCTGAGTGCCAAAGAATTGATCCTTTTGAACTATGGTGTTGGAGAAGACTCTTGAGAGTCCCTTGGACTGCAAGGAGATCCAACCAACCCATAATAAAGGAGATCATTTCTGGGTGTTCATTGGAAGGACTGATGCTGAAGCTGAAACTCCAATACTTTGGCCACCTCATGTGAAGAGTTGACCCATTGGAAAAGACCCTGATGCTGGGAGGGATTGGGGGCAAGAGGAGAAGGGGACGACAGAGGATGAGATGGCAGGATGGCATCACTGACTCGATGGACGTGGATCTGAGTGAACTCCGGGAGTTGGTGATGGACAGGGAGGCCTGGCATGCTGCGATTCATGGGGTCGCAAAGAGTCGGACACGACTGAGCGACTGAACTGAACTGAACTGAACTGAACTGAAGTATTGGAGATACAATAGTAAATCAGATGAGGGGACTGATCCCAAGGAGTTTGTAGTCTTAGAGGAAAGAGAAAGGGAGAGAGGTTGAGGGCGGGGAAGAATGTCCACAATTTAAATACAATGTAAAAAATGTAGCAAATATCAGAGCCACTAACAGACAATGAAGAAAAAGGTGAATAATTGCTCTGCAGAACAAGTCAGAGAAGGATTTCGAGAAGAAATTTGAGTTGGGTTGTGAAATATGATCAATTCCTTACCAAGCAAAATATCTTCAATTTCTTGAATACATAATTGAGTAATCAAAACTTGATAACTTCCTAATATGCCTCTGCTGTTACTAATATCAAATACAAACAAATACAAGTAAAGAGTTTCCGAGGTTGAAGCTTTCCGTATAGTATTTGCTTTATGAACCCCCTGTTGTTGTTTTTTTTAATTTTTTTGGCCCATGATAACATTTCTTCATACCAACCCCACCTTGTTAAGATAACGACTTGAGTCTTCTAAAACTTGTTTCAGAAGACCTAGGACAAAGCAATAAAATGTTCGTTTATTTGCAAAACAACCAAAAATAAAAACAAAGAACTGTCCTTATAACTCCCTTTTACAGAAGAATTTCAATGAATGCACATAGAAAGAATGAGAGAAACAAAGTCACCATTAAAACATTGCAGTAATAGCTGTAGGCAAGATCCACCAACACACTAAAACCGTTTGTTGTTTAGTTGCTAAGTCCTGTCCAACTCTCTTGTGACCCCATGGACTGTAGCCCACCACGCGCCTCTGTCCATGGGATTTCTCAGGCAAGAATACTGGAGTGGGTTGCCTTTTCTTCCTCCAGAGAACCTTCCTGACCCAGGGATCGAACCTGCTTCTTCTGCACTAACAGGCGAATTCTTTACTGCACCACCTGGGAAGCCCAAAGGATGAAGGGTACTCAGCAACCCTCTAATACTTTGCCACTTTCCTATAAGTTTAAGTTTATTTCAAAGTTAAAGCTTTAAAATAATTCTCTCTATACATTGTGGACACTTCTAAGTGATTTGAACTTAGAAGACAGGGTAAAATGTTGAAAGTCATTTCATTAAAGAAAATGTCAAAACACTAAGAAAGGAAGCATTTCTGTAGCATTTTTTTCTAGAATTTAAATAAATTATAGAATTTAATTAAAGTATATGATCACTTTTATTAAAGTAATCATTTGAGCCTGAGAAATATCAGAATTAGTCATAACTTCTTTAGTGACCTCCCCCCATATTTTGATTTTTACACTGCAAATAGTATATAATACAAAAAAAAGAAAGTCTGTGATTTCTCAAGTATATCCAGAAGGTTGTCTCTGTAGAAAAAGAAAAAGACTGCAGAAAGACAAATAATATATGATATCACTTCTATGTGGGCTATAAAATAATGATTCAAATAATTTATTTACAAAATAGAAATAGACTCGCAGACATAGGAAACAAACTTATGGTTACCAAAGGGGAAAGTGATAGAGGGATCAATATGAAATTTGTAATTAACAGATATATACTACTGTATATAAAATAGATAAACAACAAGGACCTACTGTATAGCACAGGGAATCATATTTAATATCTTGCAATAAGCTATAATGGAAAAGAATCTGAAAAAAAGAATACATACATATAAATGTATATATACAAATATAAATGTGTATATAATTCATGTATGTGTATATGTAATGTATATACATATATGTACATATATATGCAAAGTTGAATCACTTTGCTGTGTACCTAAAACACTCTAAATCAACTATAATTCAATATAAAAATTTTAAATAAATAAAAACTATATGCATGGGGGAAAAAAAGCAAAGGATGTAAGACCCCTTCCCTGTACCCTTTACCAAAGAAAACAGGTTTTGTTTCCCTATAGAAAACATTTTGATTTGAGATTATTGGCCGATTGTCACAGTATTGACTTCCTCATGATGAAACTTTCTAATAATATTTGTGTTACTCAAATTGTGTCTTTCTTAGGTTTTTCTTTTTGACCATTGGCTGATGATTTGAACTGAGGGGTTTTCTAATCTACTGAAGTATGAGTCCTTCAGTTCAGTTCAGTTCAGTCGCTCAGTCGTGTCCGACTCTTTGCGACCCCATGAATCGCAGCACGCCAGGCCTCCCTGTCCATCACCAACTCCCGGAGTTCACTCAGACTCACGTCCATCGAGTCAGTGATGCCATCCAGCCATCTCATCCTCTGTCGTCCCCTTCTCCTCCTGCCCCCAATCCCTCCCAGCATCAGGGTCTTTTCCAATGAGTCAACTCTTCGCATGAGGTGTCCAAAGTACTGGAGCTTAAGCTTCAGCATCATTCCCTCCAAAGAAATCCCAGGGCTGATCTCCTTCAGAATGGACTGGTTGGATCTCCTTAGGTAATTGTATTTCAGTGTTTAGAATTCCAAATGTCTGTCTATATTTCTAAAACATGTAAAGGTTTATTTGTTTGACCTTAACTGAGCTAACTGGGTTTTATTGTACATTACTTCTAATGATATGTGTTTGAAAATTCCACTAGTTTAAAACAGGTAGATTCTGGACCTAATTACTAAATTTTCATTGCTTGAATTTCTGTGCAATGAAGGTGAAAGGGTTTGTTTCCAAGGAAACAAATGCACTCCATTTTCGTCACGTAAAATGTTTTCTGCAAGAAAATTCCATAATCAGTCTCCAGGGAGATACCATGTCAGAAGATAGCTCTCACTGGAGATTTCTCCAAAGAAACATTTTATTTTTGTTCCCTTGAAAATCAGCCTGTATTAGTGTAATTGAGAATGTATTGGATTTCAAAAAAAAATTAACAACAGAGCCATTGTTATCACCTTATTAGAGTCATAAAATGTACAGTTCCAGGAGAATGTGATTTTCCTCTGGCCATTAAGTTTCATTTATAGTGGAGTCTAAATAGCATGTATTTGAGATGTTCACTTGAGAAGAAACAGCCTCTTCAAAGGATAGTTCTCATGCTGAGGGCTGAAGAACTTCACTCTTTATCAATTATTATTCGAGGTTAAAAGTGACTGCTTTTTCTTAAGAAATTTGAAAACCATATAAGTAGCTTGACTTCATGGACTGTAATGGTTGAACAACAAGTAAAACTCTGAAGGAAGCAGATTCAGCTCACAAAGGTCCAAGGCTTTGTGCTGGCCCATCTCTGGTGGCGGGCGTTTGTCTTACCCATGCGAGTCCCGCATTTAGTGACACTGTTATTCATCTTGCAGTGTGGACTTGGTATAGAATAAGTAGCACAAAAATATTTCATAATGGAATGAAAGAATTAACTAATTATACAGTAAGAAGGCAAAATTTTGAGGAAGACAATAAATCACTGAGATATTATTCAGGGTGGACATGGCATAATGGTCAAAATTAGAAGCTATAGCCCTGTTCCTTACAAACTCTCAGCAAGTCACTTAAACCTCTCTGTAAATGTGGGAATAAGTATTTATCTCATACAATTGTTAATTAATGTTTCAAAAATATATTCATTATTGGAATTTCTTTAAAATATGGGATCTTTTCCATGAAGAGGAGTGTAAATTCTTACTTTGTAAAAGAAATAACTGCATAACATGACTTTCTCTTGACTCAGATGTATAACATTTGCTTCTATGGCAAATCTCATATATGGGCCTGCTGAAATGAAATAATTAGAAAATATTGCCTTGTGAGGCTAGCCTGAGAACCTGAAAAATAGAAGTGATTTTGAAAAATTATATAAACGATTAGACTTCAGTACAGCCTCACCGTGATGCTAAAAATCCCCCAAATTCTGTTTTCAAAGGTTCAACATGCTGTCTAACTTAATCTACTTAGTCCAGTCCTTTCTATAACTTAGAAATGCAGCCGGTCAATCAAATAAAATGGGAAAATGAATCAGTTTGTAAAATGGGGACAGGTCCTTCATGGTAGATGCAACAAAGCCTCTCTGAAAAGTTGTCTTTGTAGTCACATGTTTTATGGAAGAGAGACATAGGTCATAGACAATAGCACATGGGAAACAGCAAATATAACGAAATGTGGCATCAGTAAAACATTTATTCATTTTTCATTGTTCATTCATATGGCAAATTTTTATTGTCATTTAAGTGTCTAGGACTAGGCTAAAGATGCTTTCAACACACAAGATTTCATTTGGTATCACATGAATTCTGGCAAAGAAATATGACTAACCCCACATAGTTAATGCTGTGGGGCATGATCCAGACATCTTTAAGGGCCAAAGCACTCATTCCCCCAGCTGACCTCAAGCATTAGCAGTTGAAGCTTCTTGCCTGACTCCCTGTCAGGAGTTTCTATCAATCAAAGATAGCCCCTTGTCCAGGTCACACTTCCTCCTCTGGGCACCCTGTATCCAGTGACTGATTGATATGGATTATCAAGATCCGATACCTAGTCTCAACATCACTGAAGGGCATCCCAGCTCCAAGGCATCAATAGGCTCAGCTGAGGCCTCTGTTGCCGCATCACGGTTCATCTACTCTGCCCAGTCCTTTTTCTCCACCCCTTATTGTATGATGTTCTCCAAAGCATTGGCCCGCAAATCTCGTGCACGCAAATCATAAAGACTCAAAATCTATTAGAAATAATCCCCTTTCGGGTCTGTTTAGTCAAAGGTCCATATAGTCAAAGCTATGATTTTTCCAGTAGTCATGTATGGATGTGAGAGTTGGACCATAAAGAAAGCTGAGTGCCGAAGAATTGATACTTTTGAACTGTGGTGTTGGAGAAGACTCTTGAGAGTCCTTTGAACTACAAGGAGATTGATCAAACCAGTCAATCCTAAAGGAAATCAATCCTGAATATTCATTGGAAGGGCTGATGCTGATGCTGAAGCTCCAATACTTTGGCCACCTGATGCAAAGAACTGATCATTAGAAAAGACCCTGATGCTGAGAAAGATTGAAGGCAGGAGGAAAAAAGGGAAACACAGGATGAGATGGTTGATGGCATCACCAACTCAACGGACAGAAGTCTGAGTAAGCTCCAGGTGTTGGTGATGGAAAGGGAAGTCTGGCATGCTGCAGTCCATGGGGTCGCAAAGAGTCGGACACAACTGAATGACTGGACTGAACTGAGGTTTGTTTAATTTCTCAGTCCCAGACTGGCAGTATGATGCTTACTGAATTGGTCTAAAGGGTTGTGAAGCACTAATTCTGAGGGCAGAGGGATATGTTGAAATGTCACCATTAGCAGGAAAAGGATAGGAGCTAGTGGACAGATAAAACTTGGTAAAAATATTGCCAACTGGAGGCAAGCATTTACTTCCTTTGTTCTACGGTGACTTTGTTAATAAGTCAATTCCACTTTGTAGATATGCATTTAACTTTTTTGTTTTCAATATGACACCAAAAATTGAATAGTCAAAATGAGGATCTGTAAACAACATAAAATATTTATGGGAAATCATGTTTTGTTTTTTTTTTTAAAAAAGAAGCTGTTAGTAATATAGAAAACAGATTCTGAATTTAGAATAGGTATGGATATGAGAAAAAAACAATAATTATATTGTTTAATATAACAATAAGAAAATGTCTATGAAAATGCAAAATCAAACTTTATGCCACTCTTAACCTCTAGTATTTTGTGAGTCCCAAATATTTATTAATACCCAAGGAAAGGATGATGATTTAACATTTTGAGTTTTTCTGATAATAACAACAAATTAATTCAGTTAAGAAATATTTATTGAGTGCCTGCTGTGTGCCACACACTGTTCTGAACAGTGAATGGGAGGCATGGTCCTTGTCATATCATGTTACCTTATTCCAGGGGTGCATAGACAACCAACATCCTACCTTATACCAGGGGTACACAGACAGCCAACACCATACATTATGCTAGGGGTACATAGACAGCCAGTAACTTGCCTTATACTAGGAGTAGACAGCCAACACCTTGCCTTATACCAGGGGCACACAGACAGCCAATAAGTAAACAAACATGTAAATGATGTTAATCTGTGAGCTGACATCTCAATTGTTAAGGGTCAGCCACTTCAGTATCTGTGAAAAGGACCTTCAGGCAAAACCCATGCAGAACCCTGTGAGGGAATGAAGGGATCTTTGAAAGAAGGGCAGGATGGCTGGAGCAGAGCAAGAGATGTGGAGAGTGTAGAGGAGGCTCCAGGGTTAGGTGAGGGCCAGGTTACTACTGGATCATGAAAGACAGTTTCAATTTTAATCCAAGTGTGATAATTCATTAGTGTATCTTAAACAATGGAGTAACATGACCTTATTTGTATCTTTATGAGATTGTTCCAACTTGGAGTGGCCCTGAAAAATGTGGGCTTTTTCAATAGCCCCTAAAGCATTAGTTAGTGTCACAGGTGAAAGAAGAGATGGTGAGGAAGCAGTCAGTACAGTGAGTGGGGAGATGAGATTCAACCTATTTGAAATTCCAGCTCCGATTCTTCCATACCAGAGGTTATCCTCTGAGTCCCAGTTTCCCCATATGTGAAAGAATGAAATGACTCATGTGTGGTGCCTGACACAGGGTAAATGTTTCATATTTGTAACAGAGACGAATGCAGAGCATAGCACTGAATGAATACTGATGTAACTATGCTGCCTTTTCTCTGATCTTTCTTTTGTTGTGCTAGAAAGGCCTAGACATAAACTCTGACCTTTATTAAAGAGAAAAACAATTGTTTTATTGGCCTTTTGGCTTCAAAGAGAGTTGGAAGTGAAAGGCTGCTGAGTCTACGAGACTGGAATGTTTCTGTTTTTCTCATTGCCTTGAAATCCTATACCTCCAGCTGAATGTTTTTGTTGTCTCCAGGTCACGCAACCCTAGACAGCAGCCTAGGCTGACAGGAGTGATGTACGCTGTGTGTGCATTTGCCTTTAATATTCCTCTTCTTTGCTTTAGAAGTGATTCAAGAACAAAGCACCAGGGAAGACCTAAGTTGTCCAACTTTTTTAACAGGCTTTTCAGGATTAGGGGAATTCAGATACAACTCAGCAGCAGCAGCAGCAACATAGCATGAAAATATTATGTTCGGAAAATCTATTCCTCTGAGTAGCAATTGGATGCAAGAGTTAATACAGTCAGGGTTCTTTCCTCAGAGGGTATGCATGAAAGGCAAGGTGTGCCAGGGATCCTTCTAATATTGCAGTTTGGTGATTTTTTAAAAATTTATTTTATTGAGGTATAGTTGGTTTACAATGTTGTATTAAATTCTTCTGTAAAGCAAAGCAATTGAATTGTTCATGTGCATGTGTGCTAAGTTGCTTTAGTCGTGTCTGACTCTTTGGGACCCCATGGACTGTAGCCTGCCAGGCTCCTCTGGAATTTTCCAGGCAAGAATACTGGAGTGGGTTTCCATTTCTTTCTCCAGTATGACTATAAGGCAGCCTTGTCTTTGGCCACTAGACCCTGCAGATTGGCTTGGCCATGTGAAGAAGCCTATTGTCCCTGTCCTCATAGTTTGTTTAGGTCTGGCATTCTTTTGTTGCTTCCTTGCCATGCATGTGGCCCAGGAATCTTAAGCAAGTTTTCCTCTGATCCTGTGTGCATAGAAACCCCAGGAAGCCATCTTCCTCCTGGGGTCTTGCCACCTTCCTGATGATACTGCTGAAGAACAGAGCTCAGGACTTCTGTCCTCTCAGGAATCTGGCCTCAGGTGGTGAGGAGAGTTGCTAGCTGGGGTTGAACCCCTCTCTGTGTTCCCATTATCTACTGTCCTAAAAGCATTCTGCCTTTCCTTATTTCTCCCTTGAGACAGTGAGCTCAGAGCCTACCTCTTAATTCAATGAATTTAGAGAACAGGGAAAAGGCAGGGAGGGAAAAGCGTAGGTTGTTGTCTCAAATATCTTATAGACAAAACTGGAAAAAAAGACTGCCATGAAAGAATAGAAATCTTTTCTAAGATGAGATAGAGATCCTGATGAATATGTTAAAACCAAAAGAACAGCTTTTTTGTTGTGCCAGAATCATGCTGGCTTCCTACAGAAAACATACCCTGATTCAGCCTGAGAAACAATTGTATCTCCAGTGGAGAGTTACAGAGTTGGCACTGTGGAGTCACTTTGGATAATTCAGTGTCCTGATGCGGGGAAAGATTAAGGACATGAGAAGAGGAGGACAGAGGATGAGATGGTTGAATGGCATCACCGACTCAGTGGACAGAGGTTTGGGTGGACTCCGGGATTTGGTGATGGACAGGGAGGCCTGGCGAGCTACAGTCCATGGGGTCGCAAAGGGTCGGACACGACTGAGCGACTGAACTGAACTGAACTGAAGTCATTATGTGGTGGTTTAAAAACTTCTTTATTTAATAATAGGATGCACTAAGATACAAGTGGTATAGAAAGCAGCTTATTTCCCAATGGTCCAATGGTCCTTTACCTCATCTCTTCACACTCAAACAATTCTGGTTTCTTTTATTTTTATTATAATTTGATTCTTTTCTTTTTGGTATTTCAGAGCTGGAGAAAAAACCTGTTAACAGTATCAGAGACTTCATGCCTTATTTCACATATGTATTTAGGTTCAGCACTCAAAGATGCCATCGTGGTGGAGTGGGCTAAACATGGATCCCAGCCCTAAAATACACAGATACATGTTTCTTGCTACACTTAACGTCCTTGGTTGTCATTAGCAGGTTCCTTGTGCTATCTAAGGCTCGTAAAATAGGAATTTAAATATCTACTTCATAATTGTATTCTGTAAGTTGAAGCTCCAATCCTTTGGCTACCTGATGTAAAGAGCCAACTCATTGGAAAAGACCCTGATCCTGGGAAAGATTGAAGGCAAAAGGAGATGGGAGCAGCAGAGGATGAGATAGTTAGATAGTATCACTGACTCAACGGGCATGAATTTAAACAAACTCCAGGAGATAATGAAGGACAGAGGAGCCTAGTATGCTATCGTCCATGGGGTCACAAAGAGTTGAACATGACTTAGTGACTGAGCAACAACAAATTTTGTTCTGAGAGTCAAATGAAATAGTATGGTGAAAGGAGGTAAAAAATTTTACACAATTTCTTCCTTTTTTTCAAAAGTGTTTGTTACATGTGTGCCACATGCCAAACACTTTGCTTGTAGCTATGCAGATAAAACACAGTCAGTCCCCTCCAGAAATGTAATATGGTAAAGTGGAATGGTAAATAGATACACGTGCGGCAGTATCTGCAGATACAGAACCATGTCAGTCACATATAAGAGAGGTAACTACATAGTCTGTATAAGGAAAAATAATGCTAGAATGGGTTTTCTGAAGGAATTGATACTGAAATTGGGCGAAGAGTTTGATGGTATGAGGAGGATTGGTGAGAAAAACATTCCGCTGTATCAGTGACAGAACAGGACCGTAAAGCAGCAAATGCCCAGGCCTTGGTGTGTGTTGGTAGAAGCAGAGGATCCAGACATATCGGTATGGCTAAGCATATGATTTGAAGCAAGATGTAACTAGAGATGAAAATAGAGAAATAGTTAAGGGCTAGAATACTCTTAAGAGAATTTTTCAGGTGATGAGAAATCACCAAAGGGTCATCAGTACCATCAGATTTTGAATTTAAATAGATAACCACAACGCAGGGCTTCATTGAGTCAGCTGTAGATGAACATGTCAAGACCATAGTCAAAGAAGTTAGTCCAGTAGTCCAATGAAAACAGGGATGAAGACTTAAGCTAGCACAATGGCATTGAGAATACAGTTTTAAGAATAGAGCAATGCTTAGAAATTGATTTGGCTGTTGGGGATATTGACATAAGTATGGAAATCAAGGTGGATCCCATCTGAGAAAAACAGAGGTAAAAATAAGTTTAGGGAAGGAAGAGTTTAGTTTGAACATGTATTACTTAAGGCATCCAGGTGAAGATGTGTGGTTGAATGTTAGAATTATGAACATGAAGCCCAGAGAAGGGTCTGGGCCAGTGATATAGATGTATTCATTATATTTAATAAATGCAACTTGAGAGACAGTAGTCATTGAGCTGTTTTAGTCACTTTTAGTTACCCAAGTAGTCTCATTTAGTAGTGAACATATCTGATCTCATGTCATAGCTGAAATTTCAAATCTGCATTTAAAGTCAAAGCTCCTGCCTTACTGTATTGTGAGCGGACAGTAGATGGAAGGAAGGAGAAAACTAAGGATCAGAAAGTCTCTCTTGACTAGCACTAGTATAATCTGGTTCAGTTCAGTTTAGTTCTGTCACTCAGTCGTGTCTGACTCTTTGTGACCCCATGAACTAAAGCACGCCAGGCCTCCCTGTCCAACACCTACTCACAGAGCCCACACAGACTCATGTCCGTTGAGTCAGTGATGCCATCCAACCATCTTATCCTCTGTCATCCCCTTCTCCTGCCCTCAATCTTTCCCACCATCAGGGTCTTTTCCAATGAGTCAACTCTTCACATCACGTGGCCAAAGTATTGGAATTTCAGCTTCAACATCAGACTTCCAATGAACACCCAGGACTGATCTCCTTTAGGATGGACTGGTTGGATCTCCTTGCAGTCCAACGGACTCTCAAGAGTCTTCTCCAACACCACAGTTCAAAAGTATCAATTCTTCGGCACTCAGCTTTCTTCACAGTCCAACTCTCACATCCATACATGACCACTGGAAAAAACCATATCCTTGACTAGACAGGCCTTTGTTGGCAAAGTAATGTCTCTGCTTTTCAATATACTATCTAGGTTGGTCATAACTTTCCTTCCAAGGAGTAAACGTCTTTTAATTTCGTGGTTGCAATCACCATCTGCAGTGATTTTGGAGCCCCCCAAAATAAAGTCTCTCACTATTTCTGCTGTTTCCCCATCTATTTGCCATAATCTGGTGTTGGATTGCTATGGTTGTTCCAAATGTTTCAAGGTGATTCTTTCCCTTTTGAACACTTCCATGGATGCATTGGAGAGTTGTGTACTGAACTATGCTGACTACACACATCAGCAGTTTGTCTCCTTTGACTGATTACTTATCTCTCCTCCCCATCTTTACCCCTGCACTTTCAGTTTGTGAAGATACATTAGTACAGCTCTAACCTAAGATGTGCTCTCCACTTTCAGTTTTGCTCAGGTACTATAGAACTTCATGTTAAAACATGGTGCTAATTGACATCTGTTGTCTTGGGGCCTCAATCAAAACCCAAGTAGATCGAATCCTACTTTCAGATCCTGTTTCAGAGGTGTGTGAATTGTTTCATTAGAAGTTATGGCTGAAATGTTTAGACTCCCACCTCCCCTAGGAAAATGCTCATGTGAAAAGACAAGTGAATAGGGACAGATTGCTAGTGGAAACCATCATTCAGAAAGAGAGCTGAAGCAGAGAAGGAGAGAGACAGAAACAATAGTCATCAAGGTAAGAGAAGCAGGAGAGGAAGGAGTCACAGAGAGTGTAGACTGGGTTGCAAGAAGGAGGGCACACTCAGCATATCAGATACGTGTGAATAGAGAAGGACTAGAATAAGAAAACGTTAGATTTAGCAATTAGGAGATCAGTCGTTACCAAATCAAGCAAACACAGTAAAAGAAGGGGAAGGGTAAAGCCTTTTGAGACGTTTAGATGAAAAAGGAGAGATCTTAAATGTTAGAGGGAATGTGGGATTAATGATTTTGGAATGAGAGATTTAAGCAGGCTCATGGGCTGAGGGAAAACAGGCATTAGTGAGGGGTGATTTGAAGATACAGGAAAGAGAGAAGATAACTGCTGGTAAACGATTAAACCTGATTACTTCTTTGTATGCATTTTCATCACCTCATGGGGGGTAGGAAAGAAAGATCAAGGACAGCTATAGCACTAACAATATTGGTGCTTTTACTAATACTCAGCACTAGCAAGTATCTGTTGAATTTAATTGATTAAAGAGAAATCATCAGACTTGTCATTTATTTGCGTGTATATAAACCCTTAGACTCTGATACTAAATCCAAATGACCAGACCAGGCTTACTTTTCTCAGGTAGATTCCCTCTTAGGACCTTTACTTTATTTTACTGCTAACAAACCTAAGTTAGAATCTTTTCAGTGCATAGTAATATGTTATAATAACTTGTAAAAAAAAAAAGCAAGATATTTATAAAACAGAAACAGAATCACAGACTTACAAAACAAACTTATGATTCCACAGGAGAAAGTTGGAGGGGAGGGATAAATTAGGAGTTTGGGATTGACATATACACACTACTAAATTTAAAATGGATAAACAACAAGGACCTACTGTATAGCACAGGGAGCTCCGCTTAATATTCTATAAGAACCTAAATGGGAAAAGAATTTGAAAAAGAGTAGATACATGCTTATGTATGACTGAATCACTCTGCTGTACACCTGAAATGAACACAGAATTGTTAATCAACAATCAGTTCAGTTCAGTCGCTCAGTCATGTCGAACTCTTTGCAACCCCATGGACTGCAGCAAGCCAGGCTTCCCTGTCATCACCAACTCCTGGAGTTTACTCAAACTCATGTCCACTGTGTTGGTGATGCCATCCAAGCATCTCATCCTCTATCAACCCCCTCTGCTCCTGCCTTCAATTTTTCCCAGCATCAGGGTCTTTTCCATTGAGTCGATTCTTTGTGGCCAGAGTATTGGAGTTTCAGCTTCAGCATCAGTCCTTCCAATGAATATCCAGGACCGATTTCCTTTAAGATGGACTGGTTGGATCTCCTTGCAGTCCAAAGGACTCTCAAGAGTCTTCTCCAACACCACAGTTCAAAAGCATCAATTCTTCAGTGCTCAACTTTCTTTATAGTTCAACTAGCCATGAAGAGATACCCCATGCCCCAGGTAAGAGAAACCCAAGTAAGATGGTAGGTGTTGCAAGAGGGCATCAGAAGGCAGGCACATTGAAACCATACTCACAGAAAACTAGTCAATCTAATCACACTAGGACCACAGCCTTGTCTAACTCAATGAAACTAAGCCATGCCCGCGGGGCAACCCAAGACAGGCGGGTCATGGTGGAGAGGTCTGACAGAATGTGGTCCACTGGAGAAGGGAATGGCAAACCACTTCAGTATTCTTGCCTTGAGAACCCCATCACATCCATACATGACTACAAACTACAGCTTTGACTAGATGGACCTTTGTTGTTAAAATAATGTCTCTGCTTTTTAATATGCTGTCTAGGTTGGTCATAGCTTTTCTTCCAAGGAGCAGGCGTCTTTTAATTTCATGGCTGCAGTCACCATCTACAGTGATTTTGCAGCCCCCCAAAATAAAGTCTCTCACTGTTTCCATTGTTTCCGCATCCATTTGCCATGAAGTGATGGGACCAGATGCCATTATCTCAGTTTTCTGAATGTTGAGCTTTATGACAACTTCCTCACTCTCCTCTTTCATCAAGAGGCTCTTTAGTTCTTCTTCACTTTCTGCCATTAGTGTGGTGTCATCTGCATAGCTGAGGTTATTGATATTTCTCCTAGGATCTTGATTCCAGCTTCTGCTGGTGAGTGATCACACTATTGTGATTATCTTGGTTGTGAAGATCTTTTTTGTACAGTTCTTCTGTGTATTCTTGCCACCTCTTCTTAATATCTTCTGCTTCTGTTAGGTCCATACTGTTTCTGTCCTTTATCGAGCCCATCTTTGCATGAAATATTCCTTTGGTATCTCTCATTTTCTTGAAGAGATCTCTAGTCTTTCCCATTCTATTGTTTTCCTCTATTTCTTTGCATTGATTACTGAGGAAGGCTTTCTTATCTCTCCTTGCTATCCTTTGGAACTCTGCATTCAAATGGGTATATCTTTCCTTTTCCCCTTTGCCTTTTGCTTCTTTTCTTTTCACAGCTATTTGTGGCCTCTTTAGACAGCCATTTTGCCTTTTTGCATTTATTTTTCTTGGGGATGTTCTTGATCACTGCCTCCTGTACAATGTCACAAACCTCCGTCCATAGTTCTTCGGGTACTCTATCAGATCTAATCCCTTTAATCTATTTGTCACTTTTACTTCCTTAATTATAAGGGATTTGATTTAGGTCAAACCTGAATGGTCTAGTGGTTTTCCCTACTTTCTTCAATTTAAGTCTAATTTGGCAATAGGGAGTTCATGCCAAGCCACGGTCAGCTTCTAGTCTTGTTTTTGCTGACTGTATAGATAGAGCTTCTCCATCTTTGACTGCAAAGAACATAATCAATCTGATTTCTGTATTGACCATCTCATGATGTCCATGTGTAGAGTCTTCTCATGTGTTGTTGGAAGAGGGTGTTTACTATGGCCAGTGCGTTCTCTTGTCTATTAGCCTTTGCCCTCCTTCATTCTGTACTCCAAGGCCAAAGTTCCCTGTTACTCCAGCTATTTCTTGACTTCCTTCTTTTGCATTCTACTCCCCTATAATGAAAAGGAAATATTTGAGGGGTGTTAGTTCTAGAAGGTCTTCATAGAACCATTCAAATTCAGCCACTTCGGCATTACTGGTTTGGGCATAGACTTGGATTACTGTAGTATTGAATGGTTTGCCTTGGAAACAAACAGAGATCATTCTGTTGTTTTTGAGACTGCACCCAAGTACTGCATTTTGGACTCTTCTGTTGACTATGATGACTACTCCATTTCTTCTAAGGGATTCTTGCCCATAGTAGTGGATATAATGGTCATCTGAGTTAAATTCACCCTTTCTGGTACATTTTAGTTCCTAAATGTCCTAAAATGTCTTTGTCATTCCTAAAATGTCCATTTTCACTCTTGCCATCTCCTGTTTGACCACTTCCAATTTACCTTGATTCATGCACCTGACATTCCAGGTTCCTTTGTAATATCACCCTTTACAGCATCAGACTTTACTTCCATCACCTGTCACACCCACACTGGGTGTTGTTTTTGCTTTGGCTTCATCTCTTCATTCTTTCTGAAGTTATTTCTTCATTTTTCTCCAGTAATCAACTGTACTCCAATATAAAAGAAAAATCTTCAAAAAGCAAGCAAGTGAGGGTCTTTATCCTATTTTCTTCCAAGGAAGCTTTTTAACCACTGCTAAAAATTTACTGGATTTCTCATTAATTTATCCACATATCAAAGGTGTGTTGGGAGGGACAGTTTGTATCAGGACCCAAAGGGTCTGGGCATGACCTCTGCATTATGTTTTTATTGCTGATGTAATGAATTATCACAAATTGAATGACTTAGAGCAGCACTTATTATTTCAGAGTTTTGTATATCAGAATTCTGAGTGCAGTTTGGTTGAACTGGTTCTACTGCTTAGACTCCCAAGTTAGAATCAATGTATCAGCATGACTACTTTCCTTTTGGGGGTGGGGTGGGTCTGGGGCTGAAGTTTATGCAGATTCTTGGCAGAATCAGTTTCTTGTAGCTGTAGGACTGTGATCCTTGTTTATTTGTGCAGAAAGTCAGCCAGGAGCCTCTATTAATCCCTTAGTGGACTTGTTGCACTGTCCCCTCCATTCTCAAACCAGCAAAACCTCATGCTTCTCACACTTCAAATCCCCCAGACTTTGCCTTCTGCTTTATCTCTCTCCTGCCTCCAGTAGAAGAGCATTTTCTGTTTTTAAGGACTCACCTTGATTAGATTGGGCTCACCATGATAATACACGATCATCTTCCTAGTTTAAAGTCCATAACCTTAATTATATCTATTACATCTTAATTATATTCTATCTAACATATCTAATTATTTTGTATATTTTGCCTTTTGATGTAACATATTCACAAATTCTGGATAATTTGGATATGGGCATCTTTGAAGGTCCTTCTTCTTTCTACACCCTCCCTTATGAAACAATAGGGCTTCTTACTCAGAACAGCCACTGAAGTGATTCTTTCTGTAAGAATACATATCTGCTCCAGGGCCAGATACTTACTGTCTTTCCAGCTCTAGCTAGAAAAGAGGTGACACAGTATTGGGAAAAATAAGTTTTCATCAGTCATCCCATTGTGTATATACTAGGTATAGGACTACTCTTGACCTATATGAGACACTTAGTATTAATAAATGGTAGTCCGACTCTTGGCGACCCCATGGACTGCAGCCTGCCAGGACGGAGGAGCCTGGTAGGCTGCAGTCCATGGGGTCGCCAAGAGTCAGACATGACTGAGTGACTTCACTTTCACTCTTCACTTTCATACATTGGAGAAGGAAATGGCAGCCCACTCCAGGGTTCTTGCTTGCAGAATCCCAGGGACAGGGGAGCCTGGTGGGCTGCCGTCTATGGGGTCCCACAGAGTCGGACACGACTGAAGTGACTTAGCAGCAGTAGCAGTCAGCGTGATACTGTTGGCAGCAATGATCTGCCTACATTTGACATAAGATTCAATGCTAGTGACTGAAGCAGATTCAAAGCAAATAAAACATAGCCTCTGCCTAGGAAAAATAACAGTTACACAGATACATATATGGAACAAATGAAATGGAATATGCTTTGAGAAGGGGTGCTTCTTTTCCTCTTGGTGATGTTCCTGATGCTCCTTTTAAACTGTTCTTGTTGTTGTTGTTTAGTCACTAAGTCATGTCCCAGTCTTTGCGACCCATGGAAACTCTTCTTACCCAGATAAAAAGTGACATGAAGGGTGGAGAGCAATTGGTTAACATGCAGTTTGTCCTGGCTGGTGCTCACACTCTGCAGAGCCAATCTGGTAAGTCCAGAAAGGCCAGCTACTTGATGAAATTCCCTCGGAGAGGGCCAGAAACTGGGAAAAGGTCAGCAAAGCTTCTCAGATTTAAAAATAGAGAGCTAGGAAACAAAAGATTCAATGCAACTTTTACAACTACAAATTAAATGCAAAGAATGACACATCATTACATAAGCAGCATAAAATATAATTTAAATGTCAAAAGAGCTGAAGCTTCTTTAATCATGTGAGGAAAAAAAATGGCAAAATGTGTTAAATGTCTCCATTTGTACTCTACAAAAAAAGTGAAAAGTAAAAATGGCATTGTTTTATAATGCAAAAATTTAAAAATCAGTTGTGTTTTTTTACTGTTTATAGGAATCTTTACGTTTATTTTGTCCAACTTTAAAAATATCTATCTTTTAAAAGTTCTTTTGACTTTCAGGAATTGTGGATATATTTGAATACAAGGAGGTATCATTCATCTTATGACAGTGCTTGAATGTGATATGTGTGCTTGTGCTTATTAAAGTTAGAGTTAAGTCTTAGATATGTGAAGGGTACATTTTCATTGGAAGGAGTAGGCGTATTACAGATTGCTCTTGCTCTACTACTTGGAATATGATTTCACATACATTTTGCTCTCTTGAAAATTAGCTGTGTGGCAGTTGGTTTCCCTACTTCTGCCACCCACTTACATTTTAGATGTCTGTTTTGAAGCTTGTGAGATATATTTAAAAACATCATATTAACGTTTTAGGTCTCTGTCTGGATACAGTGGTTTCACATATGCTGTTCTTCAACAGATGCAGAATTTTACTAGCTTTTGGTTGTCAAAGATGTCAATCTAATCAAAGTTAAATATGTACCACTTATGTGTATGTGTTTGTGTGTGCGAGTATGTATGTGTATATATATATACATATATATATATAGTTTATATATACATATATATATGTATATATATATAGTTTAGGAATTTTACTCTTCATTCATTTCAGCTCAATTCAGTTCAGTAATTCAGTCATGTCCAACTCTTTGCGACCCCATGGAGTGAAGCATACCAGGCCTCCCTGTCTTTCAACAACTCCCAGAGTTTACTGAAACTCATGTCCATTGAGTCGGTGATGCCATCCAACCACTTCATCCTCTGTTGCCCCTTTCTCCTCCTGCCTTCAATCTTTTCCAACATCAGGGTCTTTTCCAGAGAGTCAGTTCTTCCCATCAGGTGGCCAAAGTATTGTAGTTTCAGCATCAATCCTTCCAATGAATATTAGGGACTGATTTCTTTTAGGATGGACTGGTTAGATCTCCTTGCAGTCCAAGGGACTCTTAAGACTCTTCTCCAACACCATAGTTCAAAAGCATCTTCATTCATTTAGTAAACATTTTGAAATGGCAACCCACTCCAGTACTCTTGCCAGGAGAATCCCATGGAAGGAGGAGCCTGGTAAGCTACAGTCCATGGGGACGCAAAGAGTTGGACATGACTGAGTGACTTCACTTTTTCACTTTTGTATTAAGCTCCCACTGTGGTGGCTCAGACGATAAAGTGTCTGTCTACAACACGGGAGATCTGGGTTCAATCCCTGGGTCGGGAAGATCCCCTGGAGAAGGAAATGGCAATCCACTCCAGTACTATTGCTTGGAAAATCCCATGGACAGAGGAGCTTGGTAGGCTACAGTCCATGGGGTCGCAAAGAGTCGGACACGACGGAGCGACTTCACTTTACTGTGTTCTTTTTAGTGACCTGAGCACTGGGAATGCTAAGGTTTATTAAGACATGAGATCCTGGTCTTGAGCACTCAGAACTCAGGTTGAGAGAAACTTGGAATAGTGTAATTGTGGTAAATGCTGTCCTAGCAGCCAGTGGTGCATGAAGAGAGCTTTGGGAATACACAGGAGAGAAACCTACCCTAAACTAGGGCAGAAAGATTTGAGCCAGGGTTCCTGGAGATAACTTTATTTTAGTGAACCAGTCTTTAGAAGTAATATCTTTATTTAGGTCTCTGCTATTTTCAATATCTTATTCCCCAGTTTATTGGAGGATGAGATATAAGGGAAAGGAGGTTGAGTTAGGAAAAAAAGAGAGAGTGAAGAGCTATCTCAGAATCCTTCTGTGATTTTCCCTGGGATATAACTTCTGTTACAGGTGACTGTTTATGACTCTGGATTTCTTAGAAGCAAGGAGTCATTCCCATGCTTATAGGAAAAACCACAACATAATATATATAATTCTCTCTGGGCCTATGAGAGGCAAGGCATGAAGGACATCTTAAACATTGCCTTAGAGCAGCATTTCCTCAGCCAGTCTTGATTGCTGATAAGTGACCACATGAACTTCCCTTCCAGGTCAGCCATGCTCCAACTAGGAAAGCAACGCAAGGTGTTATGCACCTGAGGTATCATGAAAACAGCAATGAAATAGAAACAATTCTATGTAACCTCTAAAAAAGTCGGTAAAAGATGATGCTATAAAAGATTCAAAGTCACTTCTGCCAGTTGACAAGTTGCTTCGCAAGGCTCTCCCCCAAATTAGACCAGCTCTTATACAGTACTTAGCCACGAATTTAGTATGGAAATATTTTCTGATAAAGAAAACCATAGGAAGAACTTGAATTGTATTGCAGTATGCCAACTTCTCACAGTGTATTTTTTTTTTAAACAGAAAACAACAATAGAAAGCAAGCGCAATAGAATTTGTTTATAAGAAAACCTGCTTTAAAAATAACCCTACTGTTCAGAAGGAACAGTTTCTGAACTGTTTTGTTTTTCTGCAAGGAAAAATCCACAAATGAGTTGAAAATTATCAAGTTGCTGTTAGTTGTATGCACAAAATTTGCCTTGTGGGCCCAGCTGTATATTTCATTTGCAGTATCAGGGTCATAATCCAATGTAATTATATTATATTGTAAGACACACACACATATATACATAAAATCTTACTAAAAAACCTGAAATGAGTTTTTGGCCAGCCCAATATAGCTATCCTTCAGAACAGAAGGGCTAGAAGGAAGAAACATTCGAGGGTTGTCTTCAACATTCACATCAACCACTAGGAAAGCTCTCTAAAGAAATCCTCCCAGCATCAGGGAGTGGATGAATAAGATGGAAAATAGCTGAGACAGACATAGTTCCCTTCAAATTTCATGCTTTGCATCTGTGTTATAGCAAGTATTTATAAAGTAGATGCAGGATAAGAATCTCAACACAGAAGCCGGATAGTAATTTAGAAAAAGAAGCACAGAAAATGCTTGAAGAATCAAGAGAAAAATCACCTTAGTATGTTGTAGTTGTTCAGTCGATCAGTCATGTCTGAGACTTTGCAATATGGACTGCAGCACGCCAGGCTTCCCTGTCCTTCCTCATCTCCCAGAGCTTGCTCAAAATTATGTCCATTGAGTCGGTGATGCCATCCAACCGTCTCATCCTCTGTTGTCCCCTTCTCCTTTTGCCTTCAATCTTTCCAAGCATCAGGGTCTTTTCTAATGAGCCAGCCCTTTGCATCAGGTGGCCAAAATACTGGAGCTTCAGCTTCAGCATCAGTCCTTCCAATGAATATTAAGGGTTGATTTCCTTTAGGATTAACTGCTTTGATCTCGTGGCAGTCCAAGAGACTCTCAAGAATCTTCTTCAGCACCACAGTTTGAAAGCCTCAGTTCTTTAATGCTCAGCCTGCTTTATGGTCCAACTCTCACATCCATGCATGACTACTGGAAAAAACCATAACTTTAACTATACGGACCTTTTTTTTGGGCAAAATAATGTCTCTGCTTTTTAATACACCATCAAGGTTTGTCATAGCTTTTTTCCCAAGGAGAATCTTTTAATTTCATGGCCACAGTCACCTTCTGCAGTGATTTTGCAGCCCAAGAAAATAAAGTCTGTCACTGTTTCCATTGTTTCCTCATCTATTTGCCATGAAGTAATGGGACTGGATGCCCTGAGTTTTTTTGAATGCTGATTTTTAAGCCAGCTTTTTCACTCTCCTCTTTCACCTTCACAAAGAGGCTCTTAAGTTACTCTTCAGTTTCTGCCATATCATCTGCATATCTGAGGTTATTGCTATTTCTCCTGGCCATCTTGATTCCAGCTTGTGCTTCATCCAGCTTGGCATTTTGCATGATGTACTCTGCATGTAAGTTAAATAAGCCGGGTGACAATACATAGCCTTGACATACTCCTTTCCCAATTTTGAACCAGTCCATTGTTCCCTGTTCGATTCTAATTGTTGCTTCTTGACTTGCATACACATTTCTCAGGAGGCAAGTCAGGTGGTCTGGTATTCCCATCTCTGAAAGAATTTTCCGCAGTTTGTTGTGATCTTCACTGTCAAAGGCTTTGGCATAGTCAATAACAGAAGTAGAAGTTTTTCTGGAACTCTCATTTTTTCGATGATCCAATGGATGTTGGCAATTTGATCTCTGGTTCCTCTGCCTTTTCTAAATCCAGCTTGAACATTTGGAATTTCACAGTTCATGTACTGTTGAAGCCTAGCTTGGAGGATTTGGGGCATGACTTTGCTAACATGTGAAATGAGTGCAATTGTTTGGTAGTTTGAGCATTCTTTGGCATTGCCTTTCTTTGGGATTGGAATGAAAACTGACATTTTCCAGTCCTGTGGCCACTGCTGAGTTTTCCAAATTTGCTGGCATATAGAGTGCAGCACTTTCACAGCATCATCTTTTAGGATTTGAAATAGCTCACCTGGAATTCCATCACCTCCACTAGCTTTGTTCATAGTGATGCTTCCTAAGGCCCACTTGACTTCACACTCCAGGATATCTAGCTCTAGGTGACTGATCACACCGTGTTATCTGGATCATTAGGATTATTTTTGTACAGTTCTTTTGTGTATTCTTGCCTCTTCTTAATATCGTCTGCTTCTATTAGTTCCATATTGTTTCTATCCTTTATTGTGCCTATCTTTGCGTGAAATGTCCCCTTCGTATCTCTCATTTTCTTGAAGAGATCTCTAGTCTTTCCTATTCTACTCTTTTCCTCTATTTCTTTGCATTGATCACTGAAGAAGGCTTTCTTACCTCTCCTTGCTGTTCTTTGGAACTGTGCATTAAGATGGGTATATCTTTCCTTTTTTCCTTTGCCTTTTGCTTTTCTTCTGTTCTCAGCTATTTGTAGGTCTCATCAACAACCATTCTGCCATTTTGCATTTCTTTTTCTTGGCAATGGTTTTGATCACTTCCTCCTGTATAATGTTATGTACCTCTGTCCATAGTTCTTCAGGCTATCTTTCTATCAGATCTAATCCCTTGAATCTATTTGTCACTCCCACTGTATAATCATAAGGGATTTGATTTAGGGCATACCTGAATGGCCTAGTGGTTTTCCCTACTTTCTTCAATATAAGACAGAATTTTACATTAATGAGTTCATGATTAGAGTCACAGTCAGCTTCCTATCTTGTTTTTGCAGACTGTATAGACCTTCTCCATCATTGGCTGCAAAGAATATAATCAGTCTGATTTCAGCATTGACCATCTGGTGATGTCCATGTGTAGAGTCGTCTCTTGGAGGGTGTTTGCTCTGACCAGTGCTTTCTCTTGGCAAAACTCTGTTAGCCTTTGCCATGCTTCATTTTGTACTCCAAGGCCAAACTTGCCCATTACTCTAGGTATCTCTTGACTCCCTCCTTTTACATTCCAGTCCCCTCTGATGAAAAGGATATCTTTTTTTCACATTAATATAAAATATACTTATTGAGGAGTTACTATTTTGCCAGACACTGAGCTGCAGTAAAATATAAGGCATAGCCTTTATTTTCAAGATTTTGCCTTCCAATGAGGGAAAGTGGTCCATCTACAACTAATTATATCCTAATACAGTCTAACCCATTAGTACACTAAAATGTTGATTAATTCCATCAGGAGGAGTAAGAAGGCATCACTGAGTAGGAAACATTTGAGTAGAGCCTTGACAAATGTGGAGGATATCAACAGGCAGAGAAGAAAATAGTGGCAATAATAGGTCCAGATCCAGCATTAGATCTGGAATCCAAGATAACATTCTGAGCATGGTCAAAACATTAAGAAGTGAGATAGGATAATGAGACTAACAAGAATGGTGAAGTGGAACAGGTCAATGTAGTCAGAAGACCCTTGGCACTCTGCCAGTCAAGGTGCTTCTAAGATAGATGGTAGTATAGGAGATACTGCTAGGTGTCCAACTTGTATCCATCCCCTTTTTTCTTCTTGTTAATAGGGACCTAATTCTAATTTAGGAGGCAAAGTTCTGCATAAAATACCTTACCTTCTCAAACTCCCTTGTATCCAGGGATGGATATGTAACTTAGTTTAGACCATTAAGATATAAGCGGAAGTTTCTCAGGATATTTTTAAGAGGGGACACAGCTGACATCTGTATTTTTCATATTGACTTTGCATTTCTTTCCACCCATCTCACAGAGATGAATAGCTATTTCATAACTAGGATGGCAAAAGTTTTACAGTGAGGATCATAGGACAGGAAGGAGCCTGGTTCTCAAGTGATAGCTCTGGTCTACGTACCCTGGATCCCTTGTTATGGGAGAAAAATAAACTAATTTGTTTAATCCCTTGTGGCTAGGTTCCTATTAATGCAGCTAAGTTCAGTCCTGATTGATAGAGATGGCTTGTAGGGGAAAGCAAAAATAATTGAAAAAAAATAATAGCATTTTAACTGGAAGTTGAAGCCCCAAGAATTGTGAGGGTGGAAGTATCCCAGCACCAGCCTTGAGTACCCCAACCCCATGTCCATGTAGACAGGCCACCCACCAGTGGTCGACAGCCACTCTGCACTCCCCACCCCAAGGCCATGTAGCCAATGACATGGAAAGCCTACTGTGCCATCCAGTGGGTCTGCAGCCACCACATGAGGCAAGGCTTTCCAGCTAGCTGGGCTGTGGGCCAATCCCACCAACTAGTATGCCCACAGCATTCAGCCCTGCCACAACAGAAGGGTGAACGGAGCCCACATAGAAAGTACTCCTAGAACATATAGCTCTGATGACCATAGGGGATAGTGCTCTTAAATCTAATTGGATATCTTCTGTATAAGGTCTCTTCTCCTAGATCAGGAAATGTGATCAACCTACCTGACACAAAGAAATAAACACAAGGAAGTAGAGAAAATGATAGACAGAGGAACACTTTCCAAATGAAGAAATAAGACAAAAGCTCAGAAAAAGAACTAAAATTTAGAGGTAAGAAATCTACTGGATAAAGAGTTCAAGTTGATGATTGTAAAGATGCTCCTTGAGCTCAAGAGAAGGATGGATGAACACAGTGAAAATGAGAATTTCAGCAGTTAGCAAATGTAAAGGAGAATTAAATGGAGCTGAAGAAAACAATAACTGGAAAAAAAAAAAAACAACAACTAGAAAGAATCAACAGCTAAGTCTATGATACGAAGGAATGGATCAGGAACTGGAATACAGAGTAGTGTAATCATTTAAGCTAACCAGAAAGAAAGAATTAAAAACATGAGGATAGTTTAAGAGACTTCTGGAACAAAATCAAGTGTACTAACTTTCACATTATGAGTCCCAGAAGAAGAGGGAGAGAAAGGGGCAGAACTAATTTGAAAATGTAGATTATGATTGCTAGAATTTTGTTAAGGATTTTTGCATCTATGTTCATCCGTGATATTGGCCTGTAGTTTTCTTTTTTGTGGCATCTTTGTCAGGTTTTGTTATTAGGGTCATGGTGGCCTCATAGAAAGGGCTTCCCTCATGGCTGTTTGGAAGTTTACCTTCCTCTGCAATTTTCTAGAAGAGTTTGAGTAGGATAGGTGTTAGCTCTTCTCTCAATTTTTGGTAGAATTCAGCTGTGAAGCCGTCTGGATCTGGGCTTTTGTTTGCTGGAAGATTTCTGATTACAGTTTCAGTTTCTGTGCTTGTGTTGGTTCTGTTAAGATTTTCTGTTTCTTCCTGGTTCAGTTTTGGAAAGTTTTACTTTTCTAAGAATTTGTCCATTTCTTCCACGTTGTCCATTTTATTGGCATATAATTGCTGATAGTAGTCTCTTATGATCCTTTGTATTTCTGTGTTGTCTGTTGTGATCTCTCCATTTTCATTTCTAATTTTATTGATTTGATTTTTCTCCCTTTGTTTCTTGATGAGTCTGGCTAATGGTTTGTCAATTTTATTTATCCTTTCAAAGAACCAGCTTTTGGCTTTGTTGATTTTTGCTTTGGTCTCTTTTGTTTCTTTTGCATTTATTTCTGCCCTAATTTTTAAGATTTCTTTCCTTCTACTAACCCTGGGGTTCTCCATTTCTTCCTTTTCTAGTTGCTTTAGGTGTAGAGTTAGGTTATTTATTTGACTTTTTTCTCGTTTCTTGAGGTATGCCTGTATTGCTATGAACTTTCCCCTTAGCACTGCTGTTACAGTGTCCCACAGGTTTTGGGTTGTTGTGTTTTCATTTTCATTCGTTTCCATGCCTATTTTGATTTCTTTTTTGATTTCTTCTGTGATTTATTGGTTATTCTGCTGGGTATACACACCGAGGAAACCAGAATTGAAAAAGACACGTGTACCCCAATGTTCATCGCAGCACTGTTTATAATAGCCAGGACATGGAAGCAACCTAGATGTCCATCAGCAGATGAATGGATAAGAAAGCTGTGGTACATATGCACAATGGAGTATTATTCAGCCATTAAAAAGAACACATTTGAATCCGTTCTAATGAGGTGGATGAAACTGGAGCCAATTATACAGAGTGAAGTAAACCAGAAAGAAAAACACCAATACAGTACACTAACACGTATATATGGAATTTAGAAAGATGGTAACAATAACCCTGTATGCGAGACAGCAAAAGAGACACAGATGTATAGAACAGTCTTTTGGACTCTATGGGAGAGGGCGAGGGTGGGATGATTTGGGAGAATGGCATTGAAACATGTATAATATCATATAAGAAACGAATCGCCAGTCTAGGTTTGATGCAGAATACAGGATGCTTGGGGCTATTGCACTGGGATGACCCAGAGAGATGGTATGGGGAGGGAGGTAGGAGGGGGGCGTTCAGGATTGGGAACACGTGTACACCCGTGGTGGATTCATGTTGATGTATGGCAAAACCAATACAGTATTATAAAGTAAAATAAAGTAAAAAAAAATTTTTTTTAAAGAAAAAGAAAATGTAGAGTTGTTAGAATGAACTTAAGCAATCACCAACTTAAAATAATTACATGTATTTATACATGAACCTTATGGTAATCACAAACCAGAAACCTATGATAGATACACCTACCAAAAAAAAGGAAAGGAATCTAAATATAACACTAAAAATAGTCATCAAATCATAAGAGAAGAGAGCAAAAGAAGAAAGAAATGAAAAATATGAAAACAACCAGAAAGCAATATACAAAATGGCAATAAGCACATAGCTATCAATAATTTCTTTAAATATAAATGGACTAAATGATCCAATCAAAAGACCTAGAGTGGTTGGATAAAACAAAAACACAAGAACCATATATATGCTGCCTGTAGGAAACTTATTTCAGATATGAAGATGAACACAGGCTGAAAGTGAGAGAATTTGGAAAAGTATTCCATACAAATGGAAGCAAAAAGAAATCTTGAGTAGCAATACGTATATCAGACAAAATTGACTTTGAAGCAAATATTGTAATAAGAGACAAAGAAGGACATAGCATGATAAAGAAAGATCACTCCAACAACAGGATATAGCAATTAAAATATATAGACACCCATTATAGGAGCTCCTAAATAAGTGAAGCTGATATTAGGAGATATAAAGGAAGAAATTGATGCAATAACAGTATGAAACTTTAACATTCCACTTACATCAATGGACAGTTCATTTAGGCAGAACATCGATAAGAAAACACTGGCCTTAAAGATGACATCAGCCCAGATTAAATTAATAGATATACAGACTGTTTCATCTGAAACAGCAGAATAAGCATTCTTTTCAAGTGCATGTGTAGTGTAACATTTTCCTGGGTAGATCACATGCAAGACCAGAAAACTTATGAGCTTTTACCTGAGGAGAACAAAAACATTAATTTGAAAAGATATGCACCCCAATGTTCATTGCATAGTATTTGGGAGCATCCTAAGTGTCCATTGGAAGCAAACTAAGTGTCCATTGATATCTTAACAGATAAAGAAAATATGGAATATACACACACACAATATATATACACACACGCAGTGTTATATTACTTAGCCTTAAAAATGAAATTGTGCCATTTGTGACAATATGGATGGATCTAGAAGGGATTATGCTAAGTGAAATAGAGATAAAAAGTGTATAATCTCATTTATATGTGGAATCTAAGGAACAAAGCAAACAGATAAACAAATAAAACAAAACAAAAATAGACTCCTAGATTCAGAGAAGAAACTGGTGCTTCCCAGAGGGGAGAGTTGTGGGGGGTTGGACAAAATAGTTGAAGAGGATTAGGGAATACAAGCTTTCAGTTTTAAAATAAATAATGCCCAGGGGATGTAACATACAGCATAAGGAACACCATAACATGGATTGTTACTAGACATCATATTGATCATTTTATAATGTATGCAAATGTCAAGCCTGTATGGAGTACACCTGAAACTAACATAATATTGTAGGTCAACACTGTTTCAACAGAAAAAATGTTGTGAGAATGGAGAAAAGTAGACTTTCCTGATCTTAAATCAGTACTTAGCAAAAGTTCCAGTTCCTCTTTTCTTTCCTATTGAACTATTATGCATTCTTAGAACATCCATCCATTCATCATTTAAATAAATATGTATGGTGCACTTGCTGTATGTCAGGCATTGTGCTAGGTTCCAGGGATACAAAAACAGTTGTGATGTGGCTCCTCAGGAAGCACATGATCCAGTGAAAACGAGTATCAGATTTAATCACAGGGACTTCCCTGGTGGTCCAGTGGTTAAGAACTCACCTTGCAATGCATGGGACATGAGTGGGATCCCTGGTCAGGGAACTAAGATCCCACATGCCTTGGAGTAACTAACCTCATGCGCCACAACTACTGAAGCCCATATGCCGGAGCTAGAGATCCCGTGCACCTCAAGGAAAGATCCTGCATGAGGCACTGAAGATCCCACATGTCACAACTAAGACCTGATGCAGCCAAATAAATAAGTGAATCAATATTAAAAATTTAATCAAAAGTCTGGGTTTGAAAATAGGACCTGAAAAGTTTCTGAAATTCTAACATAGAATAAATTAGTCTCTTTCAGCTGCACTAACAATTTGAAGTTTAAATTGGTTACTGATACATTAGTACCACAGAAGAAAAAGGGCCTTCATGTTTTATTACTAGTGATCTTGAGTTAGGAAACACACAGTTAGCATCTTTCTAAAGGAAAATGAATTAAGTAGCTGAAGACAGAATGTCTTAGAAGACATGTAAATGCCACCTCTGGACAGTTATGGATGGTTACACCACTTTGATAAAATTCAATACACGCTAATCTCCACTTTTTCAAACCACTGCACCCCATCAAACATCTAACTTCTTAAGGCAGTAAAATGGACTAGTGTGTGTCATAGAGCCTCTTTATGCCCTGATAATGCTCTGTTGTTTAGTTGCCAAGTCTTGTCCAACTCTTTGCAATGCCACGGATTATAGCCCACCAGGCTCCACTGTCCATGGGATTTCCCAGGCAAGAATAGTGGAGTAGGTTGCCTTGTCTTTCTTTAGGGATCTTCCTGACTCAGGGATTGAACCCACATCTCCTGCACTGGCAGACTGATTACTGCTGAGCCACCTGGAAAGCCCCTGATAATACTCTGCTGCTGCTGCTTAGTCGCTTCAGTCATGTCCGACTCTGTGTGACCCCATAGATGGCAGCCCACCAGGCTCCCCTGTCCCTGAGATCCTCCAGGCAAGAACACTGGAGTGGGTTGCCATTTCCTTCTCCAACGCATGAAAGTGAAAAGTGAACGTGAAGTCGGTCAGTCATGTCCGACTCTTCGCGACCCCATGGACTGCAGCCTACCAGGCTCCTCGGTCCATGGGATTTTCCAGGCAAGAGTACTGGAGTGGGGTGCCATTGCCTTCTCCGGATAATACTCTAGGGATCACAAAAAGAAATCCACTGCTAGCTCTTAAAATAAACTTTTAATTTGAATATTAATACATAACTTTCAAGACATTCAGAACACATTACTGGCCACCTGTTATGTACCTGAACCTGTGTTAGGTGATGAGAAGACAGAGTGGCATGTTGCTTGCCCTCAAGCTCCTGGGAGCCTGTACATGCAAAAGGAAACAAGCAGGCAGCAGTTTCCAGAGCAAGCACCTAGCAGAGCTGCAGGAAATGCATGGATGTTAGTTAGTAGGAAGCCTGACAGCTTTGATGGTATCACAGCCCAAGAGAATCTTGTAAATAGAGTAACTCAAGCAGTTTAGTGAGGCTACTGCAACAATGAGTAAGACTATTATTTCTCTGCCCAGATATTTGTGGACCTTACTACAAATAGGTAGAGAAGAGCACTCAGGTATGTAACTTGAGGTTCTGTTAGCTCTCATATACTGAAAAAGTAAAAACGTGGGTCTTTGATGGAAGGAAGGGCACCTCATGATCCCTCTTTGTATGATGCGTGCAGTGTGTTTTGAGATCTTGAGTCTCAGGGATTTCTGAAAGTCATTTTCAAGCTTTTGATTTGAGTAACAATCTTGTGGTCTTCATTTGCTGGTAAATGACTTCTGCAGATGCTTTTATGCCTTTTAATTGCTTGCCCTTTAAGAAATGTGGGATAAGATAAAATGAAGAAGGTGCCTTTCCAGCTGTTTCATTGCTCCTTTGCTTCCCACAGCGGATTGTTGTGCTTTTTAGGACAGATACTGAATATTGTTTTCCTCCTAATTATTTCTGCAGAGGGATAGTAGCAGCTCTCTGATGTTGAGTGATGATCCCTGCTATTATTAAGATTTTGTGAGTGTGTGTTTTGAAAACAGTGTCACTGATATATGACTGCAATTTTGTTTCATTTCACAAAAGTCAGTAAACTGGACAGAAAAACGTTTGAAAGGCCGACCGGTCCATCCCCCTACTCATTTCCAGAAGCAACTTCCTGAAACCCGCTGTTAGATATTCTTATCCTTTTTTGTTGTTGTTGACAACGCAATAATAAGAATATATTAAAACCACTCATCCTGAACAAGACGTAGGAGAAGGCCATATCCTAGGTAGCATGACTTTTAAGGGACTTGTCTACTAAGACTGACATCTAGATGAAGAGCTGAATAATTACTACTGTTGCATAGCTCCAGGGGACAGTGTTTGAATCAGAGTCTACTTGGATGGTGACCTTGACACTGTGCAATAAATAATCGACAAAGTCAAACCTCACAGCTTTGAGCTAAGATACTTGAAATCTGCCCACCTTAGCATCGTACATTTTGGGAGTCTGCTTGCTTACCTGAAAGACTCAAGGTTATATATTAAAATTTCATTTAAATTTTGATCCTATTCTATGTCTAAGTGTTTTAAATTTTTTACCAGAGGCAAATGAATGCCCCAGAAAAACTCACTGTATTTAAAATCCTGTACTTATACCCATTACACAGTAAAAATGATGGGTAAACACAAAGGATGACTTGTCTGTTGAGTTGCTGTGGGCAACTCCAGGGTCTGGAAATTCAACCTTTTTTTGATTTGTGATTCCATTCTTTCCAGGCTACATTAATGAACCAGCCAGTAGCCCTGACATAGGTGGACAGGCTCTGAAGCCCAAGTGAGCCAATTTGTGTGGGAAGGAATAAATCATGTGTAAGAAAAAACAAGCATAACATCTAAGTTCGGTCAGTATTATACAAAGTTCTCTGACACTAGACTGAGCTTCTTTAAATCAAAGACCATTGTAAATTCTTACGTCATAGTTTAAAGTAAATTCTCAATAAAAGATTTATTGAGCTAATTAACATTTGTTTCTGGCCCTCTTTACAACATTTCAAGTTAGGAAATGCTGCTGTTTTTCAGATAATGGATTGGAGATTGAGAGTCAACTTGCTCAAGATAATGTTGGTTCATGGCAGAACTGGGAGAGGGAATGTGAACCCCCTGCCCACTGGTGCATCAGCAATGCACCATCCACGACCCTAGTTACCTTCCACTCGTCCACATTCAGGCTCTCCTCTCAATAACCACAAAATTTCAAGGTCCACACAAATTACATTGTCTTTTCTGGTTCAAATATCTGGTTTAGAGTAAAAGCTTTTTTCTAAATCTGTTAAATCTTCTTATCATCTTGGATTCAGTCAAACTTCAGGATAGAATGAACAAATTCTAGATGGCAATAATAGGGTGCTTCCAGGCGGATATTTCTTACTTACTTCTTACCTACTTTATTCTGCTTCTCAACATTCCACTCAGAACTGTTTTAAATCACCTAGGAAGAAAAACTAGAATAAAAAAGTCTGACTTGCAGTAGGAGCTCTGTCCTGAAGGGTATCTAATGACTTTTTTTACTCTGTCATTTGAGGCTATAATTATTTGCACTCTGCCAATATAATTATACTAAATTTTGCAGAAAGACAATAGAAAATGAGAATATGTTTTCTTTTCTTTCTGGGATGGCTATCCTATCTGTATCATTAAAGGAACGCATTCACTCAAATGTAAAAATTTGTACTAGTTTTCATGGAATTTCCTATGATCTACTTCCTTGTGTCTAAATCCTATCTGTTTTTCAAGGTTGCTGAAATCCCCATCTTCCTTAAGCTTTCTATGGCAATTCTATCTCCCAATAGTAGCTTCCATATCTGACATCAGCACATTTTTGTTTTAACATCTTTGTTGATGTATAATTCACATGCCATAAATGAATCCTTATAAAGCATGCAATTGAATCATTTTTAGTATATTCACATAACTATGCAATTATCACCAAAATCTAAGTTTAAAATATTCCATCCCCAAAAATGCACCCTCTCTTAGCATTTATTTTCCATTAGCATTCACTCTCCAATCTCACTCTCTTCAGCTCTACACAATCACTAATTAACTCTCTACCTCTATGGATTTGCTTACTCTAGACATTTCATGTATTAATAAATGGCACAATACATGTGGCCTTTTGTGACTAACATTGTTCACTTAATATATTTTCAGATATATACATGTTGTAGCATGCATTGACACTTCATTTCTTTTTATCACTGAATAATATTCCATTGTGTGGATATACCACTTTTTGTTTATCCATTTAGCAATAAATGGGTTGTTTATAATTTTTGGCTGTCATGAGTAATGCTGTTATAAACATTCATATAGAAGATTTTGTATATAACTAGGAAGGGGATTTCTAGGTCTTACAATAATTTTTTGAGAAATTGCCAAACATTTCTAAAGTGGCTGAGCCATTTTATAACCCCACCAGAAATGAATGAGTGTTCTAATATCTTTACATCCTCACCAACACTTGTTATTGCCATTTGTTTTTATTTAGCTATCCTAGTGGGAGTAAGTAGTATCTAATTGTGTTTTGATATGTGTCTCTCTTTAATAATGACTATATCTTTTATGTCTTATGAACATTTCTTCGTGATTTTTTGCAAACTGTCTTTTAAAATGAGTTTTTATTAATTAATTGAGTTCTTTATTTGACACAGATATATGCAGTTATCAGTTATAAGATTTGAAAATATTTTATCCCATTCTATTTTTCTTTCACTTTCTTAACGGAATCATTTGTACACATTAATTTTGGTGTGGTCAAATTTCTATTTTTATCTTTTACCGCTTATGCTTTTGGTATCATATCTAAGAAACAATTGTTGAAACTGATGTCATGAAAACAATAAAGCAGTGTTTTGTTTGGAAATTTTTAAGTTTTTAGTATTATATTTAGGTCTATGACACATTTTGAGTTGACTATTGAATAGGTGACCCCATGGACTGTAGGTAGGGGTCCAACCTTACTAATTTAAATGAGGTAACTGGTTTTCTCAGCACCCTTTATTGAAAAGACTATTCTTTCCCCCATTGAACTATCTTGACATCCTTGTAGAAAATCAGTTAACCATAGATGGATGAATTCATTTCTGTATTCTCAGTTATATTCCACTTATCTATATGTCTGTCCTTATGGTAATACCATACTGTTTTGATTACAAGTTAAGTTTTACTTCCATGACATTTAACACAATTTACTCTATACATTTTTTTGTCAGTATACAGCATATAAGAAGTTAGCTTCATCCCTAATCCTATTAGATTTAAAATTTTTGATTTGTTTTAAATTTTTATTGAAATATAGTTGATTTACAATGTTGTGTTTGTTTCAGGTATACAGCAAAATAATTCCATCATATATATATCTATACAGTTGCCTTTATAGGTTATTACAAGATATTGAGTATGGTTCCTTGTGCTATACACTAAGTCCTTGTTGATTATCTATTTTATATATAGTAGTACGTGTATTTTGAACCCAAACTCCCAATTTATCCCCCCTTCCTTTTTGATAGCCATGTTTGCTTTATATGTCTGTGAGTCGATTTCTGTTTTGTAAGTAAGTTTATTTGTATAATTTTTTATATTCCACATATAAGTGGTATCATACAAGTTAAGTTTTGAAACTGGAAGTGTGAATCCTCCACCTTTGTTTTTCAAAGTTGTTTTTGGCAATGTGAAATCCCTTGTAATTTTATATGAATTTGAGAATCAGTTTTTCTGTTTATGTAAAGAGAAAAGCCTTTGGGATGTTGATGGAGATTTCATTGAATTTATAGATCACTTTAGGGAGTATTGTCACGTTAACAATGTTCAGTTTTCCAATCAGTAAGCTTGGCATGTCTTTCTATTTATTTAATTAATTAAAGATTTTAAAATTTAAAAAATAAAAAAATAAATAAAATTTAAAAAAAAGAAGTATGGCAAGAGATTAGATAATAAAAAGATTAACCAAAAAAAAATAATTCTTTAATTTTTTAAAGCAACATTCCATAGTTTTCAGTATACAGGTCTTACATTTCCTTGATGTGCTAGTCTGTTAAGGATACTATAACAAAATATCACCAACTGCTGATGTTTCTTCTGCTGCTGCTGATCAGTCTCTATGTCATGTCCAACTCTTTGGTGACCCCATGGACTGTAGTCTGCCAGACTCCTCTGTCCATGGGATTTCCCAGGCAAGAATACTGAAGTGGGTTGTCATTTCCTTCTTTGGGGGATCTTCCTGACCCAGGAATTGAACCCATGTCTCCTGCTTGACAGGCAGATTCTTTACCACTGAGCTACCTGGAAAACCCACCACCAACAGGGTGCCTTATAAACAACAGAAATGTACTGCTGACGGTTCTGGAGGCTGGGAAGTCTAAGATCAGGGTGCCAGCGTGGTTGCTTTCTTGTGAGGGCCCATGTCCTTGTTCATAGCCAGCATCTTCTCACTGTGCTCTCAATGGTAGAAGAGGCTAGAGGTCTCACTGGAACCTTTTTCATGTGACACTGATCCTATTTGTAAGAGCATCATGGTGTAAGCATCTTCTAAAGCTTCTAAAGCATCATGGTGTAAGCATCTTCTAAAGGGCCTGTTTAGTAATACCATCATATGTGAGGCTTAGGATGTCAGTGTATAAATTTTGGGAGGATGCAAACATTCAGACCATATCACTTGATCAAATTTATTCCTAAATATTTTATTCTTTGTGATGTCATTTTAAATGAAATTGTTCTCTCAATTTGATTTTCTGATTGTTTATTGCTAGTGTATAGAAATTGATTTTTGTATATTCTTCTTATATTCTGAAACCTGACTGAACTCATTTATTAGCTTTAATAGTTTTCTAGCGAATTCCTTAAGATTCTCTATTTTTATCACCAAATAGAGATGTTTCTACTTCTTTCTTTCCAATCATGGTGCCTTTTATTTCTTTTTCTTGCCTAACTGTACTGACGAAAACCCCCAATACGATGGTGAACAGAAGTGATAGGAGCAGACACCCTTTTATTGGTTTTGATTATAAGGGGAAATGCTTTAGTTTCTCACTGTTAAATATGAAGGTAGCTGTGGGGTTTTCATAAATTAAGGGAGTTTCCTCCTATTCCTAGTTTGCTGAGTGTTTGTGCTGTGAAATTATGCTGGAATTTGTCATATGCTTTTACTGTCTTTTGAGATGATTGCTTGATTTTTATCCTTCACTTTGTGAATATTGTATATTAATTGATTTTTATATGTTAAACCAACCTTGGATTCCTGGGTTAAATTCCACTTTTATGCTAACCCTACTTATATGTTGCTGAATTCAGTTTTCTAGTATGTTGTTAAGAATTTTTGCATCTATATTCATAAGGGAATATGATTTTCTCTTCTGGCGATACCTTTGAGTGGTTTTGAAAGTAGGGTTACTGGCTTCACAGAATGAGTTGTAAAGTATTCTTCTATTTTATTTTTTTTGGAAGGGCTTACTCAGAATTTGTGTAAACACTTAAATGTTTAGGAGAATGTAACAGTGAAGTCATCCAGTCCTGGGCTTTTCTTTGTTGGGTGTTTTGGGGTCAGAGGATTTATAGGCAAAGAGGACAGGACGATATACTGGATTTTGACTGCTTTTTCAGAAACAGAAAGCCAAAGTAGCTGGAACTGAAGTGATTCCTCATTGCCTGCATGTTGAAATTTGATCTCTTTAGCTTGGTTCCTGACTCTTCCTAATGGGGAACTTGCTTAACCTCTCCATCCTCGTTCATCTCTTGTCACTACTTCTCTCATACTGTAAGCATCATCTATTCTGAACTAACGATAATGAATTATTCTCTTCCAGGCACTATGTTCAGTCTGTAACACAGTCTCAGTTAGCAATTCAGTTTCCCAGAAATTAAAGCCCTTCTTATTTCATGACTTTATTCGCGAAGTTCCCACTCTGCAGTGACTATGCCTTTTGTTCGTCTCTGCCGTATCCCTGCTTCAGTCTTGAGCAGTTACCAAACACCTACTCATGGTTTAAGCCTCAAGTGTCACTTTCACTATAAAGACTTTTTACGTTCCCAAATAAAATATCAGTGAAGAGCATCTAACAAATTTGAGTGCTTTTTCTTAACCTGCTATTTTCGTGTACTATAAATAACTGATGGCAATAACCAAATTTGATTCCTCTCTTTATCTCAAATCTAGTAAAGTGCCTGTCACATAGTAAACATTCAACAAATATTTGTTAAACTAATAGACAAACCCAGCTATCTACAATGGGTTTTTCTCCTGCGTTGTATACAGCTGAGATGTTATTATGCTTCTCTGTGCTTCTCACAGCACCTGATATGATACTGATAAATGCTCATTGAAGTTAACTCACCTGAATGACAATTTAATATTATAATGTCAGTAGCACATTTTGAACCCTTCAGTAAGAAGGCACCATAAAACTTTAAAATAGCTGTAGAAACTAAAGATGATAAAAATCTATTTGGATGACATCTTTTATTGAAAATACAGAAACAAATCTGTTGTGTTTTCAAACATAATTATACTTGGATATTTTCAGTGTAACAGAGCTGTGTTTGGGGATTCTGGTTATCATCACAACACCGCTTGATACTAGGGGAGGAGAAACTCATTTTAGAAGCTTTTCAGTGACAAGTTTTGTTTTCTGTATCTGGAAGCTATCTCCAGTGCTGTTTACTTAAATGTCTTGGAATATGGAAAACTCAGTGTCATTGTAGGGTCCCCAATGGGAGGAGCACATTTAGTATAGCTTACATTCTCCCTGTCACAAGACATAGGGAGCAGTTGGAGTGGCAGCATTACCTGCAGTACCAGTGACAATACATCACTGCTACCTAAGTAAGGTCTGTGCTTCTGAGCATTAATATTTGGGGTTCGTATTAGTCAGAGTTTTCCAGAGAAACAGAAATAATAGGATATATATATATATATATGAATCCACAGTGAAGAATAGGGAAGCCTGGCATGCTGCAGTCCATGGGGTCACAAAGAGTCAGACATGTCTTAGAGACTGAACAACAGTCTATATTTATATATATGGAGTTTTTCTTTTTTTAACTAAGGAATTGGTTCACATGATTATGGGTACTGGCAAGTCCAAAGTTTGTAGGGCTGGCTGGCAGGCTAGATACCTGGGCTAGATTGATAATGCAGTCATAGCACAAATAAAAGGCTGGAAACTCAGGTAGGCATTAATGCAGCAGCTCTGAGGCAGGATCTTCTGGGAAACCTGTTCTTGCTCTTAAAGCCTTTGACTGCTTAGATGAGATCCAACTTACACTACTGGGGGTAATGTCCTTTACTTAAAGTCAACTGACTGTAGATGTTAACTACATCTACAAAACACCTCAGAGATGCATAGATCAGTGTTTGATTAAATATTGATTCTGTAGCCTAGCCAAGTTGATACATAAAGCAAATCATTACAAAGTTCTTTGTCACTTGGGCTTGCCTCTCTCCCATTTCACAACTTTGCATGGCTTTTATGCCCCATATCAGACTACTCCTCACACCCCACACTTCCCTGCCTTCTGGTGCCTTTGCTGCCCACCCCATGCCCCCTCTAGAGTCTTTCTCCTTCTCTAGATCAGCTATCAGATTCCTCCTTTTCTCCCTTTAGACCCAATGCAAATACTCGTTGCCTTCACAAATCTTGGCCACTTTCCTATTTAGATGTCATCTCTCCTTCTCTAAAACCCCCAACAGATTTCCTGGCAGTACAGCCAACCTTGGCTTCATATTATTCTAAAGTTTATTCACAGCAATCACCCTCCTCCAGGTGGCCTGAAGGAATAAAAAACCTCATGCTTTTTTGTTTTGTTTCAAATTTTTTATCATCTCTGGTGTATAGAGTTTTCATTCATGTACTGATCTTTATACTTCCTCTGTGCCAGGCCCTGTGCTAACCGCCCAGGTATGTAAAGAGCAATTAGACAAGTTTTCAGCACTTTGAGAGTTTATAGCCCAGAAAGGAGAGTGAATAAGTAACCTGTAGGTGTCCATAAGTATTTGCTGAACTGAATCACTTCCTGCTGTAGAGGTGTGATCACTTTCCCCTCACTGTCTCCTCACCTTAATCCTCCTACATACAGACATTAGCCAGAGCAGACAGCCAGCCGGTAGTGGGCTGGAAATTCTGTCCTCATAAAACCTGTAAAGGAATATTGTGTGTGGTATGATCTGAGGAGCATCAAAGCAGTCAACTGATCCAAAAATAGCTCTGTTGCTAAGATGTGTAATGCTTGATATACTACCGTTGGGAATCCTCTCATTTGGGTTTGGAGTTATCCAGTCTCCAAATGTATCTGGGAGATACTACTTAATACATGATATCTCCTGATAGCTCCTTTAAAATTCCTTTCTCTTCCTTCTTTAGCTCTATATCATCTCCTTTAAGGGACTTAACTGGCCCTCCCTGAAGACTCTCACCACCTTGAGGAGTTAGGGACTTCTACTCTGGGTCCCCACAGCACTCTGCCTATTACAACATACATTTTCCCTCCTTTGTTGTTTAGCTGTTTATTTGCCAAGCTGCCCACTAGACTGAGCTCTTAAAGGGAAAAATGGAGTCTTCACCTCTGTTATCCCAACATTTAGCATGGTAGCAGACACACAGTGGGATGCTCTGGAAGGATTCCTGGTATGACTAAGTGGTTCTTTGGTAGAAAGAGCCCTATGCATATCTAGAGGATAGGCTAGATGAAAGGGAATCAAAGGGCAAAGATAGAGGGCATTTAAGAAAAGAGTCCTTAAGGAAACAACTTTAGTGCCTGGGGGCATCCTTGATCCTGCTTTTTGCTGTTGTCCACTTTTTGCTTTCATTCATGGATAAAGCACCTTGTGAATTAAACATGCTTTTTTCTTTTGTTCTATGAAACACAATCTAAAGCACTGTCAGCTGGCAGGGTGTTTTTCTCAAAGCATTTTTTGAGTGTAAAAGTGGCTACACATGCTTCACTTGTAAAAGCAAAATACTTTCAAAATATCTTTTATTTCTGCTCTAATTGAGACCATAAACCTTTTCTCATGCTTGTCTCTCCCATCCTCCACCTTTTGCCTTTGCTCAAAGTATAAGCTAGTAAAGATGGCCAACAAAGTATTTTTTCCCAAGTCCTCTGTGGCTGCAAGAAACACAGACATAAGCAAGTTTTCTCAAGTAATAGGGCTAGCATTTTTGAGGTGCATATATATTGGAGCTGAAGCCAAGATGCCCTCGGAGTCCTGTGTTCTTATCTGTTGCTCTCTCATTAGCTGACTGAGCTCTATATTTCTCATGATGTCTCCTCTGGAGATACGCTCCATTTGCCTCTTGCTCCTCCTCCCCTACATGTCTCTTCTCTTTTCTCATATCTTCTGCTTACCTATAATTTCTTCTCTTGCACAACTTCAAGTGACCAATCATGGCTACCCCAGACGCTGACTACCTTATGATGTTCAAGCTTCAAAACATATGCCTCCAAATATCCTCTGGTTCATAAAAATTTTAATTTTTCCACAAATGTATTTTCCAAATTAATTTTTAGCAGATTTGATCCATCAGTTCAGTTCAGTTGCTCAGTCATGTCCGACTCTTTGTGACCCCGTGAATCGCAGCACGCCAGGCCTCCCTGTCCATCACCAACTCCCGGAGTTCACTCAGACTCACAGCCATCGAGTCTGTGATGCCATCCAGCTATCTCATCCTGGGTCATCCCCTTCTCCTCCTGCCCCCAATCCCTCCCAGCATCAGAGTCTTTTCCAGTGAGTCAACTCTTCACATGAGGTGGCCAAAGTACTGGAGTTTCAGCTTTAGCATCATTCCTTCCAAAGAAATCCCAGGGTTGATCTCCTTCTGAATGGACTGGTTGGATCTCCTTGCAGTCCAAGGGACCTTCAAGAGTCTTCTCCAACACCACAGTTCAAATGCATCAATTCTTCGACGCTCAGCCTTCTTTACAGTCCAACTCTCACATCCAGACATGACCACAGGAAAAAACATAGCCTTGACTAGACGGACCTTAGTCGGCAAAGTAATGTCTCTGCTTTTGAATATACTATCGAGGTTGGTCATAACTTTTCTTCCAAGGAGTAAGCGTCTTTTAATTTCATGGCTGCAGTCACCATCTGCAGTGATTTTCGAGCCCCAAAAAATAAAGTCTGACACTGTTTCTACTGTTTCCCCATCTATTTCCCATGAAGTGATGGGACCAGATGCCATGATTTTCGTTTTCTGAATGTTGAGCTTTAAGCCAACTTTTTCACTCTCCTCTTTCACTTTCATCAAGAGGCTTTTTAGCTCCTCTTCACTTTCTGCCATAAGGGTGGTGTCATCTGCATCTCTGAGGTTATTGATATTTCTCCTGGCAATCTTGATTCCAGCTTGTTTCTTCCAGTCCAGCGTTTCTCATGATGTACTTTGCATAGAAGTTAAATAAGCAGGGTGACAATATACAGCTTTGACGTACTCCTTTTCCTATTTGGAACCAGTCTGTTGTTCCATGTCCAGTTCTAACTGTTGCTTCCTGACCTGCATACAGATTTCTCAAGAGGCAGGTTAGGTGGTCTAGTATTCCCATCTCTTTCAGAATTTTCCGCAGTTGATTGTGATCCACACAGTCAAAGGCTTTGGCATAATCAATAAAGCAGAAATAGATGTTTTTCTGGAACTCTCTTGCTTTTTTGATGATCCAGCGGATGTTGGCAATTTGATTTCTGGTTTCTCTGCCTTTTCTAAAACCAGCTTGAACATCAGGGAGTTTACGGTTCACGTATTGCTGAAGTCTGGCTTGGAGAATTTTGTGCATTACTTTACTAGCATGTGAGATGAGAGCAATTGTGCAGTAGTTTGAGCATTCTTTTGCATTGCCTTTCTTTGGGATTGGAATGAAAACTGACCTTTTCCAGTCCTGTGGCCACTGCTGAGTTTTCCAAAGTTGCTGGCATATTGAGTGCAGCACTTTCACAGCATCATGTTTCAGGATTTGAAATAGCTCAACTGGAATTCCATCACCTCCACTAGCTTTGTTCGTAGTGATGATTTCTAAGGCGCATTTGACTTCACTTTCCAAGATGTCAGGCTCTAGATTAGTGATCACATCATCATGATTATCTGGCTCGTGAAGATCTTTTTTGTTCTTCCATGTATTCTTGCCACCTCTTCTTAATATCTTCTGCTTCTGTTAGGTCCATACCATTTCTGTCCTTTATCGAGCCCATCTTTGCATGAAATGTTCCCTTGGTATCTCTAATTTTCTTGAAGAGATCTCTAGTCTTTCCCATTCTGTTGTTTTCCTCTATTTCTTTGCACTGATCCCTGAAGAAGGCTTTCTTATCTCTTCTTGCTATTCTTTGGAACTCTGCATTCAGATCCTTATATCTTTGCTTTTCTCCTTTGCTTTTTGCCTCTCTTCTTTTCAGAGCTATTTGTAAGGCCTCCCCAGACAGCCATTTTGCTTTTTTGCATTTCTTTTCCATGGGGATGGTCTTGATCCCTGTCTCCTGTACAATGTCACGAACCTCATTCCATAGTTCATCAGGCACTGTATCTATCACATCTAGACCCTTAGATCCATAGATTGGTTAATTTCCCATAATGCAATCATGAGTTGGTCCTATATGTAGCTACCTGTCAGTTATTGTGTATGTGTGTGTGTGTCTGGCTCTTTGGCAGGGACTGTAGTCTGTCAGGCTCCTCTGTCATGGAATTTTCCAGGCAAGAATACTTGTGTGATTTACCATTTCCTATTCCAGGAGATCTTCCTAACCCAGGGATCAAACCTGCATCTTTTGCTTCTCCTGAATTGGCGAGCAGATTCTTTACCATTGCCACCTGGGAAGCCCATCAGTTATTACCACTAGTTATTTATTATGTGTTTATACTAGAATATATATTATACTTCATTCTAGTCATATATGTATTTTAAAATATAAATGTAATATAGTCATTACTGCTAGGGAAGAGTTAAATTTTCTCTTGTTATTTTCCCCAGAACCTAGCACAATTCCTGGCACCCTGTAGGTACTCCAGATATTGAATGCATGAATAAATGATTCTCCTGACACCCATGCTTCTCACTCACCCTCTTCTAATGCACCTTCAAAAAAGTAATTATTCCAGAACACCAATCAAACTGTGATAGTTCCTGTTTAAAATTACTAATGACTTTTATCATCCAAATCAGTATGAGGATATTTATTGCCTACTTCTCCAGCTTTATCCTGCCCCCCCCCTGCCCGCTGCTAACTCAATTTCTTGTCCTTATATTTTTACAAAGCCAAAGTCACTCATGAAATATATTATGCTGTTCCATGTCTTGCCTTTGTACATGGGAGAATCAATAGAAATGCAAAGTATAGGACAGAGTGAAGAGGCTCTTGGAGACAGGTTGATAAGATGTCTAAATGCTTTTGAAAAGGAAAGGAAAGTGAAAGTTGCTCAGTTGAGTCCGACTCTTTGTGACCCCATGGACCATACAGTCCATGGAATTCTCCAGGCCAGAATACTGGAGTGGGTAGCTGTTCCCTTCTCCAGGAGATCTTCCTGACCAAGGGATTGAACCCTGGTCTCTCTTATTGCAGGCAGCTTCTTTACCGCCATGGATTAAGCCCAGGTGCCATCATTACAGGCAGATTCTTTACCAGCTGAGCCACTAGGGAAGACCAAGAATATTGGAGTGGGTAGCCTATCCCTTCTCCAGGGATCATCCCAACCCAGGAGTTGAACCAAGGTCTACTGCATTGTAGGTGAATTCATTACCAGCTGAGCTACCAGGGAAGCCCCTAAATGCTTTAACTAATGTATAAATCTCACAAAACTTACCACTGCCTTCTACATAATAAGCATTTGGTATGTTCTTACTAGAGTGGATTAAAAAGTGGCATTCATGTTTTTATCTTGCCTCTGATCCAGTAGGAATGAGTGAATGAAAGAAACCTAAAAGGATGAGTTCATGAACATGAACAGTTTCATCTTTTCTGAAACTCAATGGCTGTTATTGTGACTAACAAAGCAACTCTTGTGAGTTGAACACTAACAAAAAGTAATAAGAAGAGTGTGTTTATGTTGTCATCATAAATATTTATAAAAGGGACATGATGCAGTGTTTTGTGAAATGTAGGTTATGAAAAGTTAGACTGTGACTGTTCATTTAAATTAAATCACTAAACACCTGAAACTTGTATAGTGTTTTCTGATTTACAGAGCACACTCACATTGATTATCTTATTTCAATTTCAATTTCTCAACCTCCATTGGACCATTGTCTTCAGAGTGTAAGCATTCTATAATATTTCCATCCTTAAGATTGCCTCTCTGGACCTTATATTCCCCATCAGAAACAACTGCTATGTGTCTTCTTTTTTACAACAAAAAGAAGCTGTGACTCCTCCGTCTACTTTTTTATCTGACATTCTCTCCTTAGTCAACTCAGATCTGATTTTCATTCTCACAACTCCACTGAAATTGCTTTTATTCACATAATTAGGAACCTATACCTTATCCATTTACTCCCTCCTCTTCAAAACATTCTTATTCACCTATCTTCAGACACAGTATATTGCCCTGATTTTCTAACTACTCACTGGCTCATCCTCCTCCATCTTGTCATAGTCTACACTTGAGTCTACACTATGAGGTTCCTAAGGTAACCTCAACCAAATCCTTGTTTTTAATATTGTCTTCAACCTGGTGACTCCCACATTAATATCTTCAACCCAGTTCGCACCTTAAGGCTCCAAATTTGTGTATCTGAGAATCTTCTCAACTGTCTCTCTAGATAAGCATCTCAAGCTTATATTTCTAAGTCAAAATTCTGGAAAATTCTGTTCTAGTACCAGCGCTCCCCTTCTTGAGAAGTGGTACTAAATTCATCCAGGTGCCCTAGCCAAACATCTAGATGTCATTGTTAATGCCTCTTTCTTCAGGCCGAATATTTCATCAATCAGCAAGTCTTCATTAACTCTACTTTATGATGTTACCTGCAATCTGACTACTTATTACCCTCTCTGCCTCTACCAATCTAGGTAAAGCCAACATTATCACCAGCGTGGACTTCTGAAATACCTTTCTAACTGGACTCTCTGCTCCCCTTCTTTCCCCTAGTTATTCTGTTCTCCACTGAACAGCCAAGGTAGTCGTTTTAAATGTAAAAACACTCATGGGATTCCTTTCTCATTCTATTTAAAACACAGTCTCTTTCAGAACCTATGACGTCTACTTTTTCCTTTCCAGGTTTATTTCTTCCTTAAGGTATTGGCACTTGCTAGTCCTGTCTGGAATATTCTTTTACCACATTTTCCCATGATTCACTACCTGAATTCCTTCTGATTTTACTCAAAGTTATCTTCCCCCACAATTCCATGTCCCGTAACTCACTTTATTTTTTTCTTATTCACTTACTTGTCAATATATAATATATTTGATTAATTCATTATCAGCCCTATTTTTCTCAGTAGAACATCAGTCCAGGTGTTGTATTATTTCAGGAGGCCCAACAAATATTTGTTGAATCAGAGAATGAGTTCAGTTCCATTCAGTCACTCAGTCATGTCTGACTCTTTGTGACCCCGTGAACTGCAGCATGCCAGGCCTCCCTGTCCATCACCAACTCCTGGAGTCCACCCAAACCCATGTCCATTGACTTGGTAATGCCATCCAGCCATCTTATCCTCTGTCGTCCCCTTCTCCTCCTGCCCTCAATCTTTCCCAGCATCAGGGTATTTTCCAATGATTCAACTCTTCGCATCAGGTGGCCAAAGTATTGGAGTTTTAGCTTCAACATCAGTCCTTCCAATGAACACCCAGGACTGATCTCCTTTAGGTTGGATCTCCTTGCAGTCCAAGGGATTCTCAAGAGTCTTCTCCAACACCACAGTTCAAAAGCATCAATTCTTCAGTGCTCAGCTTTCTTTATAGTCCAACTCTCACATCCATACATGACCACTGGAAAAACCATAGCCTTGACTAGATAGACCTTTGTTGGCAAAGTAATGTCTCTGCCTTTTAATATGATTTCTGGGTTGGTCATAACTTTCCTTCCAAGGAGTAAGCATCTTTTAATTTCATGGCTGCAATCACCATCTGCAGTGATTTTGGAGCCCAGAAAAATAAAGTCAGCCACTGTTTCCAGTTTTTCCCATCTATTTGCCATGAAATGATGGGACCAGATGCAACTTGAACATAAATCCTTTGACTAGAGATTGAGTATTTTTTTTCCCCTAACCCTAAAGAAAAGTGATCATCTTTGCGTTTTACGATATCTCCAGAATATTCTGAGGAAACATTTTGAGAAGCTTGACTTCAGATTTTTGTAGATAAATGAGGGTTTATTGTATTAGTGCAAAGATGTAATTGCAGTTGGGGTTGGTGTGGTGCAGGCTTGTGATAGGAACATCGGTAGCATTCCATTGGCTCAGAGTCACCTCACACTAGTGATCCACTGTGTAGATTTTGCATAATGCCAAAAGTGGCAGGAAAAAAAGCACCCTAAAAAGTAGGAATTCTTAGATTTAAAATTTTGACACTAAGTACAGTGTATTATTTCCATGTTACAGATGTAAACCTTTCTCTAAGTTACAGAGAAATTAAATTGTTTGTTACCTGTTAATTGGAAAAACGTGATTTGAATTTAGGTCTGTGGGTATCTGACCACTGCCCCCCTCCTCCGTTGTCCACCACATTGCATTACCACAGCTTTCTACTCCTCTAAAGGAGCTAGCACTGAGCCAATACTTTAACACTGGCACAGTCTTCTTAGGGATTTGTTATTGCTATTGTTCGTTTGTACTTTGATGGAGACAAGTATCAAGTATAGTTATAGAGAAAATTTTCTAGCTATCCTAAGTGGCCCCACACAAGTCTCTGCTTAAGTTTCTTTATTTGCAAAATGACCAAGTTGGATTCAGTGACCTCTGAGATAATTTTTTTCTCATGGAAAATTTTCTAAAGATCTTAGTGCCTCTGAAGATCTAATTATACTGACTGTGCCTCTGAGATTTATTTAAATATGAAAACAAAGAGCCATCAAGAGGAGGTTCTCCATTAGCCTTCATGATCAGAAGCCAAGTTGGCTTCCAGCCCTCCAGCAATAATTCCAGAGTGGTGCTGTCAGAACATCAATATGTTATTATTTCCAGATCAGAGTGCTATCCTAAAGTACACGTGTACATTGTCAGGAAGGAATTTAAAAATATCCAAGCACATCTGATCTTTTGAAAGATGAAAAATCCAGTTCTTTTCTTTTCTTGAAAATTATACTACATACTCCCAAATCATAAAAACACATTATTTTGGAATGGTTCCTATGAGTACCTTTCTTGGCTTTCAAATTGGGTGCTTGACAACCCCCACAGAACATCTGGAGCTCTCTAGATAACCACACTGAGAGGTGAAATCAGTGTGGTGAAGCTCATTTCAGCACAGACATGCACAGACAGGCGCAGGTGTGCAAACTGGAGCAGAAACACACACTCACATGCACAGAGTGGCCTTTGTTTTCTTTGGAATCTGTTCTTAGGCTGGGAAATTGTCTCCCGTGGACGCCTTTTGATATCAGCCAAGTCTAAAGTATTGGGATCATCTTACTCTAAGTGTGTTTCTGTTTTAACACTCTATTCTTTGAATAAGAAAATCAGTTCATGTTTTTAGAATCTCTTTGCTAAAGAGATTTGCTACAGAAGCTCAAATTATTTTTCAATTCATATTTAATATGGTATTTTATTGTTTACCAAGGGTTTGCATTGCAAACTAAGTTATCTACCAAACCTATGAAGTTGGTGGTAACTATTATTTATGTGCTGTGTGTGCTGTGCTTAGTCATTCAGTTGTGTCTGACTCTTTGAGACCCCATGAACTATAGAGCAGCAGGCTCCTCTGTCCATGAGGATTCTCCTGGCAAGAATACTGGAGTGAGTTGCCATACCTTCCTCCAGGGAATCTTCCCAACCGAGGGATGAACCCAGGTGTCCTCCATTGCAAGTTTCTTTACCATCTGAACCATCGGGGAAGCCCTACTATTAAAGATGAAGACTCTGATGATATCCATGACTCATCCTGGGACATATTACTAATAAGTGGTGGAGCTTCTGGTAGCACAGAGCAAGGGCTTTAAAGCCAAAAATATCCAGACTGGATTCCTAAGTTCTCACAGTAGTTACGTGACCTCCAGTAGGTAACTTCATCTCTTGCATCTTTGGTTCTATTATCTTAAGAATGGAATTAATGATATCAAAATTACATAAGCTTCTTTGGAGAATTAAATAAGAAACCATATAAAGCCCTTAACACTCATCACTGCCAATGTGGGTACTTATCAATGCCAAGCAGGTATTCATCAAATGACTCTAGTTTTAATCCGCGAGCTTTTACTGCTGAAAAAAAAACAGTGCTCTAGTCAATGTTGGTATCATGGGGGTCTTTGTAATCTCCACACTTCTATTGCACTGAATGGTCAGGGCTGAGGTGCTTTGAGACTCTTCAAGGATTTTCCACAGCCTCAGTTTACACTTAATTGAAAATTAATGCATGGGACAAGCTGTGCTCTCACAAAGTTCTTTAGCAGTAAGGTTCATGGACTTATCTACTTCGCATTCTATCAATCTGGTGACATGTTACTCTCATACACATATAGAATCTAACCATCTGTGGCTTCTGGGCAAGGGTAAGCAGCTGTTCCATAGTCTGTTGATGCTGCCATCTGGGATTAGTATCTAACAGAGCAGGTATACTTTGTTAGAACATAAATCGGACCTCAGATAAACCAGCTAGTTTCCCTCTGTTCTGTGACTGTAGATCTCAGCTTCCTGCCCAATCTATCCTGGTTTCTGGTCACAGTGCATAGATGATGTGGTGCTGGACCCAAGGTAAACTGAGAAATGACTTAAGGTATGACTTAAGTTATTACTAGGATAATGGATTGGAGAAGGCAATGGCAACCCACTCCAGTACTCTTGCCTGGAAAATCCCATGGACGGAGGAGCCCAGTAGGCTGCAGTCCATGGGGTTGCCAAGAGTCAGGCACGGCTAAGCAACTTCACTTTCACTTTTCACTTTCATGCATTGGAGAAGGAAATAGCAACCCACTCCAGTGTTCTTGCCTGGAGAATCCCAGGGATGGGGGAGCCTGGTGGGCTGCCGTCTAAGTGGTCGCACAGAGTCGGACATGACTGAAGCGACTTAGCAGCAGCAGCAACAGGATAATGGATAGATGAATTACCTATTGTGTTCCTGTTTGTGAGACACAGAAGACCCAGTTCAACATGACTTGAAGTCAGTTAGCCATACTGTAGTTATGGGTAATTTATCAAACTTCCTGTGGTTTCAGTTTTCAATATTTTAAATAGAGGTAATAATATGGAGATATGGATAATATTGATTAAATGATAATAAGTTCAAAGTGCTTACTTAACCCAATGTTTGTCATATAGTAAATAGTCAATGAATATGAACCATTGTTATTGCCATTGATTTTCTTATTGAGGCTCAGAAGGAAGATACAAAAAACTTCCCATATTTATAACAACTTCCCATATTTATAACAATCGTGAAAACTTTTGTCAAACAGTTTTATTTATAAACATTCTCAAGAACTGTAATTTCTTACTAGAAGAGCACAACTTTGAAGTAAAATAAAAACTGTGCTCAAATTTCTTTACTGCTTCCTACTAGCTAAAGGATTGGGCAACTTAATTCTCCATGAGATTAATCTGCATAGTGGAATTAACAATACCTTCCTCAAATGGTATTGTGAGTGGTAGATAAGATTGCTTGGGTGGCAATACCTAGCATACCTAATACACTGATATTTGTTGAGATTGAATCTGAATCTCAGTTTCCTTATCTATAAAATGAAAATTAGATATTTACCCCCAGAAGACTGTAATGAGGATTAAATGCAACAAAATATGTGAAAGCTCTTTGTAAAACTCCAAAGTACAATGAAAAGGTATTATTTCATCATTATTATTAATCTCATTACTATCATTTAAAATAATACTACTAGTATTACTAATATAAAAATAATAGTAGTAAATAATTAATGATAAGTGATAATAATTATTGCTTATTACTACTGTTAATCATTATTATTGCCTTTACTATTTCTAGGTCAACTAGTATAGCATCTGTTTTTTTATATCAAATAAATCCCACCCATGTAAGGAGATGGCCTGAAAATAATTTTTCAAATTCTTTAGCCCTTAAGATTTCATTCAGAGCCACATTTATTGAAAGATACTTGAACCAATAAAATCACATTTCAGTATGTAAAATTGTTTCTGAATGAAATGATTTTTGGGGCTTTCCTGGCAGCTCAGACAAGAAAGCATCTGCCTGCAATCTGGGAGAACTGGGTTTGATCCCTAGGTCTGGAGGATCCTCTCGAGAAGGAAATGGCAACTCATTCTAGTACTCTTGTCTAAACTCCATGGACGGAGGAGCCTGATAGGCTACAATCCCTGGGATCGCAGAGTCTGACATGACTGAGCAGCTTCACTCTTTATGAAATGATTTTTTAATGTCATTGAAAAAACTAGTGAGGTTTAAAATTAGTGAAACAAACAAGTGTGCCCTATTCAAGTACTTAAAACTGCCTAGCTGCCTTTCACACTTCAGATTTTCAGCGCCAGCCTGGGAAGATCTGTACCAGGCACTGGTGCATGACTTATTACTGAATGAAAAACAGCCTGCCCAGGGAAAGTTGTTTGGTGTCTTTCATGCTATAAGCTGTTGATGGATGGCCTATGTGTCTCGGTGCTATCAGTTAACATTTTTTCCCCCTGTTGGTTTTCCTCCTTGTGAGCTTTAAGCACAAATTTTAAGATGTGTTGGTCTGTAAGTATGCAAGTCTCTGCCATTATTTTTCTTCCATTTATTTCCTCATGTGGCCCAGCCCCCTCAGCTGGAAACTGGGGTGCACTCCATCATTAAGACATGTTTTAGTAGAAATCCAAAATAAAGCCACTTTGCAGGCATAATCCTAGAGTAATACATTTTGTATATACATTCTTTTTTTCCCCCCGTTGTGAGGAATTTCTATTACCAGTAGTTCAGCTTTTATGAAAAGATGAACAGTCTGTTACATGTAGCAGGGCATCCTGCACATGAAATACAGAGTCAGAGGATTTAGGTTTGGACTCTTGACTCTGGGATGTTCTAGAAGAATGACAGTGAGCTTAGTTTCTTCAACTTGCTCGTGAATTCTTGTGTCGCCACTCTCATCAATTATGCCCTTGGGCTTCACTGAGATCATAACTTTTGTGCTTCCCAGGACATCGTTAAGAAGTGGAAAGACAATTATTAGAATGGGAGAAAACATTTGTAAATTATATATCATATAAAGGATTTATTTGCAGAATATATGAAGAATTCTCACACACTAGCAAAGTAATGCTCAAAATTCTCCAAGCCAGGCTTCAACAGTATGTGAACTGTGAACTTCCAGATGTTCAAGCTGGATTTAGAAATGGCAGAGGAATCAGAGATCAAATTGCCAACATCCACTAGATTATCGAAAAAGCAAGAAAATTCCAGAAAAACATCTACTTTTGCTTTATTGACTATGTCAAAGGTTTTGACTGTGTGGATCACAGCAAACTGTGGAAAATTCTTCAAGAGATGAGAATGACAGACCACCTGACGTGCCTCCTAAGAAATGTATATGCAGGTCAAGAAGCAACAGTTAGAACTGGATGTGGAACAACAGACTGGTTCCAAATTGGGAAAGGAGTACATCAATGCTGTATACACCCTGCTTATTTAATTTATATGCAGAGTACATCATGAGAAATGCCGGGCTGGATGTAGCACAAGCTAGAATCAGGATTGCTGGGAGAAATATCAATAACCTCAGATATGCAGATGACACCACCCTTATGGAAGAACGTGAAGAAGAACTAAAGAGCCTCTTGATGGAAGTGAAAGAGGAGAGTGAAAAAGTTGGCTTAAAGCTCAGCATTCAGAAAACGAAGATCATGGCATCTGGTCCCATCACTTCATGGCAAATAGATGGGGAAACAGTGACAGACTTTATTTTTTGGGCTCCAAAATCACTGCAGATGGCGACTGAAATTAAAAGACACTTGCTCCTTGGAAGAAAAGTTATGACAAACCTAGACAACATATTAAAAAGCACAGACATTACTTTGCCAACAAAGGTCCATCTAGTCAAAGCTATGGTTTTTCCAGTAGTCATATATGGATGTGAGAGTTGGACGATAAAGAAAGCTGAGCACCAAAGAATTTATGCTTTTGAACTGTTTTAGAGAAGACTCTTGAGAGTCCCTTGGACTGCAAGGAGATCCAACATGTCAATCGTAAAGGAAATCAATCCTGAATATTCATTGGAAGGACTGATGCTGAAGCTAAAACTGAAACTCCAATACTTTGGCCACCTGATGCAAAGAACTGACTCACTGGAAAATACCCTGATGCTGGGAAAGATTGAAGGTTGGAGGAGAAGGGGATGACAGAGGATGAGATGGTTGGATGGCATCACTGATGCAATGGACATGAGGTTGAGTAGGCTCTGGGAGGTGGTGATGGACAGGGAGGCCTGGTGTGCTGCAGTCCATGGAGTCGCAAAGAGTCAGGCATGACTGAGCAACTGAACTTAAAACTACAATAAAAAGTCAAATAATCCAACTTGAAAACAGGCAAAGTATTTGAATATACGTTTTTCTAAAGAAAATGCACAAATGGCCAAAAACCACATGAAAATATACTGATCATTATTTATTAGAAAAATGCAAATCAAAACCACAGTGAGAAACCTGTTCACACCCACTAAAATGGCTATAAAAAAGACAAACAATAACAAATGTTGCAGAGGATGTAGAGAATTTAGACTCCTCAGACATTATTTTTTTTTAATTTTTATTGAAATATAGTTGTTTTACAATGCTGTGTTTGTTCCAGGTGTATAGCAAAGTGATGCAGTTATACATATACAGATATATATCTATATTTATATTCTTTTTTAGATTCTTCTCCATTATACATTAATACAAGATATTGAATACAATTGTCTGTGCCATACAGTACGTTGTTACTGGTTATCCACTCCACATATAGGAGTGTGTATAGTCCCAAACTCTGAATTTATTCTTCCCGTAAGTTTGTTTTTTGATTCTATTTCTGTTTTGCAAATAAGTTCAATTCCACATGTAAGTGCACATCATATATTTGCTGTTCTCTGTCTGACTTCAATTGCAATAATTATGACAATTTCTAAGTCCATCCATTTTGCTACAAATGGCATTATTTCACCCCTTTATGGCTGAGTAATATTCCATTGTATATATGTACCATACCTTCTTTATCCATCCCTCTGCTGATGGACATGTAGGTTGCTTCTTTGTCTTGGCTGTTGTAAAAAGTGCTGCTATGAACATTGGGGTGCATATAGTTTTTTCAAGTATAGTTTTCTCCAGATATATGCTCAGAAGTGGGATCTCTGGATCGTACAATAACTCTAGTTTTAGTTTTTAAGGAATTTCCATACTATTCTGCCTAATTGTTGCACCAATTTATATTCCTACCAACAATATAGGTGGGGAAGTTTCAGACATTTCTGATGACACTGAAAAATGGTACAGCCATTTTGGAAATGACTTGAGTATTCCTCAAAATGTAAAGCATAGAGGTATGATATGACTCAGAAATTTCACTCCTAGATATATCCAGGAAAAATGCAAGCATACTTTTGCACAAAAACTTTTATGTGAGTGTTCATAGGAGCATTATTGATACAAAATAGCCAAAAAGTGGAAACAACAGATATGGCAATCAACATATATTCATTTCTGTGATATATGCATAAATGGAATATTTTTAGCAAAAAAGGGGAACAAAGTACTGATATATGCACAACATGAATGAACCTTAAAAACTTTATGGTATAAGTGAAAAAAGTTACATATCATATGATTACATTTACATGAACTTTTCAGAATAGGCAGATCCACAGAAAGAGAAGGTTGGTTAGTGATTGCCAAGGGCTAGGGGAGAGGTAAGTGGAGATGAGATTTCTTTTCAGTGTGATGAAAATGTTCTAAAATTGGATAATGGTGATGGTTGCACAACAGTGAATAAAATAAAGATTTTGAATTGGGCACTTGATGAAGTTGAATTTTATGGCATGTAAAGTATATCTCAATAAAGTAAAAAAAAACACAGGATGCAGAACTGTAAAAAAATAAAAAATAAGGAACAGGTTTTTTGTAATCCTATGGAATTAAAACAGAATATAAGGTACCTTTCTTTTCTGTTTCTAAAAGTAACAGCATAGTCTCTTGTGGCAGTAGTTGTGGCGGTGAATTAGGCATATATCTTTCAAATTCCCCTTATCAAGTTTTACTAGATCAGTTCAGTTCAGTTGCTCAGTCATGTCTGACTCTTTGTGACCCCATGGACTGCAGCACCCAGGCTTCCCTGTCCATCACCAACTCCAGCAGCTTGCTCAAACTCATGTCCATCAAGTCGGTGATGCCATCCAACCATCTCATCCTTTGTCATCCCCTTCTCCTCCTACCTTCAATCATTCCCAGCATCAGGGTCTTTTCCAATGAGTCAGTTATTTGCATCAGGTGGCCAAAGTATTGGAGCTTCAGCATCAGCATCAGTCCTTCCAATGAATATTCAGGACTGATTTCCTTTTTGATTGACTAGTTTGATCTCCTGGCTATCTAGGGACTGTCTTCTCCAATACCGCAGTTCAAAAGCATCAATTCTTCAGTGCTCAGCTTTCTTTAACTTTCAACTCTCGCATACATACATGACTACTGGAAAAACCATAGCTTTGACTAAATGGCCTTTTCTTGGCAAAGTAATGTCTCTGCTTTTTAATATGCTGTCTAGGTTTGTCATAGCTTTTCTTCCAAGGAGCAAGCATCTTTTAATTTCATGGCTGCAGTAACCATCTGCAGTGATTTTGAAGCCCAAGAAAATAGTCTCTCACTGTTTCCATGGTTCCCCCATCTATTTGCCATAAAATGATGGGACTGGATGCCATGATCTTAGTTTTTTGAATGTTGAGTTTTAAGCCAGCTTTTTCACTCTCCTCTTTCATTTTCATCAAGAGGCTCTTTAGTTCCTCTTTGCTGTCATAAGAATAGTGTCATCTGCACTTCTGAGGTTATTGATATTTCTCCCTGCATTCTTGATTCCAGCTTGTGCTTCATCCAGTCTAGCCTTTGATAATTTTATATTTCCTTCGTAATCTAAAAACAATCCCTTTTAGCATTTTCAAAAGCCTTCATGCTGCCTGTTTGTATTAAATGAACTACATTCCTCCATGCTGCTCTATTCTGTTCAGTCCTTCTCAACAATTATATTCCTCTCTAAACCACAAGAGGAAATAAAGGCTTTTCCTATAGGCTTCCTATAGGAGATCTACTGGAGCATTCATCCTGACCCAACATATTATTTTCATAAAAATTTCTTCTGTTTAATTATGAACTGGGCCAACTACCTTCTTTGTTGTTAGCTATAAGCTTGTGAATTAGAACTTGTTTTTATTCATTTATTAATGAATTCATTTTTCAATGAACATTAATTGAGCACCTGCTTTGTGCTAGGTACTAAAGTAGGTTCTGGCAATGAAACATCAGGAATCTTGTTTCTCTTGGAGTCACATTGTAGTGGGAGGATACAGAGGATACAAACATTAAACAAAGTAGGTTTGTGAGAAGCTGATGAATGCTGTGCACAAAAACAATAGAGCAAGGTAAAGAGAGTGCCAGGGCGAGGGTATCAGGGTAGAGGTGGTCAGGGTATGTCTCGATCACAAGATGACATTTGAGCAAAGACTTAAGGAAGTTTGGGAGTGGACCAGAGAGGGAACTGGGAATAGCCTTTTAGGGAGAGAGAATACCCATTGAAAACTTCCTGAGACAGAGGCATACCTGACAAGTTTTAGGAACAGCAAAGGGCCAGCATAAGTTCAGAGTGAGTATGAGGGTGCCTAGTGAGCAGCAGGATTAGGAAGACCATGGGAATTGTATCTAAGCCCTTGTACACCATTGGAAGAGCTTTGATTCCCAATTGGAATAAAAGGGAACCAACTGAGAGGTGCTGGGCTGATGAATAATGTGACCTGAGTTAGGTTTTCAAAGAATTACCCTGACTACTGTTTTGACAATAGACTGTAGTGGGGCCGGGACACAAGAGAAAGTCTAGTTAGAAAACTCGTTTTCATGTTAAGCTTTGATCACCTGTGAATATAGTTATATATGCTTGTATATGTATATTTATACCTTATATATATGAACTTATAACTGTAGCTGCCTTGCATAAAATGAATTCTATCTTAAGGTCAGTTTCTCTGAGACATAGTGAGGTTTGGGTAGTTGAAATGTGAAGGCAAATCTGAAGTAATGAAACCAAATATCCCTTTAGAAGCACAGATTTAGTTAAAATACAGGATTATTAAAGGATGTCAAATACAACTAAGTCCTATAACAAGAGACAAAGGGGAAGCCATGAAGACACGTCTCATCTCCTCATTTGATTGCAAACCAGTGTTTGTCAGTATGAGCCTTAGCCATTATCACATTCCACTTGGAGATCCAGAATGCTGAGATCCTTGTCTTTTCTGTTGAATGTCTTTGGGGTATAATTTGTCATTCTGGGAGATGCCTTTAGTTCTTCAGTGTCTGAGGATTTTTGAACCTGTTACTGCTGTGCAGTGTGAATAATGATCCCAGTGGCAGTTAAGGTCTGTTGTATCTGCTTAAAGGCCAGTCTTCCTGGGCCAGAGGTGGAAGTTTAAATAGCCACCAGTGTGCTTAGAGCAGTCAGGGATGTTGATCCCAAACCTGGGCAAAATAGAATTTGTTATTCCAGTCACACTGTTATTTCTTTGTGTAACATAGACATTTTCTTTGCTCTGTAATCTCCTGTGATGAAAAGGACTTCTAATCTCTCCGGGGTTTTCTCCTTTGTTGTGGTCTAACATATGTCATTCAGGAAATCTGACCCTGTGTGTTAGGTGTTCTTTCATCGTGCTCCGAATGGGCTGAACAGCGCAGAACGAGGCAGACAGGAGGTTTGATAGCTCCAAACGCAATGCAAAAGGTAAAAGGAGAGAGGCTTGTATTTGATTAATCTGATCACTACCTCAGTTAAAAGAAAACCTGACAACATGCTGACACATCACCAAGCATGGAGGAGAAAATGCAAAATGAGAGAGAAAACAGAGGATACTGTTAAAAGGGAGATTTTTCAGCAGTCTTAGCAACTCAGATGCTTTCCTTTTCTGAGGTAAAATGGAAGAAATGCTCGACGCACCCCCATGGGAAGCTATCATTCAGATATGACTGCAGATCGATTTTCTCATTTGATATCTAAAGGAAACTACTGATGATGTTCCAGTTGAATGCTTACATGTTGATTGCTAAGTCATTTGTATTCATATCGAAAATGATATCTACTCTGCAGTGGGAAGTGGCATGCCATCGGAAAGAAAATTGAAAGGACAAAGAGCTAAGCAATAGCTATGTGGCAGCAAGAACACAGGGAAATTAATGAAAATGAACTAAGTTCCTGAGTGCTGGGATCCTGAGAGAACCCCAGCCCTTCAGGATGTTGCATGTTGGAGATTTACCTCCTCCCCGGAGACATTCATGGATATGGTAGGTGTTGGTAATGTTGTGAGCCACAAACTTTATCTGACAGTTAGAAATGGAGCTGGGACGTGGTTTCATATTTAAAATCACTGCATAGCAAGAAATCAAATATAAGCCAAAAGACTAAGGAAAATGTTATGCTTTGTAAAATCATGTGATTTTTTTTTTTAGAAAAAATAATCTGAGTACCTTCATATATTAAAAGTTCTCTACATTATCTTTTTTTTTTTTTTTTTTTAGGCTATAGGGGTAGATAGTGAATTGAGTGAAATTTTTCTGTAAGAAGAAATTATCTGTTTTCCCAGGCCATGGTAAAATTTGTGATTGATATCATTTGGAGAATCATTTTTCTCTACTTGAAGTTGAAAGTAGACTTTCTGAAAAGCTTTCCTTTATTAGACTCTTAGAAAAAGAAATATAAGAAAATGAGCAGGTACTAGAAATTGTAAAGGTTTTTTAACCATTCTCAAATGTATGTACTTTTATGTGGCTAATGAATAGTTCAGTATTTTTTTTTTAATCTTGTTGTTTAGAGCTATGGGAAGAGGTAAACAACTTTGCGTTGTTTATGCATTTCATTGTCTATGAACTGTGTCTTCATCTTGAGAGTTAAGACAGTAAGAAACATGGAATTCTGGGTACATGGGAATCAATGTGTATCACAAACTAGAACCAAACAGTGCTTTATGTGATTTTTACACTGATTTACCCTGGTAAATCATCTCACAGCCCCATATTGACATATACATCAAAATAGAGAAATATGAGCATACATTTTAAACATAGTCATTACTTATTTGGGGATTTTATTTTCCAGCTTTCTGAATGCCAGGCTTTCCAGAGGACAGGAATTATACCTGGCATAATTTTTTTGCCCAGTGCCTAGCATAGGCTCCAGGCAGTTCATTCAACAAATATATTTATAAGTAAATCAGAGAAGAAAATACTTTCAACTCTGAGACTAATTAGTTCCCATAAATCAGACCACAGTTTTTCCTGATCATATTTTTATCCTACGGTCAATTGAAATTAAGGGGTCATTAAAGCAAAAGGAACTTAAGAGTTTTTCATCTTCCCATCAAAATGGAATTCAAAAGAGGTTTGGGTCAAAAAAGAACCTCTTTTACCCTATTTTAATATAACTTCAGCTGAAAGCATTCATGAAGTTTATGGGCATAACTTTAATGGTCTGTAACGAAATTAAAATAAGGTACTTTCTTAAAACTGGAAAACACTTTGGTTAGACAGTTATACAGGCTTCTTGATGCTTTCAGAGCTGTGACATATGACTAATGTCATTGTGAATTTCTAAAAGAGAATCTGTTTGTAAAAGGAAAAAGTATTTTAAACTTATCTAACCACAAAACCTTTTTTGGGAGCGGTATGTGTTAGTCGGTCAGTCGTGTCCGACTCTGTGATCCCATGGACTGTAGTCTGCGAGGTTCCTCTGTCCATGGGATTTCCCAGGCGAGAATACTGGAGTGGATTGCTGGGAGTGGAGCAAGCTATTAATATCTTAATAGATCTCTGGAAAACAGTTTGCATAATGTGATATTGTTTCAGTGAAATAAACACTGCCTAGAGAACCAATCAGTGTGGGTGAAAAATCTGAACTTCATTGTTTACCAACCTTATGAGCTTGGGGCCTTGTCTGAGCTCTAATTTTCTTGTTTATAAATTAAGTTATAGTGCTTCCTTTGAAATGTTGTGACAGTTAAGTGGTGTGATGTGAATCACCTAACACCTTTACTGGCACATATGTAGTACTCAATAAATGCTAAGTTACATTAAGAATAATACATGAAAAATATTATCAGGATTATGTGTATGATTGTGGTATTTAAATGAGATGAAAATTACTTAGCACAGGACCTCGTCCAAATAACTAATTCAACAAATATAGGCCTCTTATCTCCTTATCTCATCACCTTACGGATTTATAAATTGGTTGGTGTTTTGTTAAGAATCCCGTGGATTCCTTTCAGTTATGATATGCTGTTTAAATTAACTTTTAAAAAATTCCACTTACCTATTGATAGGGTTGATTCATTCATCTTTCCAGCATACATTTGCTGAGCACTTACTATGCACCTAAGTACTGCACTAGGCTTCTGGGATATAAAGTTGTGTGACCATCAGATAGAGAAAAACCCCAAATAAATCACTGTTTATAAATAAATATGTTAAAACAATAGAGTATGCTATAGCCTGCTTTGGCTTCACCTAGATCAGATGGAGACATGAAGAAGGTGACTCATAACTGGAATTCTGATGGCTAAGTAGGCCATAACTAGATAGAGTCAGAAGACCTTCTAGGCATAACACAGCTGAGCATGAGTCATTTGGGGCAAAGCTGTTGTTGTTCCAAATCATACGGGGAGTGGTTGCCTGAGACAATGTAGAAAAGACAGATAGGAGCAGATAAGCATTCATGATGACTTCAACTTTATCCTGAAAGCTGTGAGGGACTTTAAGGGGCTTAAAGTAGGGAAGAACATAGGTCAGTGTGTGGGGCCAGTCTGGAGGCAGATACTGGTTAGAGTATCTTCTCTGAAAGCAAAGGGCACTTCTATAGAAGTAGAATAGTACTCTATTTTGTAGGAAAAAATTCAGTCAAGTGCTGCTAAACACACAAAAGTCTATTTTTCTTTATAATAATCTTTGAGATGACCCAATGGCTCAGTCAATTTGCAATGATAAAAATGGAACTCACAATTAAACTGTTCAATTGTATGTTGTAATGTTTCCAAGTTCAATACTAAAGGCTTGGAAAGTTGCATTGAGTACCCTTATAGGCCCTCTACCTGGTAAGATTTATCTCTTTTTATCAACTCCATAAGAGTTAAGTGTAAAGTTATTTTTTCTAGTTGAGCTTATTTGACTTACATAATTTTTAGTTATTTTACTGACATTTTTTGCCCTATTGAGCTGTAGTTAATGGTGAATTCAATGAGAAAATAAAATTGAGCTCTGCATTTTCAGTTACATTTTTAATCTTTAATTATATGTACACATCACTTAAATGCACTAAGGCCCTAAACTTAAAGGAACCCTAAGGGAAAACCTTTAGATATAAGAAAATTATTTTTATAGTAAAATTACTTTCCAATTTATTTGTTTTATGTACACATATTTGTACTAGATGGTTCCTTAAAACAGGGCACACATATTTAATATGTTTAGTAGGTGGGATTATGCACTTAACTTTAACCTATGTTGGCTCCCAAAGCAATCACATTAGAAGCTAAGTTACAGATTTGTAAATGTTTCCAGAAATCAGTAAGTATTTGTTTCTTCTTTGAAACGATAGAAAATCTATAGAGCCTGACAGAGTGTATTTGTCACTGCTAAACACCAGACAGAAACTAATGTTCAAGAGCTGATTTTTGACAGCCATTAGGCTACAATTCTGTGGGTAATTATGTTGTGAAAGATACTCTTTTTTTTTTTTTTTTTTTTTTTTAAGCTCAGAGAAGGCTCTTTGCTTTAATTACCCCAAAGAAAAAAGCGTGCCCAAGACTAGGTCCCTGTGATAAAGTTATAACAAAAATCAGTAAAATTTGAATTCAAATTCACAAAAATTCAAATACATTATCTTTTACTAGTAGTCGCTGATAGGTATAGAGAACAGAACAACTCATTTCAATCAACAACTAGTTTATTTAGCTGGAATATAAACACCCATGCCTTCTAAAAGTATATAGTCATGATTTTTTTTTTCTGTGTTGTAGACATTATACTACTCTTTGAGACTTTCACCATAGCAGTAGCAGTATGAGTGAATTTTGATGAGGAAAACTGTATATAATGTTTGAAGAATTACCTTACTTCTTCCTCCCTATGCTATTTAAGGGAACTGCATACAGTATGCTCAAGGAAAAGCACACATTTCTAAGTAAGGCTAATATATTGATCATCACATATTTGCTGTGCTCAACATGAAGCTAAGTGGTGGGGCTATGCAAGAGAAGTGTGAATGCATTTGCCTTAGATTTGGGGTAGAGAAATTTTTTTCCATGAAATCATGTCCTTGAAAAGTCAGTAAAGTTCAAGAAGGAATGCCTTGTTATTTAGTATCAACAGCTCATAGTAGTTAGTGTTATACACTGGTTAAAGGCTGATGATGCTAGTTATCAGTTTTAGAGAAGATCTGATATTACCCTGACAGTTGATTGCAGACATGGATGTTAGCCTGCTCCTAAATGTTCTTCTATATCAAAAATGCAGCTTCCTCTTTGATTGCATGATTGAATAAATGAACGCAAGGTTCTCTGAAGTGAAGATAAACAAGAAAAGTCTGAGACTGGAGACCACTGGCAAAGAAGCAGTCTGCTAATCTGATAGATAATGTCTTGAGAGGGTCCACTCTGCAAAACCACAGATCTGATACTGCAGTGGGGCATAGCTTATGAGGACTTCCGCTCTTAGGCCACCCCCTGCCTTAAATTACAGGTCCCCAAAGGAATCTCTGTCCGCTGTGCCAGTCACAGTAACGTAGTCAGAGGGCAGACTTCCTTCTCAGAGTAACACAGTAATTTAATTTTCTTGTGATAATTAGAAGCTTGAAGAAAATAAACATTGTAACTAAACTCAGCATCCAAATGATTATAGCACAGAAAAAATTTTCAAAGATAATCAAGCTAAAAAATTAGTATTTCTATCCAGGCTATTTGTATCAACTAATTAAAAGTTTGCTTTTGAATTGCCATGCCTGCCAAATTGGCTATTAGTTAAACAATGCCATTATATTTCACATAAAATAGTTTTATTTCAAGCATAGTCTTCCTTAAGTTTATGTCCAAGCTTTGGTGTGGATTGTGTGCAAAGAAACATCCAGTCATAGGTAAACTCACAACTAATCTTTCTTTTCCTTATTACAGAATAAAACTGCATTCAGTCTTTAACTGAATATTCATTGAAGGTGTGACTTGATTATGCTCTGTACTGGGTGGCCTGGTGATTCAATACTTACTAAGAATTTGTCTTTGCTAGTTCCTAACTTGGAGGAATTTGTTTTCACTGAGACAGACATGTGTCTTCAATTAGAAGACAATCATAAATACCATAAAAGAGCTACAATAAATCTCCATGTGGCCTTAGGAGAGCTAGCACAGTCTTCATAGAGAAGGTGATTGACCTTGGTCTATCAGGATGACAAAAAGGCTTTCCAGATACAGAGAAAAGCACATCCAAAGGCATGAAGACAGATATGGGCGTGACTGGCCCAGGGAAAGCTAAAGTCTACACTACGGCTTATGTGTATTGTTATATTTTTTTCTCCATTTCTCCCACTTCACCCACAACCCATGGTGGGGCGGGGCGGTGTGAACTTCATGAGGGCAGGGAATTTTGTGTTCGGTTAATGAATATATCCTACCTGTGCAGAACAGTGTCTAGCACATAGTAAATGGTAGATAAATGCTTAAGAGACTGCATGAATGTGTGTGTGTGTGTGTGTGTGTGCGTATGAGTTATAATTGTGTGACTTGGGACTTAGGCATCTCCATGATTTCAAGTGACTTTAAAGAAGACCAGCTTTGGTCTTTGATCTTCTTACCCCCTGGTGAATGCTTGACCTCAAGGAGGATTTTATTTTGAAACTGAAAGTCACTTTGTAACCTTTATTCTTATAGCTACAGAGTTTTAAAGCCCTGAAAGAGCTTTTTTTGTCATTGAGAAGTATCAAAAGCTTCAGACAGAATAAGTCAAGTTTAGGCTTGGGTCCATAGCATGTTGAAGCCAGATAATAAATGTTCAGGCTCTGTGACATTTTAGGAAATCTTGTTCAAAAATACTTAGTGTAGGCCTATGGTGTTGATTTCTGAGTAAGCAAGAGGAATGCCCTGTGTCCTTTCTTAAAGGTGGGGTAATGGCTCAGTAAGCAAAGCTTTGAAAAAGTTGTCACAAGCTTCAGTAGGCATTCTTGCTGTGGAAAATCCAAAATATTTAGTCATGTTAAAAATAACTTTCTATGCTACAAAGAACCAGTCTTGGAATTACAATTCAGACTTTAAAATACTATAAAGTCTCATCACAATGCCTACAATTATTTTTTAAGACAGTAAAAGAGAGATGATCTATGTATCTCTTATTCTCTTATTTACTATTCATTATAGTGACATATTCTGAAATTACCATGTAACAGTTTTCCCTGTCCTCCCCAAAAAACTTGAAATAAAAAACTATAGTATATCACTTAAAAATATTAAATGTTTGTGTGCTCCGTTGTTCTGTTGTGTCCACCTCTTTGCAACCCCATGAACTATAGCCCACCAGGCTCCTCTGTCCATGAGATTGTCCATGCAAAAATACTGGCTGCTGCTGCTAAATCACTTCAGTCGTGTCCAACTCTGTGCGACCCCATAGACGTAATACTGGAGTGGGTTGCTGTTTCCTTCTCCAGGGATTAAATATTTACTCTGTGCCAGTTAGGAGACTTTATGCGTACTTATTTATTCTTCATAATAAACTATGAGATAAGCTGTCATCCCTTCTTACAGATTAAATGCTGAGGCTTTTGTGTGTGTTCTTAGTCACTCAATTGTGTCCAACTCTTTGAGACCTTGTGGACTATAGCCCACCAGGCTCCTTTGTTCTTGGGATTCTCCAGGTAAGAACTCTGGAGTGGGTAGCCATTTCATTCGCCAAAGGATCTTCCTGACCCAGGGATGAACCCAGATCTCCTGCTTTGCCAGCAGATTCTTTACCATCTGAGCGACCAGGGAAGCTCACTGAGGCTTGGAAAGTATTAATTTTCCTATTTACATGGAACATCTTGTAAGCAGAATTTGAATACAAATTCTAGTCTGTATAACTTTAAAACTCTTACTCTTTATATCACATATTAAAGACAATTTATATAAGTATTGATTTCTTGATGGCTAATAACAGTGCTTTTAATTTATTATTTATAAATTTATAAATATTTGCATTTTATTTAATGAATATATTTAAATTCTTTTGTGGCTTTTATTAACAGAAAAATAATATCTGTTTCCCAGTTTACTTAACATATTTGGTACTTTTGACTGGAAATATTTTAATTGCTTATAAGAGTGACAGTCTACAAATTTTTATGGTACTCATACTGTGGGCAAGAAGGTGCTATATAAGGTATACTGTGTGCTGAAACTGATGGAAATAAGGGAAAGATCCCTCAAAGACCTTATATTTGTTTGGAAGATGAAGCATATATGCTCAATAACCTAGTTTCTGCTTATCAGTAACCTGTCAGAAAAAAATCCATTTTCATTTTTTACTGCTTTGATTAATTCAAAGTCACTGATTCATTAGTGTTTGCCAACCTTACCAGGGAAACTCACCCTGTGTATTTTTTTTAATATCAAAATAGCATCAGATGGTGAATTGGTCAATGCCAGACTATTTGGGTATCTGCTTTGCCTACTTATTCTTTTCTTTTTTATCTGCACTTTGTATTAGTAAGACAAAGACAGTGAGACTGGACTTTGTATTAGAACAGAATACAGGGGAGGGTAGGAACTGCACACTGAAACAAGTTGCATGGAGATGACCCAGTAGTATGGCGTGAGAGTGAGATCTCGCAAGTGACAAAAAGGGCTATCCATCATCATCTAACACATCAAAATGTGTTAGAAGGAAAGAAACATACTATAGCAGATGCTCAATAAAAATAAACAAATCTGTTTGTTCACCATTAAATTTGCAATGTCTAGGATGACATGCTTGTCAATCAATATTTGCCGAATTAATGAGTATATGATCAAGATTCTCAGATCATTTGGATACCAGTAGTTGTCAATAAATGATTAATTAACTTCCTGCATAGACTGTTGTGGGCTTTGATCTCTGGCATCACTGCAATTCCTGGATTGAAATGGTAAACTATACTATTCTTTAGAAGAACTGGGGACACTCAGAGTGTGTGGATTTTGAATCTGAATCTGATTCTAGAACTTCTAGTATCCTTTCTCATGGCTGCAGAATCCAGTACCTACTTCCTCAATCAAAACAATATCTGGGGGAAAGAAATTGGACCTAATTGCCCAAGACTCTCCTTAAAGATCCATCCTGTTCTACAGGAAGGATTCTAAAATCTCTTCTTGTTCAGTTCAGTTCAGTTCAGTCGCTCAGTCGTGTCCAACTCTTTGCAACCCCGTCGGCTGCAGCACACCAGGCCTCCCTGTCCATCACCAACTCCCAGAGTTCACTCAGACTCACGTCCATCGAGTCCGTGATGCCATCAAGCCATCTCATCCTCTGTCGTCCCCTTCTCCTCCTGCCCCCAACCCTTCCCAGCATCAGAGTCTTTTCCAGTGAGTCAACTCTTTACGTGAGGTGGCCAAAGTACTGGAGTTTCAGCTTGAGCATCAGTCCTTCCAGAGAACACCCAGGACTGATCTCCTTTAGAATGGACTGGTTGGATCTCATTGCAGTTCAAGGGATTCTCAAGAGTCTTCTCCAACACCACAGTTCAAAAGCATCAATTCTTTGGTGCTCAGCTTTCTTCACAGTCCAACTCTAACATCCATACATGACCACTGTAAAAACCATAGCCTTGACTAGATGGACCTTTATTGACAAAGTAGTGTCTCTGCTTTTGAATATGCTATCTAAGTTGGTCATAACTTTCCTTCCAGGGAGTAAGCATCTTTTAATTTCATGGCTGCAATCACAGAGTCAACTGAAATTATAGATACTAATGTTTATTGATTCATTCAGAATTAAAAAAAAAAAAAACAAACAGCATGCCATTCTGTGCCTAGCTAGTAGATATATAGAAATAAACAATAGGTAGTCATTACTGTTCAGGACTCATACTTGATTAGGGAATAAAAAGACATGTGAGCAAATGCATGGATTGCAATCTGATTGTCATAATAAAAATGTGAAATAATAGGAATTAGAAGGTAAAGGGCAGCAAACATGGAAATATGAAATAGCACAGATAATTGTGATAACTGAATTACACAAGTGAGTATTAAATGTCACATCAAGAGGATAAAGCTAGAAAATTAATCAAGCTGCATTGCATATAGGATCTTCTGTGACTTGCAGAATTTTTTTCCATAAAAGCTTGGAGAAGTCATGGAAGTTTTTAAGCAGAGAGTGGTATGGCTAGATTATTCTTTGAAACAGTGATTCCCAACTTTTTGGCATCTGGGACCTGTTTTGTGGAAGACAATGTTTCCATGGGATAGGGGGAAAGGGTAGCTTTCAGATGATTCAAGTGGATTACATTTATTGTGCACTTTCTTTCTATTATTATTACATCAGCTCCACCTCAGATCATCAGGGATTAGATGCTAAAGGTTGGGACCCCTGCTTTAAAAGGATGGTCTTGTAAGTAAAGCTCAAAGCAAGGGAACTGGTTAGGAGTCTACGTGGTAATCCGGGCAAGAGATGATTATTACATAAACTAGGTCCTCTGTGGCCAGATAAAGAGAAAACCAGTTCAAGAAAGGTAAAAGAGGTAGACTCCTCCAGACTGGGAGACCACTTGGGCTGGTACTTGCTTGTCCATGACCTTGGCAAGGTTCGGTGACCTCTTGCTGATTAGGTCTGATTTCCCCCAGCTGTGAAAGAGCCCCACTCTGCTTTTATTGGTAATGCTAGAGAAGATTAGATGGGAAGGTAAGAATGATTCTCAAGCTGCCAGCTTGGTTTACCCGGTCCATTTTGTGTTCTTTTCTGTGTTTGTGTGTGTTTTGATTGCCTAGCATAGTACTTGGCACTGAAGCACAATAATACACATTTTAAAGAAACATCTAAAAATAATATCTATCACATTTAGAATCCCTACAAGATGTTTATTCATGTGTCATTTCATTATCATTTCGCAGACTGAGTCATTCAAGGACACGTATCTAGATGGAGCTGGAATATAAACCCACATCCACCAGGCCTTGGTGCCCATGTCATTACCATTATGCTGACTGAAAAGAATGGATACAGGGATGATGAATCTCGGTGGGAGAAAATTTAGGGCTGGATCAGTTACACCTTGTAAATAGTATACCAAATATTTGGTAGCTTTGGCTATGATTTATTGTCAGTTTCACAGCTAAATGAAGGAAAGAGGGTGGAAACAAGAAACTTATTGTTGAAATCTAAATAATAAAGAACATTTCTGGTACATGATACTTGGGTAAACGTGACTAATTGCCAAGGCATTTGTTATTCCAGCTAGCCTAAACTCTTAGTGCTGGGCTATACACATGTTCTCTTTTATAGTCCTTATTGAAGTAGTCAGTATCCTGCATCATGGCGTTTCATAGTTTTGGAAGCTGTTATTAAGATAGAGAAATACACATCATATAAAATATTACCTGGTGTGATGCTTCCCGATAATGGCAGTTGCTGAAGAATATTTTTTATATTTCTTGGTTTGGGCCATTTTGACTTTCTAGACTAAATGGCTGTGAATCTCATTCAGTTTGATCACATCACCTTAAGACTGACTTTGGTATTTTCTCCCTGACTTTTACCCTTAGTTTTCACTCTCATCCACTTTGCACTTATTTTTATCACCAGTAATGTGTTTGTCAACAAACTTTCCAGAAATCAAGGAGAGGCAGGGCAGCAGTCAGTTTTGTTTTCTTCCTTCTGGGGAGAGTGTTCTATGCCCAGCACTTCTAGGTAACCTTGAAAACAAAAATCTCTTCTAAGGGTATTTATTGGTTAGATTTGCTAAGATTAGTCTCAGGTGTTGCTAGTAGTTTAAAGTTTTCTTCTTTAAAAAGAGAGAGTGAGAGACAAAGAAAATGAAGACCTTTTCTTTAAAACTATGTAATTAGATTAAGTGCTGTATTTTTTTCAGATTTCAATATGCTATTTTATATTCAGGCAAGGAAGACTATTCCTATGAAGACACTCTTAAAAGTCAGTAAATAATATGTTGTGCTTAACAAACACAAGAGCAGTGGACTCTGTTTTCTTCTTTTTGGTTTTATTTTGAATGGTTTTGAAAGAAACGTGAATTCACAGAATGTTGGTTTCCTTTCTGTGGATGATTCCCTGGGTTTTGTTTTTGTTGTTTTCTACATAATAGTAAAGCTTTGCTATAGATAAATAGATAGATACACCTATATTTTCTCCTGGACATTTGGACATTTCTTAGAAACTGGCTAAAGTTTATCATTTGCTTTTGTTATTATTTTCAAAAGAGGTCATAATTTGTTTTGAATTCCTTTTACAAAAAATATATAGAGAATGATCTTTAATAAGCTGATAATTGAACCATTAAAGGAAAGAACTCCCATATTTAAATTAAATATTTTAGTAAGCATTCTCTTGTTTAATTTAGTTTTAATTGTATTATTAATTGTCATGAACAAGATATTCCTAGGGAAAAAGCTGAGCGGCTCATCTAATTGCAGCTTTTACTGCTTTGAATGATAAAGTGCCTTTGATTTGGTGCTGAGCCAAGAGGGCTTGATTGATAATATCTGTCTCAGATGTCACCCTGGGAGAAAAGAATAAAACCTCAGTAGACTTTGTGCATTGCAGCTGTCTCCGCTGCTCCAATTTCTCTGCCCCATTGACGTCATTGTGAGGTTTCAAACTAGTCCATGGTGTCTCATATACCTGCAGAAAAATGAAATGAAGGAACAGAAAAACACTGATTCAGAACCCAGACCTCACTCCAAAGACACAGGTGTTGTATTTTCTCAGATGATGGGCAGACTTTTTTCTCCTTCCCTGCATTTAAAAAAGAAAAAAATTAAAATGCCATCAGCTATCCAGAAATGTGGGAAAGCCTCAGATAAGGAATGTGAGTTGGATAAGCCCTTCTAAAATCAGATTATGTCTCAATGAGCCACATTTGTCCAGGGTTCTCAGATAAAACCTGCATCTAGTTTGTCTCTACCATCGCAGATATCTAAAGCAGAAAGTGACCTAGGAAATGGCCTTCCTTGGGGGCAAGACTGATCTAATTGCCCAGCCTAGCTCTAGCACCCTGTCCTCTGGTCTCTCTTTATACATAGTCTTTTGTGTTGAATTCTAAATGAGGGGTGCCCAAAGATCATGATATGAGCACAGAGTAGAGCTACTGTATTTTCTAAGGAAAATGACAGACTCTCATTGTTATATTTTTTAAAGTGAATATAGCAAGCAGAAAATATACAAGAAGAAGTAGAGGACAAAAAATAACCCTTTGGCAATTTTAAAGCTGGTTTGTCAGCCTAAAACATTAAATATATCATAACTCTAAGCCTCAAAATAATTTATTATAGGGTATCTTTTCTACATGCTGTAACATAGCAACTTAGTGACCTGGCTGAGCATTAATGTTAAAAATATGTGTCCAAATGCTGATTTGTTTCTTCTGTTGGCCAATTGGACTGCTGGCAGAAGGCGAATGCTCTCCATTTCCTTTATTAGGCACACCTGTCCTCCTTCTCCACCAAGAATGGCAAAACAGGACTCACAAGTACCAGAAATTTCCATTCCGTAAAGAGTCAGACACATGAAAAACGGAAGGACTGTTTCGTAAACTTCAAATGTTGTATACTCAGTTGTTTTTCCAGCTGCATGACATGCAGCTTGTCCTTCCATTTTTCATTTTAAGTCGGACAGACAACACTGTGAGGTTAATAATATTCAGTTCAGTTCAGTCAGTCGTGTCTGACTCTGTGACCCCATGGACTTGAGCACACCAGGCCTACCTGTCCATCACCAACTCCTAGAGTTTACTCAAACTCATATCCATTGAGTCAGTGATGCCATCCAACCATCTCATCCTCTGTCGTCCCCTTCTTGTCCTGCCTTCGATCTTTCTCAGCATCAGAGTCTTTTCCAATGAGTCACCTCTTCGCATCAGGTGGCCAAAGTATTGGATTTTCAACTTCAACATCAGTCCTTCCAGTGAATATTTAGGACCGATTTCCTTTAAGATTGACTGGTTGAATCTCCTTGCTGTCCAAGGGACTTTGAAGAGTCTTCTCCAACACCGTAGTTCAAAAGCATCAATTCTTCGGCACTCAGCTTTCTTTATAGTCCAACTCTCACATCCATACATGACCACAGGAAAAAACGTAGCCTTGACTAGACGGACTTTTCTTGGCAAAGTAACGTCTCTGCTTTTTAATATGCTATCTAGGTTGGTCATCACTTTCCTTCCAAGGAGTAAGCGTCTTTTAATTTCATGGCTCCAGTCACCATCTGCAGTGATTTTGGAGCCTAAAAAAAGAAAGTCTGCCTCTGTTTCCACTGTGTCTCCATATTTGCCATCAAGTGATGGGACCAGTTGCCATGAACTTTGTTTTCTTAATGTTGAGCTTTAAGCCAACTTTTTCACTCTCTTCTTCACTTTTATCAAGAAGCTCTTTAGTTCTTCTTCACTTTCTGCCATAAGGGTGGTGTCATCTGCATATCTGAGGGTATTGATATTTATCCCGGCAATCTTGATTCCAGCTTGTGCTTCATCCAGCCCAGTGTTTCTCATGATGTACTCTGCATATAAGTAAAGTAAGCAGGGTGACAATATACAGCCTTGACGTACTCCTTTTCCTATTTGGAACCAGTCTGTTGTTCCATGTCCAGTTTTAACTATTGCTTCCTGACCTGCATACAGATTTCTCAAGAGGCAGGTCAAGTGGTCTGGTATTCCCATCTCTTTCAGAATTTTCCACAGTTTATTGTGATCCACACAGTCAAAGGCTTTGACATAGTCAATAAAGCAGGAATAGATGTTTTTCCTAGAACTCTCTTGCTTTTTCGATGATCCAGCGGATCTTGGCAATTTGATCTCTGGTTCCTCTGCCTTTTCTAATTCCAGCACAATAATATAGTTGGTATCATTTTATAGATGAGGAGACAGCTTCAACCAGGTTAAAAGGAAAAATAAAAGAATCTTTCCTGAGCTACTCATCTTGTAAAAGGCAAGGCTGAGATTGAAATCCCAATTTTTGAAATTCTACCTTCATCTTCTGCTTTCCTTGTTATATGTGTAATGATGTATCAGTTTTTGATCCTATGGTGTCACTTTTGAAATCTCTTCAACTTGGCAGGTATATATTGTCCATTTAGGGCTTCCAGGGTGGTACTAGTGGTAAAGAACATGCCTGCCTGTGTAGGATACTTAAGACACATGGGTTTGGTTCCTGGGTTGGGAAGATTCCCTGGAAGAGAACACTGCAACCCACTCCAGTTTTCTTGCTGTTCTCCCAGAAGAGTCTGGAAGGCTACGGTTACCTGGGTCACAAAGAGTCAGACACAATTTAAGTGACTTATCATGAATGCATTGACGATTTACCTTTTGTTTAAGGTAGAATTTATGTGAAACATAGTTGTTGGCCTTAGGGAACTTAGAATATTGAGCATAAGACATGGATCCACATATTACGAGGCAAAATAAGATAGATGTATAAGACAAAGTGATGTTATCTGATCAGTGTATCTGGAATGAAGTAGCCTTTCACATAAATACCAAAAAACATGATATTTCCATAGATAAAGTTGGTGAGTGTGGCTTTGTGGCCCAAGGGACCTGCATGAACAGAGTCAAACAGTCAAGATGGTCTGAGGATTGACAGGAATGATACAAAGGGTCTTAATTTTGCAGCTGAAGACTGGGATCTCATCAAAGTTCAGTTGGAGTCGTTAGTGATATACTTTAAATACCAGGGTGAGGAGTTTGTAATAATAAGGAGAAACTTGAATGCTTGCTGGGCTGGAGGAAGCACAAGCTGGAATCAAGATTGCTGTGAGAAATATCAATAACCTCAGATATGCAGATGACACCACGATTATGGCAGAAAGCAAAGAACTAAAGAGCCTCTTGATGAAAGTGAAAGAGGAGAGTGAAAAAGTTGGCTTAAAGCTCAACATTCAGAAAACTAAGCTCATGGCATCTGGTCCCATCACTTCATAGCAAATAGATGGGGAAACAGTGGCTGACTTTATTTTCTTGGGCTCCAAAATCACTGCAGATGGTGATTACAGCCATGAAATTAAAAGACCTTTACTCCTTGGAAGGAAAGTTATGACCAACTTAGACAGCATATTAAAAAGCAGAGACATTACTTTGTCAACAAAGGTCCATCTAGTCAAGGCTCTGGTTTTTCAGGTAGTCATGTATGGATGTGAGAGTTGGACTATAAAGAAAGCTGAGTGCCAAAGAATTGATGCTTTTGAACTGTGGTGTTGGAGAAGACTCTTGAGAGTTCCTTGGACTGCAAGGAGATCCAACCAGTCCATCCTAAGGGAAATCAGTCCTGAATATTCATTGGAAGGACTGATGCTGAAGCTGAAACTCTAATACTCCAGTCACCTGATGTGAAGAGCTGACTCAGTTGAAAGACCCTGATGCTGGGAAAGATTGAGGGCAGGAGGAGAAGGGGACGACAGAGGATGAGATGGTTGGATGGCATCACTGACTCAATGGACATGAGTTTGAGTATACTTGGGGAGTTGGCAACGACAGGGAGGCCTGGTGTGCTGCGATCCATAGAGTCGCAAAGAGTCGGACATGACTGATGACTGAACTGATACTGATACTGATATCTGAATGGTCTAGTGATTTTCCCCACTATCTTCAATTTAAGTCTGAATTTGGCAATAAAGGAGTTCATGATCTGATCCACAGTCCGCTCCCAGTCTTGTTTTTGCTGACTGTATAGAGCTTTTCCATCTTTGGTTGCAAAGAATATAATCAGTCTGATTTTGGTGTTGGCCATCTGGTGATGTCCATATGTAGAGGCTTCTCTTGTGTTTTTGCAAGAGGATGTTTGCTATGACCAGTGTGTTCTCTTGGCAAAACTCTATTAGCCTTTGTCCTGCTTCATTCTGTACTGCTGCTGCTGCTGCTGCTAAGTCGCTTCAGTCATGTCCGACTGTGCGACCCCACAGACAGCAGCCCACCAGGCTCCCCCGTCCCTGGGATTCTCCAGGCAAGAACACTGGAGTGGGTTGCCATTTCCTTCTCCAATGCATGAAAGTGAAGTCTCTCAGTCGTGTCCAACTCTTCGCGACCCCATGGACTGCAGCCTACCAGGTTCCTCCGTCCATGGGATTTTCCAGGCAAGAGTACTGGAGAGGGGTGCCATTGCCTTCTCCATCATTCTGTACTCTAAGGCCAAATTTGCCTGTTACTCTAGGTGTTTCTTGACTTCCTACTTTTTCATTCTAGTCCCTTATAATGAAAAGGACATCTTTTTGGGGTGTTAGTTCTAAAAGGTCCTGTAGGTCTTCATTGAACCTTTCAACTTCAGCTTCTTCAGTGATACTGGTCAGGGCATAGACTTGGATTACTGTGATATTGAATGGTTTGCCTTGTTAATGAACAGAGATCATTCTGTCGTTTTTGAGATTGCATCCAAGTACTGTATTTCGGACTCTTGTTGACTATGATGACTACTCCATTTCTTCTAAGAATCAATTACTACATAAATATTATCAATATTATCAAGTTGTTTTTTATTCTGATAAAGGATTTCCCTGGTAGCTCAGTGGTAAAAAATCCATCTGCTAATACAGGAGACATAGGAGATGAGGGTTTGATTCCTAGGTCAGGAAGATCCCCTGGAGGAGGAAATGGCAATCCACTCCACTATTCTGACCTGGAAAACACTGTGGACAGAGGAGCCTGGTGGGCTACAGTCCATGGGGTTGCAAAGAGTCTGGCATGACTTAGCCACTGAGTATGCACACACGCATCTTCTTTGAGGTTATTTAGATGAGAGAGCATAGGTGATTGTCCTACATATCTAAAAGTCTCAGAGCTTATTTATACTGCTGATCTGTGGGTTATATTAATATTACAAGTAAGATGTTTTTACCATGTGTACTTAAAAATTAGCAGACATTAAGACTCTTACCTCATATCCAAGCAAATGTGAACCATATAATTAGGTTATTATCCATTCAGTAGAACCCTGAAGATTTTAATAATGACCACCTTTAATGTCTGCCTTTTGTCAAACAGGAATCCAGATGGAAACTGAAGTGAGGAATTGAGAACATTACCTGGATGATTATCTTTGAGGAACTATGTTAGTAAAAACAAGAGGATAATAAAATGGCTTTCTCATGTTGATAATTACCCCCAACAAATTACAGATTTACTGAAAAAGGTTTACCCAGCAAGTAGTTACTGGTGTGCCAGGCATGGTACCTGGAATAATTGCCTTTCTCTCTTTCTCTCAGACTCTTATATTTTGTAATCCTTTCTGTCCAACTGAATTAAGATGAAACAAATAAGAGACAAATTTCAACAGTGACTTTTTTTTGCCTATATAATTTTAGTTAAAAAAAAAAGCTATTTGGGGATCATGAACCTCCATTGTCTTGTTGCTTAAAATTTACACTCAACTGATACAATGGAATTTTCTGACAAGCCTTTCCAAATTCTCCCCACCGCTCTTCCCAATTCCCCCCATCCTCTCAACCTGTACTGTCCTTTCTGCTGTCTTTGCCATGTCACATTATATTTATCTATTTGTTTCTTTTAACTCTAGACCATGAAATGCTGGCGGAGCACAGAGCTATTTCCTTCATTCTAATATCCATGGCACTTAGTAGAGCCTCTGACATAGATTAGCTCCACAGGAAATGAAGAAAGTGTCAGTTAAACTGAACTTTTGACCCTGAAGACATGGATTTCATGGCTTTAGGACAGGGGAGAGGTGGTTTTCCTGAGAGCTCTTTTATATCTGTTATGCCTAATGGAAAGGCTGTGTCTCTCATCATCTCTCAGGGTAACTTTCTGAGTGTTGAAGTGTATGGGAATAATAATAATAGTAACAACAACAATAACAATAGCACCTGTAGTTTACCGACCTCGCAGTGTTTGCAAGGCCTGTACTAAGCATTTAACACATTATAATAATATCTGGGTCAACTTAGGTATATATTCATTTTACAGAAGGGGAAACAGACTGGTTAAATTACTTGTCCAAGGCCACAGAAATATTAGCTGTTGGAAAAGTTAAGATTAACCTGTTTTTCTGCCTCTAAAGCCTGCTCTTAAATGGGGAAATTGGCAAGTGAGCGTCAATCAAATCCATTTAAAAAGATATGGATTTGATATGGATTTTACAGAATATGGCAATTATATATGAATGGAATGACTTACATATATCTGTCAGTGCAAGAAGATACATGATTTTTTAAAAATTTATTTATATTGGGATCACTAATCTAGAGCCAGACTTATTGGAATGTGAAGTCAAGTGGGCCTTAGAAAGCATCACTACGAACAAAGCTAGTGGAGGTGATGGAATTCCAGTTGAGCTATTTCAAATCCTGAAACATGATGCTGTGAAAGTGCTGCACTCAATATGCCAGCAAATTTGGAAAACTCAGCAGTGGCCACAGGACTGGAAAGGGTCAGTTTTCATTCCGATCACAAAGAAAGGCAATACTAAAGAATGCTCAAACTACTGCACAATTGCACTCATCTCACATGCTAGTAAAGTAATGCACAAAATTCTCCAAGCCAGGCTTCAGCAATACGTGAACCGTGAACTCCCTGATGCTCAAGCTGGTTTTAGAAAAGGCAGAGGAACCAGAGATCAAATTGCCAACATCTGCTGGATCATGGAAAAAGCAAGAGAGTTCCAGAAAAACATCTATTTCTGCTTTATTGACTATGCCAAAGCCTTTGACTGTGTGGATCACAATAAACAGTGGAAAATTCTGAAAGAGATGGGAATACCAGACCACCTAACCTGCCTCTTGAGAAATCTGCATGCAGGTCAGGAAGCAACAGTTAGAACTGGACGTGGAACAACAGACTGGTTCCAAATAGGAAAAGGAGTACGTCAAGGCTGTATGTTGTCACCCTGCTTATTTAACTTCTATGCAGAGTACATCATGAGAAACGCTGGACTGGAAGAAACACAAGCTGGAATCAAGATTGCCAGGAGAAAAATCAGTAACCTCAGAGATGCAGATGACACCACCCTTATGGCAGAAAGTGAAGAGGAGCTAAAAAGCCTCTTGATGAAAGTGAAAGAGGAGAGTGAACATTCAGAAAACGAAGATCATGGCATCCGGTCCCATCACTTCATGGGAAATAGATGGGGAAACAGTGAAAACAGTGTCAGACTTTATTTTTGGGGGCTCCAAAAGCACTGCAGATGGTGATTGCAGCCATGAAATTAAAAGATGCTTACTCCTTGGAAGGAAAGTTATGACCAACCTAGATAGTATATTCAAAAGCAGAGACATTACTTTGCCGACTAAGGTCCATCTAGTCAAGGCTATGTTTTTTCCTGTGGTCATTTATGGATGTGAGAGTTGGACTGTGAAGAAGGCTGAGCGCCGAAGAATTGATGCTTTTGATCTGTGGTGTTGGAGAAAACTCCTGAGAGTCCCTTGGACTGCAAGGCGATCCAACCAGTCCATTCTGAAGATCAACCCTGGGATTTCTTTGGAAGGAATGATGCTAAAGGTGAAACTCCAGTACTTTGGCCACCTCATGCGAAGAGTTGTCTCATTGGAAAAGACTCTGATGCTGGGAGGGATTGGGGGCAGGAGGAGAAGGGGACGACCGAGGATGAGATGGCTGGATGGCATCACCGACTCGATGGACATGAGTCTGAGTGAACTCCGGGAGTTGGTGATGGACAGGGAGGCCTGGTGTGCTGTGATTCATGGGGTCGCAAAGAGTTGGACATGACTGAGCAACTGAATTGAACTGAACTGAACTGAGAGTTGGTTATGTTGTATTAGTTTCAGGTATATAGCAAAGTGATTCAATACGAGTATATATTCTTTTTCAAATTCTTTTCCCACTTACGTTATTACAGAATATTGAGCAGAGTTCCCTTTACTGTACAGTAGGTCCTTGTAGGCTATCTATTTTAAATATAGTATGTATACATGTCAATCTCAAACTCCCAATCTATCCCCGCACAAAGAGAAGAGTTAACAAGTGGTGCTGGGAAAACTGGTCAACCACTTGTAAAAGAATGAAACTAGATCACTTTCTAACACCGTACACAAAAATAAACTCAAAATGGATTAAAGATCTAAATGTAAGATCAGAAACTATAAAACTCCTAGAGGAGAACATAGGCAAAACACTCTCAGACATAAATCACAGCAGGATCCTCTATGATCCACCTCCCAGAATTCTGGAAATAAAAGCAAAAATAAACAAATGGGATCTAATTAAAATTAAAAGCTTCTGCACAACAAAGGAAAATATAAGCAAGGTGAAAAGACAGCCTTCTGAATGGGAGAAAATAATAGCAAATGAAGCAACTGACAAACAACTAATCTCAAAAATATACAAGCAACTTATGCAGCTCAATTCCAGAAAAATAAACGACCCAATCAAAAAATGGGCCAAAGAACTAAATAGACATTTCTCCAAAGAAGACATACGGATGGCTAACAAACACATGAAAAGATGCTCAACATCACTCATTATTAGAGAAATGCAAATCAAAACCACAATGAGGTACCACTTCACACCAGTCAGAATGGCTGCGATACAAAAATCTGCAAGCAATAAATGCTGGAGAGGGTGTGGAGAAAAGGGAACCCTCCTACACTGTTGGTGGGAATGCAAACTAGTACAGCCACTATGGAGAACAGTGTGGAGATTCCTTAAAAAATTGCAAATAGACCTACCTTATGACCCAGCAATCCCACTGCTGGGCATACACACCGAGGAAACCAGAATTGAAAGAGACACATGTACCCCAATGTTCATCGCAGCACTGTTTATAATAGCCAGGACATGGAAACAACCTAGATGTCCATCAGCAGATGAATGGATAAGAAAGCTGTGGTACATATACACAATGGAGTATTACTCAGCCGTTAAAAAGAATTCATTTGAATCAGTTCTGATGAGATGGATGAAACTGGAGCCGATTATACAGAGTGAAGTAAGCCAGAAAGAAAAACACCAATACAGTATACTAACACATATATATGGAATTTAGGAAGATGGCAATGACGACCCTGTATGCAAGACAGGAAAAAAGACGCATATGTGTATAACGGACTTTTGGACTCAGAGGGAGAGGGAGAGGGTGGGATGATTTGGGAGAATGGGAATTCTAACATGTATACTATCATGTAAGAATTGAATCGCCAGTCCATGTCTGACATAGGGTGCAGCATGCTTGGGGCTGGTGCATGGGGATGACCCAGAGAGATGTTATGGGGAGGGAGGTGGGAGGGGGGTTCATTTTGGGAATGCATGTAAGAATTAAAGATTTTAAAATTTAAAAAATTAAAAATTAAAAAAATGCTATTATTCACTGAAAAAAAAAGGGAAAAAAATGAAAAATATGCTTTTAAAAACAGACACATAGGGAGTCAAAAGACTTGAATTCTGATCTCAGCTTTGTATTCTTCTAACCTGTGTGATCCTGCACTAATGAATTAAAGAGTCTGATCCTGTTTCTTTGCTGTTGAATAAATGAACTGCGTAGAGTCATACCTTAGATTCATCATATCCCATATCTTCCTCTGCTATGCTTGGTCTGCTTCTTAGCAACCTCTGAAACTCAATAGCAACTTAATTTGGTGAGAAAAAACTTGTGAGGATATTTGTAAGGAGGATATTATTATCTCAGAACTTTATAATGACAATTTCCACAGGGTTCTCCATGGTTTGGGGTGGAAATGAAATAATGAATGAGCATGACAACATTTTATTAAATATTAGCACTTTCCTACATTAGGCATTTTAACCCTCATAAAAAATGATCAAAACAATTTTAAATTGTTTGTAGCTGACATTTGAAGGATTACTGTTTATATGGAACTATTAGCAAAATGAAAGGGAGACTTTAGGTACTCAGATGGTCTTTTGCCACAAAAAGATGTTTTCAGGTGCTGAAATCATCATAGTGATAGAGTTATTATGCAGAAAAGAACTTTGAGGAGCCATCTATCTGGTTCATCTTTCTGCCTGGGGCCATGTCACATTTGAGCTATAAAAAGAGATTATAAATCATTTTTGTTTTTAAGGGAAATTCCATAACTTCCCCTGGTATCCTTCTCCAGTAACTGACAATCTTACTTGTCAGCAAATCATTTTTTAGAACTAACCTAAATCCCCAGGGCTTCAGTTTGAATTCATTTTCTTCCATTCTTAGAGGTAAAACACAGCTGGGGTGATAACTCCTCACACACATGAAGATTGTTATCAAGATGTTATTCTGCTCTCATCTGAAAGCCAAATTCCTTCAACTTGTTTTCATAAGTTCTTTTGCCTAACCCTTAATCACCTTCATTTTGCACATGTAAGCTCTCCCCAAGTCTTAATCTTCTTAGTTGTGAGTCCCAGGGTAATATATAATCGCATATTTAGCATTTATGCCTTGGGAATTGCTTAGCTGAAAGTCATACATGAACTTGATAATTTGGATTCTGTTTCTAGTTAAGCTAACATATACTGAAAACTTTTCCTTTTAACATTCGAAAGGCAAAGCATTATATTAAAGGCTACAGAAATTACAAGGGTGCACATTGCCTTAAAAATCTCAGATTTACAAAAACCATAAAGTAAAAACTAATAAATTAAGAGAGATTTTTTTTTTTTTTTTAAAGTTTTGGCCATTTCCCCCACATCTGTATTCCCAAGCTAAACAGAAGTTTGATGTAGTATGAGAAGAATAAACTGTGGTATCAGCTTCAGTCTCAGTCCTGGATGTAACTGGATTCAATGGGCTAGTATATTCTAACTTACAAGATTTACTTACCTAGTATGTTACATATGATGATAATAATAAAAATAGTGAATTCCTTGAAGGCCTGGACTGTTGCTTATTTTTTTTCTGGATCTCTCAGGCCTAGCCCAATTCATATTACTAACTAATGGTCACTTAATGTTTGAATTTTATTTGCAAAAGTGTTGTTTATGAGAATTAAATGAGATTTATAGATATGAAACTATTTTGTCAACTATTGAACTCTATATAACAGTAAGTCATTACTATTAATTTTTAAAAGAGTCATTACTAGTAATGCATTTTTTAAAAAATTCAACTAAACTGATTTGTACTCATCTTTTCAGAACATTTCTGCTATCTGTTGTGTATCTTATAAAAATTTGATAAAGATGTGTTTCCTGAAATGAACAATCAATAGTGCACAGCTTATTGGTTGGAGTTTAACCCTCAGTCTCTTCTAATGAGAAATCTGAAAATGACAAATGAACTCAAAATGTGACTAAGGTGGCCTCCTGTAGCCAATTCAGTCACCCTGGCACCAGAACAGAGCTACTCTGAAAAATTTATAGTTTTCTAGGGGTCCCATGATCACTTCCCAGGTGGCTCAATGGTAAAGAATCCACCTGCCAACCCAGGAGCCGCAGGAGATGCAGGTTCGATCTCTGGGTCGGGGAGATTCCCTGGAGAAGGAAATGGCAACCCACTCCAATATTTTTTGCCTGGGAAACCCCATGGACAGAGGCGCCTGGTGGACTATAGTATAGGGGGTTGCAAAAGTTGCCCATGACCTTCTGTACATTCCCTATGTAGGAAAGAATATTAGTGATATCGTTGACTGACAAAATCACCTAAAAGTTTAAATAGCATTGCTTTGTTCATTAACAGCATTAAAGGAGTCTTTTAGGTACTTCACCTTCTTCTATGGGGAACATGGACAGAGGACCAGAGGAGTCATATAGGGAAATTTTTAATGTCAGAGACATAATTTGATCTTTCTAAAGAACAACTTCCTCTATCTTTATACTTCACTTACAAACATTTGACTCAACAAGCTTGTGCTTGTAAATCAAGTGGTTCAGGTTGAGATCCTAGTTCTGTGTAAGTAGACCCTTGGCAAAATTACCCAGATCTCTAATCTGTCTTCTTTTTTTCTTTTCTGTAAAATGAGAAATACATTACCAAGTTCTTAAGTCTCCTGGAACTATTGGATCTTGGGGAATTTCATTACCTTCTTCACTTCTGTTATCCTTCTCTTTTGCCTGTCTTATTAGTAAGAATTGGTTAGTTAATATGACTTATAAAACTAGTACATTCAATGGATTTTAAGAGACCCCTGCAACAAGAGCCTGAAACTTTGATAAAGCATTTTATTGAATTTTTTCCCAAGGAGGATAGTGATCACTTGATAATGACACAAAGCCATGAAGCTCCAGGAATATATTCTTTTTTGAGGAACTAAGTTAAAAAAAATTATAACTTTAAAAGTGAAAATTGATTACAGCCTGCCAAGGCCAAATAGTATGGGGAAAAAATTCTGGACTAGGAATCAGGAGGCCTGCATTTGGAGCCAGTTCTGCCACAAATTAGATAACCTTGGACAAGTCACTTTTTTTTTTTTTTTTACTGGATCTTAATTACTTCATCTTTGAAATGAGAGAATTATATCCAAGACCTTCCGGTATCAACAGCCTAGGTTCTGAGATTAAGACATTGTTACTCTTTCAAAGAGATATTGCCTAGAGCACTGAAGACTTGAGGGTTGTTTTGCCGTCACAGCTTCAGACATGAAGGGCTCCTGCAAAGTGGCATGTCCCTTAGGCCAGCACATCTCCGTAGGGAAATAGCAGGTGCCCCAGTCTGAGCACGAAAAGATTCTATAGGCAGTCCGTCCCCTCACATTTGTTTTTTACATGAAGACTGTACTATTTTGATTGGTAAGAAAGTTTATCACTAGTCAGAAATGTAGAAAGAACAATAACAACAGAAAGAACACTAAGCAGGAGTTCAGGGTAAAGAAAATGACAGGAAGAGGTTGGGAACCATATAAATCTGAAATCAGAAAAATAATTACTCTGCCAAATAATTTCAGATTGAAGTCTGAACCCACTTTTGTTGCTGCAGTCTCTGTTGAATTTAGCAGATACAAATATCATTCTCGGTAATTTAATATTCATGGAGCTGGAAGGATATAGGTATTTGTGACTCTCCCACTTGTGGCCTAAGTTAGATCTCTTTATTTGGAATAAAAAATAAACTTGAAAACTGTATTTTTATTCTTTCTTCATATTCTTCGCACTTGAAAATGGATTGTGTCTAATTGTATGCTTGGCCTAGAACCATATTTTTGGCCATAACAGATGATAAATCAACTCATTTCACCCATCCAAAGAAGCAAGATAATTTATTGATGTTAATATCTCGTAGCTAGCAGCTTTCTTTCCTCCTGGTAAAGAGGGCAAGAAAATCAGCCAGACACACATCATGTTTATTGCTTTATAAGCAGAATATTCAGGAATGGTGTTTCTCACAGTAAAAATTGAATTGAAATATCCCACAGATATGCCACCTAAACTACAGTGAGGAAACTGTCTTTGCTCTTTTCCTGTTGCTGATGAGGAAGGATACAAAACCTGAAGAGCTTTGGTTTCTTCAGAATCTGTTGCTTATGACTTGGAGTTCATATTTTGTATAAATTTATTTTTTTCACTCTAAAGATCCAAATAAAGACAAAACTAAAACTTAAGATTAAGGTAAACAAGAAATCCGTAGACAACATTTGGAATTCCCAGCTACTCATCCTGAAAGTATTCAAAATGCACTAGCATTCAATTTGAGAAGGAAAAGGAAGACCCTGCTGCTGTATATTTCTGTTCAAAATTTACTGCTCTTACACTGGAAGAGGAAGGAACAGGCATCTGTTAGGTTGGCAAGTTAGTGTGCTTGAATGGAATCAAGAGAAGTGGGCCAAGGAAATCACACTGCTTTTAGTACTTTTCTTTGCAGAGAGCTTTTTTGGACCAAGTCCACAACTGCTACAGTAAGTACTCAGTTACGAGAAGAATAAGAGTGGAGACCAAGTAGGCTGTGGCTTTGTATTAATACACTATTAATGTTAAACTATCCTTAATTCGAATCTAGAGACCTAGTAGCAAACCAAATGTCTAATATCCTGCAAGGAGCCTCAGGCCCCTTTCCTAGTGAGTCTTGGGTGTAGAGGTCATTAATTAAACCTTATCCAAAAATCCACTCTTCTGAGTGATTGCAAAATAGTTGCTGTTAGAGTTCTGTATTTTAACTTTATACTCACTCATCACAGTATTATTATTAATTTCTCTATTTTACATATGAAAGAAGCATAAAAGTCATACAACTAGTAAGTGGCCCTTTCCAGTCACAGTTCAAATTCTATTTTCTTGCATCTATGCCCTGTTGCCTTCCCTGTTGTTTTTCTACATTCAGATAGGCTGACTAGGGACTTCCCAGGCAGTTCAGTGGTTAAAGACTTTGCACTTTCAATGCATCAGGGAGGTGGGTTCAATGCCTGATCAAAGAACTAAGACCCCACATTCTTCATGGCACGGTCAAAAAGAGAAATAGACTGAGTGACTCTGTTCTTCAAGACACCATAATAATTAATATTTATCCTCCTGCTGGGATCTTTTTAGACACATACAGTGACTGCAGGGGCAAAGGGAGAAGGTGAGAAAGGGAGCTGAAGCAACCTATTAGGAATCAGTTAATAAATTGTCATCTTCCAAGGACAGTGGTCACTGGTGGCAGTAGTATGGCTTCCAAATGGTTGAGCACAGTCACTTTGCTCCCAGACCCTCCGCCATTCCTCACCGTGGCCTGTACTGCTTGCCACGCTCACACCCGTCTATCTTCTCTCTGGGGCCTCTTTTAATTTCTCCTTCCAATCCAGTTTCCTTCAGGGAAACTTGTAATATAGCCCATAGAAGTGAAGTCTGCTTCTGGGTTAGGTTCAAAGGATCTCCCAGAAGGCTTGTGTTTCAGGATCCCTGAATGTTCAGAAACAGAAGTTGCTTGGCCTGGAACACAGATAGAACTTCTGGGAGTCATGCAGCCCAGCTCGCATGACAGTGTCTCCCATACATAGCCCAATGACCAGAGAATAGGTGGGTCTAGTCACCCAGAGAAGAAAGTGAAGAAAGCAGGGAGAATGGAGAAGTCTTGGTCATGCTAGATGTATAATCATTTCCTCGCTTAAAAAAGTTTTTTGAGTGGGATAATAATAATCAATACTATGAATTGTGGATCATTTATTGTAAAGACTTTTCTTTCGTTTTGCCAGCAGCTGGCTTGGTTCAGCAATATGCTTGCTAGGCATCTGTTCACAGGTAAAGAGGTTGATTAGTCCCTAGGTAGTCCTAGCATAGCTAGAGTCTACATGGGAAATCTGTGGGGCAGCGAGTGAGGAATTTCAGAGGCTGTGTGATCCTCCATCTCAGAGCCTGGTTTTCATTTTATCTTTGAATTTATAGTATATGAGTCTAAAACATGTAAATTAAACTAAAGATGGGCTATAGGGCTAAATATGAGCAAGGTTCTATATTATAGCATATTTTAAGATTGACTAATTAGACCACAGCTTACCCCTGCTGCCCTTCAGCATTTTCTTGTTTGTGTTTCTCAAACAAAACATCCAAGGCTGAGTTCACTTTTTGGTGAAGGATTACCAAGGTTTATAGTAAAAGGAGGTCTTACATTTTTTTCTAGCTATAAGCTTTGCTGAAAAATAATAATGGAAATGAGTAAATAAGCATAATTTATGGGGCAAAAATTTATAAATTTTCAATTTCTTTTTGAGATAAATGGAAGGTTTAAAGATTTTTTTCCCAATTTTATTGAGAAATAATTGATATATATCACTAGAAGTTGAGAGTATACTGTTTGATTTACATATACTGTGAAAAAATTACTAGGTTCAGCTACTGCTAAGTCACTTTAGTCGTGTCTGACTCTGTGCGACCCCATAGACGGCAGCCCACCAGGCTCCCCGTCCCTGGGATTCTCCAGGCAAGAACACTGGGGTGGGTTGCCATTTTCTTCTCCAATGCATGAAAGTGAAAAGGGAAAGTGAATGTCACTCAGTCGTGTCTGACTCTTAGCGACCCCGTCAGCTAGCTTCTAAAACTATTATTTTTATTTTTTGAATTATTTTGTTTATAGTCATGTTATTACTTTATTACCAATAAATTTTTAGTCTTGAGTGTTGTAATGTATTCTTAATAATATGTAGATTTGCAATGAGGTTGTTATAATATTTACTGATTAAAACTCAGCAGCAAGATTAGAGCAAATGAAATGTTTCTTACTGTAATATATGATGTTAGTCTTAAGAATTTAAAAACTCCAATTATTTACACAGATGGCATTTTGCTATCATAAATATTTATGAAACTATAGGTCACTGAAGATATACATTAATTTCCTGCCAGTGAAGACTAACAATTTAAGGCATATGAAAAACTTTTCAAAAGAGAAATTTCTTATATTTTTAATAATAACTTAACCCTGTTGCTGATCTTGTTACTGGCAAGAGTCTCAGAAACTGAGTCAGAGTTTGGAGTTTCTAAATTTTTAAAAAATTACGAGGAAATATAGTCTGCTTAATTTCTTCTATGATACACAATGCGGGGGTGGGGGGGGACTAATCTAGGATGTCGTCCCAGTTGTAACGGTGAGTCATTCTCTGCAGCACTCATAATAATAGAGGAGTCTATTTTTTCCTGTTCTCTGAGCCTTGCACAATGAAGCCATGCAGAAATTATATAATTATTCCTCCTGGATGGGATTTTCTTATTGGTTTGTAATTACAAAATACTCTTTGAGTACTTTTGTATCCTGGAATTAAGTCTTCAGCATTGCATGAAAAAACCATAAGGTTTGATCTCAGCTTGTTTATCCTCTTTGTATTTTATTTTACCAATTAATAGGGTAGCTTTCAAGATGTTAAAATGTGACTTCTTTATCTTTTGTGTGGCTCAACTATTTAGACTAATTTTGAATAAAACCTAAGGGAAACCTCTTATTTTCACAGTCATATGGTTTTTCTCCCACTAATTATAACTCTTTCCTGTATAAATTAAATAGCCTGTGTTCCATGCTCTCTAGGTGTGCCTCCTTCAATATTTCCTGTCAATTTTGATCATTGCTCATGAATGGTTGCTGATCATTCCTATCATTTTCTCTGAAAGGAGGCTTGAAAAGAAGTTCAGGTTCCTGTATACAACCTATTATCAGTACTGCTTGCTCTCACTCTCCCTTTCCCCCACCCCAGCTAACAACTGTTAAGGGTGTATTGTGTCCCAGATGATTAGTGTAAAAAAATGAATGAATCCTCAAAAAATTCATGCTCTAGGTGGCACCTACTCCCAGTGAGCTATTCTAACTAGCACCTGCCAGTTTCAGCTAGAGATGCCCATGCAAATTATTACTGATAATAAGGGCTTAACTCCCTGAAGATTCTTCTGGAATAATTGTCAAGGGTAGCTCTGATATTCTTTCTCTTCAGCAGATTCTCATTTCTTTGTATCAATACCCGAAGACACGGAGAGCCTAAAATATGCTTTGTCATAGTAAGTGTATAGTTATAACCAGAGCCATATACAGTGCTTTCTCACTTCTCTAAAGTCCTTCTAATTTTACAAACTGGACTTATTCTGTATGTTGTTTAAAATAAAGCTATCAAAAATAACAAGTAGACTACAATGGATGGGTCCATTAAATATATGCAGAGAAGACATCAGTTTAGTAATGACAAAATAATATTGTGCTCAATGTTTTGACTGTATTATCTCACTTAAAAATTCTCACAGCAACCATTTGAAGTACGTGTTGTATCTACTCCCATTTACAGATGAAAATCTGAAGCTTGGGAAGGGAACTTACATGCTCAAAGTTCTTACTTGGTAAATAGCAGTGGGCTGAGAAACGCTGGGCTGGAAGAAGCACAAGCTGGAGTCAAGATTGCCGGGAGAAATATCAATAACCTCAGAGATGCAGATGACACCACCCTTATGGCAGAAAGTGAAGAGGAACTAAAAAGCCTCTTGATGAAAGTGAAAGAGGAGAGTGAAAAAGTTGGCTTAAAGCTCAACATTCAGAAAACGAAGATCATGGCATCTGGTCCCATCACTTCATGGGAAGTAGATGGGGAAACAGTGGAAACAGTGTCAGACTTCATTTTGGGGGGCTCCAAAATCACTGCAGATGGTGATTGCAGCCATGAAATTAAAAGACGCTTACTTCTTGGAAGGAAAGTTATGACCAACCTAGAGAGCATGTTGAAAAGCAGAGACATTGCTTTGCCGACTAAGGTCCGTCTAGTCAAGGCTATGGTTTTTCCTGTGGTCATGTATGGATGTGAGAGTTGGACTGTGAAGAAGGCTGAGGGCCGAAGAATCGATGCTTTTGACCTGTGGTGTTGGAGAAGACCCTTGAAAGTTCCTTGGAGTGATGTATTTGATGAGACTTGAAAATTGTATATATAATTGGAACCACCACTCCTCTCAAGCTATACAGCATTTCCATCATCCAGTATATTGCTTTGTGCCCCTTTAAAGCCTTTCCCTCCCCCTTACCTCAGGCTACCACTGATGTGATGGCTCTTAGTACAGATTAGTTTTTGCCAGTTCTAGAACTTTATATAAAAGAAAATGTATAGTATGTGCTCTCATGCAACATAATATTGTGTGAGATTCACACATATAGTTGCATATATCAGTAGTTCACTGTTTATTACTAAATAATGGTCCATGTTATTGTTATATGATATTTTTTCTTCCATTTGCCTGATGATGGATAATATGGTTGTCTCTAGTTAGGGGCTATTACAAATCAAGCTGCTATGAATGTTCACATCCCACTTTTATGGCCTCACGAGCTTCATTAATCCAAAAATATTTCTTGAACGCTGCATGCATCTAGAGGGATGCTCTGATTGCCCTTCATACAAGCCCAACCTCATGGAACACAGCATGAACTCCAGCCAATTTCTGAAACTCATGATTATTGTTGGCATTTTTTCTCACAGATATTGGGTTATGCATTTACGCTGACTTCCATTTGCACTACAATGTGTTCTTCTGATTGATTGCATTGCTTTTAGGGTCAGTGATCTTTTTACTTCCATGTGAGTGATATTTATCACTGTATCTATCAGCCAGGCTTCTTAGTTCCAAGATTCTGAAATCAGTCTGAGCTCCCTTATAAAGTAGATTAATTTATGGAAAAGATCTATGGTAGTTTGTGCAATCACCAAGAACTTACATGACAAGGTTTATCAAATAGGCAGGGAAAAAGAAAGTTAGGCAGCTGCCAGCACCACAGCCAAGGTCCCTTTGCCTTTAGAAGGCTGCTCCTGAGAGGGTCATTGATATGGGCCGAGGAAGAGTAGAAGAGCAGGAGCAAGCACACTAGAGGTGTGGCCTGAAAGCCTTGCCTTCTTTCACTCTGAAACTTACTCAGAACAAGAAGCTTCGAGTCCCCGGTCAAGTGAGTTTAGACTGAGCATCATAATATGGTGTACATTGCCTCCAACGTCCACGGAGGCCCCAGAGTTTTTTTCCTCTCTCTTGCCGGTAGCTCATCAAGCCTTGTTTTCCAGACGTGGGTTTTTATTGTTGTTCTTGTTGCCAGGAAAATCAATAAGGGCCATAATTGGCTCTACCCATTTACTTCAGCCTCAGAGACCCTGTAATTAATTAGTCTGTATTTCTGTGGACACTATTTCATTGTGCATCATTGAATTCTCTAAAGGAGATCTCCTTTTTGAAGAAGCTGTAAAATGCTTCTGGAGACTGAACTAGATGTACTTCAGTGGCACAAACTTGTCCATCAAACAAAAATTGTCCTAAGAAAGGACTGAGGTACCTTATTCAGAGAGATTTTGTTGTCCTCCCTGGGAGCTCCTGTCCAGGTATTGTCTTCTGGTTAAGAATAATTAGTCCTAAAGTTTCTTTCCACGTGTACCCTAAGATGCCCATTAAGTCTGCAAATAGGACTCTTAGTGCCCAGGTACAGTATCCAGGTGTTCCATAGGCAGTCTTAATCCCTAGATCCTGGCTACATTCTTGTGACATTTCTGACTTTATTTTTTCTTTCAGTGTTATATATGTATATAAATAAGGGAGATAGAATTTATATACAGTGTTTTCAAGGTCTGTAACAAAATGACTTGACTTAGATATATTGCAAAATGATTACCACCTCAGTTTAGTTAACATCCATGACATCAAGTAGTTTTAAAAAAGGGAGAAAATAATTTTTTTTTCCTTTGTGATGAGAATTTTTAGGATCTACCGTCTCGACACTTTTCGAATATATCATACAAGAGTGTTAACTACAGTCATCATGTTGTTCAGTAGATCTCTAGAAGTTATTTACTTTATAACTGGAAATTTGTACCTTTTGATGACCTTCCCCCAGCATTTGTTATATAGCAACTTCGCCTAAGCAATATACACATTATTACTGCAGAATATTACGTTTCAAAGTGACCTAACATAATCTGTGCTCTCCATTCTGAAAACTGAATTTGAAAACAATAAGCAACCATATATAGTAAAGTTTTGTTGTTGTTTTTTTCTTCTTCCTGCTCACTGGTGACTCTGTGTGGCTGGACTTAATTTATGTTTGGTCCATTGCACCTTCACCAGGCATTTACTGGCTTGGGATTTAAGGAACTTGGGTTGCTTTGGGCTCCAGTGTAGAGAGAGAGCATCTCTGCTTTCATTCATTCATTCATTTCTTCATCACATTGCCCTGAATAACTTCCTTGAAAATGCAAATAATGATCTGATTATCTCATTCTTATCTATATAAATCTTTTTATGCTCTCCCATCACATTCAGGCGGATAAGGCAATGGCAAACCACTGCAGTACTCTTACCTGGAAAATCCCATGGACTGAGGAGCCTGGAAGGCTGCAGTCCATGGGGTTCCTAAGAGTCAGGCAAGACTGAGCAACTTCACTTCCACTTCTCACTTTCATGCATTGGAGAAGGAAATGGCAACCCACTCCAGTGTTCTTGCCTGGAGAATCCCAGGGACAGAGAAGCTTAGTGGGCTGCCGTCTGTGGGGTCGCACAGAGTCGGACACGACTAAAGCGACTTAGCAGCAGCAGCATCACATTCAGAAGAACAGTTTGAACTAATTATCATGACCAAGAGTTTCTCCATAATATCACCCTGCCTAACTTTATAGCCTTTTTTGGCGGCCATACAGATAGCATTTCTGTGTTAAAAAATTGAAATGTCCCCCTAAACATACCTGTGGCAAGCGATATATTATGATCTTGGTGATAATACAATGAAAACTAAGCAACATCTCTTTTCCTCTGTTTTATGCCTGGTCCATGAATTGTTCCCTAACTCCAGAAGTGGACCAACCATTTTCTTCAGGAAACTATATTTCTGGGGTCAGCACTATGTTTAGACTTTAAGAGAGAAGAAAGCTTCTATTTAGACAAAAAGACAAAATCAAAATGATTTCCACCTAGAGACTATGGTACAGAGTGAAGTCAGAAAGAGAAGAACATATATTGTGAAATAACACTTATATGTGGAATCCAGAAAAATGATACAAATGGACTTATTTACAAAGCAGAAATAGAGACACAGGTGTAGAGCACAAACTTATGGATACCAAGGGGGAAAAAGGCAGGGGGGATGAATTGGGAGATTGGATTGACATATAGATACTTTTATATATGAAATAGATGATTAACAAGAACCTACTGTGTAGCACAGGGGGCTCTACTCAGTGCTGATCTAAATGAGTGGTGAGCTAAATGGGAATGGAATCTAAAAAAGAGGGGATGTGTATACATATGACTGATCCACTTTGCTGTACAGTAGAAACTAGCAACATTGTAAAGCAACTATACTTTAGTAATGAAAGTGAAAGTCACTCAGTAGTGTTCAAATCTTTGCAACCCCTGGACTATACAGTCCATGGAATTCTCCAGGCCAGAATACTGGAGTAGATAGCCTTTCCCTTCTCCAAGGGATCTTCCCAACCCCGAGATCAAACGTACATTGCAGGCAGATGTTCATCATCTGAGCCACCAGGGAAGCCCAAGAATATCGGAGTGGGTAGCCTAATCCTTTCGGAAGCGGATTTTCCTGAACCAGGAGTCAAACCAGGGTCTCCTGCATTGCAGATTCTTTACCAACTGAGATATCAGGAAAGCCCCTACTTTAGTAATACTTAACTACTTTACTAATAATTAACTGAAAAATAATTCCCGGATCTTTTATTCATCCCCTACTTTCCCTTCTGATGTTTTCTTTTTTTTTCCATAACTTCCACTGATTTGTGAAGAGGAAGGAGACAGTAGGGTAAAGGGAAATCAAAGAGATGAGGAAGGGAAATGAGTCTGATCTGAGCACTTACTCTTGGTGAGATATTGGGCTAAAAGTGTTGTTTGTACATTTTCACATCAATTCTAAGATACACATTTTTCTTAAATATTAACATCTCATTAACTGTCTTAAAATCAATAATGCCTTATACCCAACAAAATATGCTTTGCTTAATCCAAGCATTATGTCTATTAAATTTTACAGATCAAGACTTCGTAATCAGAGAGATTATTCCTTCCAAGTCACAAGTAACAGAACCAGGGTTCAAGCTCAGGTCTGTGTAATTTCAAAAACCAATGACAAGTCATTACTTTAATTGGAGATAAATGCCAACAATTCCCTATGAAAAATTCAGGATACAAAATAATCACAACTGGCTAGGGCAGTTCAATGCAAAATATGGCCAGGATTGAAGGGAATGAAAAACAGTTGAAGGGTAGGAGCAGGAATAAGGCACCCCTCCTAGAACAGAACAGTTACTGCAGTGGGGTAGAGGTTAGAAAGTAAACAACTGTAGATAAGGAGGAAAGCAGGAAGTCTAGACTTTTTAGTAAGAGGCAAGAAACCTGCTCTGACAGGTGAGGGAAGTTTAGTAAGAGGTAATGGGGTGTTTTGACAAGTTGACAGAGCCCAGGAGGTGGAAAGCTCAGCACAGGCAGTGCATAAAGATGCAGACAAAAGGTCTCAGAGATCTTCAGCAGGTCATAGGAAACACATTCGTGGGAAGGTTACAGTTTGCAAATATTTTCACTCTAGAAGCTGAGTTTTGACAGTCAGTGAAGAACATGATTTTTCTAGCATAGTACATGAGACCAAATCCTGGGGCAGGAAGATGCCAGGAAGGAGATGAGAGAGCCAGTGGGTATGATAATGCAAAGCATCCTGGGCTGGGTTTCTAAAACAGATAACCAGCAAGGACCTACTTCACAGCATAGGGAAATAGACTCGATGTTTTGTAATAACCTATAAGAGAAAAGAATCTGAAAAAATATATATATGTGTATGTATAACTGAATTACTTTGCTGTACACCTCAAACTAACACAGCATTGTAAATCAACGATAGTTCAGTTTTTAAAAAGAAGAGTTGACAAGAAAGTTGACTCTGCATCATCTCATAAGGTGCTGGCCTGGGAGGAGGAGTGAAGGAGTAAAGGTTAGATGTCTCACCAGCAGTGAGGAGAGGAAAACATTGGACATGAAATTGGCTTTGTAAAGTAGCATGAACTATACTACTAAAGCTGCTTGCAAAGCTATGGGGTGTTCCCTGGCTGTTACTAAATTGTCACAGCAAATGAAGCTTTCAAAAGTACATTTGAAGAAAGGAATTAGGAAAAAAAAATCATTATTGTTTGTCCCTAACAGAGTTGATATTTTGCTCTCAACTGACTACACTAATGTTCTACAGTGGTACCACAGTATTTAACTATGAACATTCAGTTAAATGTCTGAATTTCCTGCATTACTTTCATGAATTCAATTCCAATACATTTAACAAGTTAGTCTTTAAATGCAGTATGTTACTTTTAACAAAAACATACTTTATTATTAGAGACGGCAATGAAATTTGGCCGTGAGTCTGCTTTCCTAAGACATCCCTGAAAATGTCTTAAAGCATAGTCAACTGTTAGCTAGGGACATAATCTGGCATGTTCATTTCTCAACAGTCAGTCCATGGTATGCAAGAGAAGGAAGGAAAAGGGATCTGAAACAACTCATTTTAGCCACAGCAAAGAGGAGGCTATTTGGAGAAGTTGATCTTGGAGGTAGTACAGTCATTAATTTGCCCAATTCTTTTTGGATTTGACTGTGACTATCTGGACTGCATGTTCCCAACTCAGCCTCAGTCCTTATGCAGAGCAAAATGAGTTGAGGACAAGTCATGGCCCCAGCTCCAGCGCCACCTACAAATTCCCTTCCTTTTGAAATTGAATAAATCTTTGAACTTAGATTACTCTCTTCTTATGCCATCCTATCAGCTTCTCTGGCTCCAAGTTTATTCTTTCAATGTGAAAAATAAGGCAGGTCATTAAGTCTAAGAGGAAGAAAGCAATAATTTGTATGGGTCTTAGCTCAACTTCTCTAGGCCCTTGTCCATGTGAGTGTCATTGGTGTCCACATTTAATCTACTGGATCACATTGTATCTAGGGCTTCCCTGGTGGCTCAGCAGTAAAGAATCTCCTGTATGCAGGAGACACAGGAGATGGACGTTTGATCCCTGAGTTGGGAAATGGCAACCCACCCCAGTATTCTTGCCTGAAAAATCCCTTGGACAGAGGAGCCTGGCAAGCTACAGTCCATGGGAGTATGATTGAGTGACTAAGCACAGCACAAAGGAAGCGATAAGAGATGTTGAGGTGCTTAAGGTCTGGCCAGGGTGGGAAGTAGTTACTAGTGCTAGTCTGAAAGGAACAGGAGGAGCAAACAGAGTTAGGACAGTGTAGTATGAACCACCATCAGACCTGCAGTGCCGCACCGGAAAGAGCAAGGAAAGAAATGCTCTAGCATCTTTCTTCTGCCTGCCTATCTCCATTTATTGCCTTCAATTGGCCGAACTCAACCAAAAGGGAGCAGGCAAGAGAATCTAGGGTTCAGCCCCATAGATCACAAGAGGGATGGAGAATGGATTGGAGTGTAGGTAGGGGAAGAGAGAGGCAAATGGAGAATAATCAATCTAACTATTTGGGTTATTTATATGGTTTAGTTTATTATTTTTGTTTTCCATTTCTTATTAGAATACTTCATAATGAAAATTTTTACCTCTGTGTCAAGGACTGGGTTTTGTCATGCAATTGTTATTTATTATCCTAACATTCCTGGCACTGGAACTGCACCTGGGTTCTTCTAAACAATATGTCATTTACTCTTTGTTGTAACCACGAGGTGACTATATTACTAACTCCATTTTGTTGGTCAAAAACTGCAGCTGAGGGAAGACAAACCTTCTCAAATTCTCATAACAATAAATGACAGAACTGAAATTTGCATCCAAGACTTCTGATGCCCAATCCATTTTCCTTTTCATGCACCATGAAATGATGGGTGAAAATGGATCAAGTCCAACAGACATGCATTTATGCATCCTCTCAAACACCCACCCATCCGTGCCTCCACCCACCATCTACCCATCCATCCATCCATTCATTCATCCCTTCATTCCTTTCCTAGAGTCCTTTGGGGAATATTCTGAAATGAGGAGATGCACATTCAGTTACTGACTACTGCCCTGTCACACCTTTATGTGACCTTGAGCAAGTCTCATTAACTCTCTGAGCCTCAGATTTTTCACTGGGAAATACAGGAAATGGCCTAGATTAGTAGTTTTAAACTTATTAACCACAGGAAACTTTTTAAAAAGTAAGATCCTTCTTAGAAACTTACATAAAATTAATGAAATTGCAGTTCTCTGTATGTGAAACCTGGAGAATAGAAGCCTGGAATCCTGCTAAGTATTTTCCTGAACGCTGACCACACCCTGGTGGCTCAGCAGTGAAATAATCTGCCTGCAGTGCAGGAGATGCAGGAGACACGGGTTCGAACCCTGGGTCGGGGGATCCCCTTGAGGAACAAATGGCAACCTGCTCCAGTATTCGTGTCTGGGAAATCCCATGGACAGAGGAGCGTGGCAGGCTGCATCCATGGAGTCTCAAAGAGTCAGGACTTAGTACCTGAGCACACACACAGCGCCACCTGGGTTCACCCTCAGAGATCTCCATGGAGTGCAGGTAGGCAACGCTGGGGCACTTCTGACTTCCAAAACCCAGCCCAGCTCTCAGCAGTGTGTGGATCTGTAACTCATCTCCTGACGCTGTGTAAACACAAGATCAGGGACAGGGGTTCTGGCCACGTTTCCACTAGTGATTAATGGCAGCACACTAGCTGTAATTTCTAGAAGATAAGGAGAAAGAGGATGTTTATAACTCCTCAAGATACCAAGTTTTTCAGTTAATTTGTGAAATCACTGGATTTTTCCAGACCTAAACTTATGAGAGACTATCCTCTGTGATTCTATTTTCCTTCTCTTCCATTTCTAAATTACATTCTCATCCTCAAATTGTAGTGCTGCATTTTTTTTTTCCAAAATGTAACCAATGAATAGGTTATAAAATTGAAGAGTAAATGTTTCTAACTCTAGATGGAAAATGATGTATATTTCTTCTACTGTAATTCAGGTAAAAAAATAAAAAGTCAAAGAGGAAAATTGCCTTTAAACTTCCAAAAATATAATTTTGTATGTGTCCGGAATCTACTAGGAAAAGCAGTTATGTTTGCTGAAAAAAATTTTAGCTCTTTATATTACCCTCTTGTATTAAACAGTTGATTTTTTGTGAAAAAAAAAAAAAAAAGAAAAAAGATGTGAAAGAACTTCCCTAGTGGCTCGTATAGTAAAGAATTTGCCTGCAATGCGGGAGGCCTGGGTACCATCTTTGGGTTGGGAAGATCTCCTAGAGAAGGGAATGGCAACCCACTCCAATATTCTTGCCTGGAGAATGCTGTGGACAGAGGAGCCTGGTGGGCCACGGTCCTGAGGGTCACAAAGAGTTGGGCATGACTGAAGCAACTTAGTATGGACAGACGGACGATGCACATGCTGTCTGCTTATTAAGTGACTCAAATTAATTTGGGCTACTATGCATATAATTTGTGGAGAAGGCACTGGCGACCCACTCCAGTACTCTTGCCTGGAAAATCCCATGGATGGAGGAGCCTGGTGAGCTGGAGACACTGAGCGACTTCACTTTCACTTTTCACTTTCATGCGTTGGAGAGGGAATGGCCCCCTCCAGTGTTCTTGCCTGGAGAATCCAGGATGGGGAGCCTGGTGGGCTGCCATCTATGGGGTCGTACAGAGTCGGACATGACTGACGCGACTTAGCAGCAGCATATAATTTGAGATATCATGAGATAACTTTCTGGAGGCACCATTAGAAAAGAGCCTTGGATGATGGCTGGGATTTTACAGATGGGAAAGAAACAGTGCTTTCTTTCAGAAACAGAAGCAAGATCCTGAGGCAGGAAACTGAATTGTAGACATGGGATTGGAGAAATTATGCATAGTTTCTGGTTAAGATTTAAGAAAAAAAGGCTAAAAAGCAAATAAAAAACGAAGTACAGCTGGAGAAGTATGTTGGGGCCAGATCACTGAGACCTTTCATTAACTAGTAAGGATTATGATAAGCCATGGGAAGGCAATGTTGAGGATGGTGGTGATTTAGTTAGAAATAGATTACAGAAAGATTAAGCTGACATTATATCAGATGGATTGATAAGGGAGAAATGAAAGATAGGAAGAACACTGGGGAAGCAGCAGTAGCCTGGTAATAACCCACTGAACACCTCTGTAAGGCTGTTGGGTGCAAGTTGATAGGAGGTTTGTATCCAGTGCATGGGAAATTCAGGAAAATTCAGTCCCCATCCAAAACAGTAGCTCCTATTAGATGGAGGACTAGACAGAAGCTAGAATACTCCCAGTCAGGGCCCGCAGAGTTTTCACAGGCAAAGAGAGACAGAAAATCCTATAAAGTTCAAGGACAGAGTCATTAGGCCAGGAATTACTGACCTCGCTCTGTCTCAACTGTCTGGAAAGTGCACTGGAGGAAGAGAGAGAGATGACTCACTAGCCACAATTGGCAGCATTTCCACTTGCTAAAAAGTTATGTTGCTCTTAGACAATCAATCCTTTTTAATATCAGTATTTACTGCCCTACCCTACTTCTGGCCCCACAAATTTTAATCTCTTTATGACCCTCGTGGCACTTCTTTCCTATCCTTCACAAATGCTGTGATCTTAGAGGAAATAATCTTTCAGGTCCTTGGGCATATATTATTCTACCACTGGACCATGATGTTTTTGCAAGCAAAAATGCTATTTCCTCATCTTAGCACTCTTAACATCTAGTATAGGACCTAATATTTGATAAAATTAAAGAAATTGTGCTTGATTGCTTACATAAAGTAATAACAATAGCAATAGCCATCTTTTTAAAAAACCTGTTTCAAGTTTTAACTGTGAGAGTCAATCATGTTTTTTATAGAAGAATCATACTTTCATTGCATTTACGAATGTGCACCATTTCTGCCAACAGCATTTGATAGCATCAGTATTCTGTTTCTTCAGATTGAGTAAATAAAGTCAAATTACCTCTCACTTAGGGGCTGCTAACATGTAGGCATCCTTTTCTCACAAATGGAGACCTTAATTATGTACAGGCTCAGGAAAGATAAGTCACTGGAAGATTCTTTTTCTAATATGGTTTGCCCCCAGAATATGATCCAGTGGCAAGGGTAACATAATGGCAGGGTGCAGGCACCAGTGGACATGTACTATGTCCTGATGTAAGTTGCATGATTCTTGTCTAATTCTGTTAGCTGCTGCTAAGGATGAATTCAGAGAAGGCAATGGCACCCCACTCCAGTACTCTTGCCTGGAAAACCCCATGGATGGAGGAGCCTGGTGGGCTGTAGTCCATGGGGTTGCTGAGAATTGGACATGACTCAGTGACTTCACTGTCACTTTTCACTTTCATGCATTGGGGAAGGAAATGGCAACCCACTCCAGTGTTCTTGCCTGGAGAATCCCAGGGATGGGGGAGTCTGGTGGGCTGCCGTCTGTGGGGTTGCACAGAGTTGGACACGACTGAAGCAACTTAGCAGCAGCAGCAGCAGCAAGGGTGAATTGCTTTTTTCTTGCTGCCATGGAAGTTTCTCAGGTTGAAACTGATGAGTAAACCATCACAGAAAGAGATTTCATAGTTGACTCAAATTGTTTCACATTTAAAGCATTTTCCTAAGTTGTGGTTTCAGTTATGATGCTCTGTCTCGATTGTTTCCTCTTCAAAGTGTGCTGTCCCTACTCTGGCTCTGAAGATCACGTCATGGGGAAAACTGAAATCCAGAATCATAAAGCACAACATTAGCCCTTCCTTTGTCCCTGGTTTACCTTTGGATTCTATACCCTATTTTCAGGCTGAAAGCTATTTTAATGATCTGGGTTGGGCAATGACATTTGGGGAGGTGTTACTTCATCTGGCACTGCAGTACAAAGATTAAATTATCCAAATAAAATTCTTCTTAATGGGCTCATTTCCATTTGCCAAAAATTATGCTCTCAAAAATGGTGGTTGGAATCTTCAGGTTGAGCACTGGCAGGTTGAGACTGGAGCTGAGGAAGGGATCTGCATGACCCTGCAGAGGGACGGGATCAGACAAAAACTAGAGATGGAGATGGGCCTCATCCTCAATAGAAAATCATACTGTGAGAGTGCAATAGAACTTCTAGACACCAGGACTTAGTAGGACCAAAGGCTGCATCCTCTGCACACTGCTGTTAATCTTTGTCATTTCTCAGGAGCTTCCCTGGTGGCTCATATAGTAAAGAGTCCACCTGCAATGCAGGAGACAGGGGTTTAATCTCTGGGTCAGGAAGGTCCCCTGGATAAGGGAATGGCTACCCACTCCAGTAATCTTTCCTAGAGAATTCCATGGACAGAGAAGCCTGGAGGGCTACAATCCATGGGGTCACAAAGAGTCAGACACGACTGAGCGACTAACACTTTCACTTACTTTCACTTTGTCATTTCTCTAGCTTATTATTTTTATGATTCCTTCATAGTTTTTCAGTTATGACTGGCATCAAAGCCCTTAAAACTAGAAAGACTTATTTATCTTCCAAGACATTGTCAACTAAAAAAATATGCGAAAACTAAAAGTTGAGAGTTAGTTTTTTTTTGGTGGGAAGGATAGGACTCGAGTCTGGGAGACAGTATCTCAGATAACCCCAAAGAGCTGATTCTGAGGAGGCAGGGGAGGGGCCAAACTATATACAAGTTTGCAGCAAGGAGCAGATAATCAGAATAATAAAAGATTACTGTTAATTAAGAGAAAACTAAATCTCTCACATGGAGAGATTAACTATTTTCTATGTATGGGAAGATGCAAGCATCCAGGCTTGCTGAAATCATTTCTTTCATATGCATCTAGCTATCTGGGGCCAATCCTTTCTTTACTGTTCATGTAATAATTCCTTGTTTACCATAAGAGATCACAAATGTGGCTGATGACCACCTCTCACATCCTGCTATCTCCTCAGTGCTTATGGGAAGGAAATAGCTGATGACTTCCAAATAGATGGCCTTGTTTCACCTGGGCTCAGAAATTTGCATTTTGAAAAGGCTTGTTTACTGGTGGTGATTTGAACAGAAAATATTTCATTTTACAACATCATGGAATTTGGGGCTGAGGAAGCCACATAGTCCAAGCCAGTTTGGGGAGAGAAATTCATGAAGGATCACAGAAGCTACCTAATGACAGGACAAAAATGAAGTAAAAGGAAGGAAGCAGAAAAGGACTTCCCTGATGGTCCAGTGGTTAAGAATCTACCTTGCAATGCAGGGGTCTCTCTCAGATCTAATCCCTGGTGGGGGAACTAAGATCCCACATGCCTCGGAGCAACTAAGCCTGAACACTGCAACTAGAGTCCATGCGTTGCAAGGAAAGATCCCCCATGGTGCAACGAAGATTGCGCATGCTGCAACTAAGACCTGATGTAGCCAAATAAGTAAATAAGTAAGTAAACAACTAAGAAAGGAAGCAGGGAGTGCAGCAATGTCTGGAGCCTTGGAGGTGGTCTGAGGTGAGACAAAGCAGCCAAAAAACTCACAAGATCTAATGTTGTCCTTAGTACAGAAAGACAAGAGAAGAGGAACTGACAAGCAGAATGCTGTTTGATCCCCTTCTATTTCAAAGCATTGCAGCTTAGATTAATATTCAGTACTTCTTTGTTCAGGTACTTTTTTCTTAGCCTCATCTCCTCTCCTATCCATTAGAGAGAGAGAGGGAAAAAAAACCCAACATGTTACAGTTTCCAAATTGTCTCTCCTTAAATTCCTAGGGATAAATTGGGAGACATTCCAATTTATCACATCAGTGATAAATTGGCACATCAATGTCCTCTTAATGCAGCATGAAATTGAGGGGCTTTAAATATGGATATTAGTTATCCAAACTGATTATTGAAATTGTAAAGAAGCTTTGTATGCTGCTTGCAGGCTAAGATGGCTGATGACAGCAGAGTCTTTTGAATTATAAATTAGAATGGATGCTCTGTTTTTTGAGTCATTGCTTTTTCAGATTGCTAATTTATCTTTTTATCCGTGATTTATCCTTCCTCACTCACATTCTTAAACTGCCTTTCCCTCTGCTATTATTTTGTAATGGCATAGACTTGGATTTACTGTGACTGGTTTGGCAAATTTATAGCTTTAGAAAGGTGTCTTATAATTGTTGCTGAGAGCCTTGCTGGAGATGGGTAATGACATCAATTGGGATTGATAGTCCTTTGAAGGAGAATGAGTTGAAAATGTTTCCAGGGCTCCAGGGAATAATATGAACTTGATCTCTTCATTTATTTTTCCAATTAAGCCTTGTCTATTTCTGTCCAAAGTGGTAAACAGACATATTGTTTTTACTGCTATTAGTAACAGCAGTAGCAGTAACAATATTTATATAGTATGTATTAATATATAGTTAGGGTTTTTTGGTTTTTGTAACAGATATTGATTTTAACTAACTCAAGCAAATGGGATTTATTGAAAAGTTACTGAGCGCTCCTACAACTGTTGGGGCTTTTCCAGGCAGGTAAAGAAACTGCTTGCCAGTGTGGGAGATGAAAGAGATGCAAATCAGATTCCTGGGTTGGGAAGATGCCCTAGAAAAGGAAATGACAACTGGCTCCCTTATTCTTGCTTGGAAAATTCCAAGGACAGAAGAGCCTGGCATGCTATAGTCCATGGGGCTGCAAAGAGTCAGACACTACAATTATTGGAAGCTTGGAAAGCCAGCCCTGAAAATAGGCAAGAAAGAAGGAAGTCCTGGAGGAAAGAAACAGAACCCTCCAGGAAGGGAAGTGAAGTCGCTCAGTCATGTCTGACTCTGCGACCCATGGACTGTAGCCCACCAAGCTCCTCCGTCCACGGGATTCTCCAGGCAAGAATACTGGAGTGAGTTGCCATTTCCTTCTCCGGGAGAGCCTACCAGATAGAACCTTCTGATAAAGACCACCCCACCAGGATGAAAAGAACTCTATCCATTTTTAGCTTCTTTGTCCGTCCAGCTGGGATTTAAATTTCAAGGATGGGACATCTTGTTTAGCCAGATTATGTATTAATAATTGTTATGTCAACTGACTTTCTTTAACAGGGGAGATGAAATTGTTTAAGGGTAAGTTAAGATATTGTTAAGAATGAAATGCAGGCTTGGCAACCAAAAAATAAATCCAGTGTATTTTACTTTACATAAAAAAACTGAAATGCATTAATCAACAATTAATCTTTGTAACAACACTGAGAAGTGCTGTATTAAAACTGTTTTATAGATTATGTCATTCAGAATTTAAAAAATGAATCATAATTCAAAATTCTCCCAAGAATGTAGCAATTAAATGACAGAATCATATTTAAGAAAAAATCTCCTATTTATGTATAATATCTTATATTTTTCCCTCTCTGGCTCTCCTATTCTGTTGTTCCTTGATATCCAAACAGATAAGATCTTTGAAGAACTTCAGTTCCAAAATCTTTTCTTCTTTCCTCTCTCTGACTGTCTCACCCTCCATCACCATCCCTTGCATATTTCTTAGTTCTGGTCTTCCTCTGTTACCATTAAAAGTCCAAGCTTTCCTTAATCACCCTGACATTTAGCCACATATGGCCAGACCCATCCCCCAATAGGAGCCAATCTTCCCACTATGCCTCTGGAACTCTTGGTCAGAGAATCATCAGAGTCTTATATTCTTTGTCCTTCAGCCTACTCTTCCCTTTCCTTCCTCTGACACTGGATCTCCCTTGGCCACTGAGCTATCCTTGCAGTGCCCTCAAGAGATAGTACCATTTTTACTCCCATATTCTATGCACTAGAGAGCCTAGACAGAAAGACGTCCTCCTTACTTTTCATTGCTGTTTAGGGACCATTTTATTACCCTTCTCTCAAAAAACCTGGCTCCTTTGAAGTGCATGCCATCTGACTATATCTCCCACTACTCTTCCTGAGTGTAGTCATCCACTGACCTCTGGGTCACTTCTTATTTTTTGAATATTGAAGCAGATGACTCACTCTTTCTCTCCATTATAATTTTGTCATGATTTTCAGTCACTTCCGCATTCATGTATGCAATCCATTCAATATTCTGGTCTCACAGTCACTTGTTATCACTTTGAATAACCTTTTCCTCCATACCAACTAAGCGTCTTCTCTCCCATGTTTATCCTTTATTTACCGATAACTGAACTGTCCCCAGAATCTGGATGTCGAATACCCACTGTCAGACTCCCACTTTCTCCCAGCTCATTAGTCTGTTCCCTACTGCTTAGGCTGTACCCCATGCTGACTTCCAATTCACTGGCCTACCACCTTCCCTCAACAGCCCACACACACATCCCTCATTTCTTTCTGTACTCAGCTTAGACTTCACGGTTTATCATTAAAATCACTCCTTTATAAACTTCTAAAGCTGCCCACCATACTCATGGTCAATATTTCAGAACTGGTTAGACCAGCTCTTCACCCACCCAACATCCACACAAGAAAGAGCAGCTGAACCTGGCTGGAGAGTAACACTCAACCATGTTCCTTTAATTCATTCTTAATTAATGACCACGGATCTCAGATGAGCTGTCAGCAATACTCAGCAAGCTTACTTCACGTTTCAGGTCAGTTCACTCTCCCAGTCTCTAAAGCAACCACTTCACACCATTTCATCACTCCTGAAACCTGCAGAACCATGTTCATCTATTTCACTCTTACTGAGAAAATAGAAGAAATCATAGGAGAGCTAAATCGCCTAACTGTCCCCAAATCTAGCAATGCCCTCTGCCTTTTCTTGGGAGACAGTCCATTAACCCAGTCCAGCCTCCCCACTGTAGACTAGACCCCATCCCCTCTTGCCTTCTCCAGGACTTCACACCTACATCTATCTCTTCCTGTACCTTGATCATCATTTTCTCCTTTCAAGCACTCAAGCATGGCATTAAAGAAAGCAAATGGACTCCACAGCCTCCTCCAGTGACTGTTGTATTTCTGCCCTCCCCTTCACAGCAAAACTCTTTAAAAAACTGTCTTTATTTCCTCCCCTCTCATTCTCACTTCAGTCCACTTCAATCAGGTTTTTGTTTACTACCCTCAAATTTAAACCGAATGGAGATTAGAAATGGAATGGAAATGGAAATTCTCAAATGGAAAAATTAGTATTTTTCCCAAACCTATAATGCATGATCCATCTTCATTTTACTCTACTGAGTGCATAATATTTCTAAAAACTACTGCAGTTTAATGTAAGCTCAAATATTTTTCACCCTCACATTTTATAATAGGAGATCATGAGTAATAGGAATTCTTTTATACTCATCAAGTGGATTTGAACTGAATTAAGTGAAGAATGACTGTTTCTCTTTGGGTGTGGATGTACCAGCTCTCATGGCATCTTCCTGATAGCTTTGAAACAAGATATATACAGACCCAACCAGGATGCATCAAGACTTGGGTTCTAGATATTATAAACTGAGTATTTGGGCCCAGCAACCAGAGAAGGGATAGCTGATACTTAACCTAGCTATGAAATCTTTTTACAAGCACCCTGTTTAAAGCCTAACTACTCTTTTGGACTTTCACTTCCTTATCTGTGAGACCCCTGTGTACATGGGGAAAAAGTTAAAATCTTGACATCAAAAGTAAATTAATTAATAAATTCAATGAAAGCACCTTGTTTAACTAATGTAAATTGATACTATTTTTTCGTCTCCAGTTTTATTTGTGAGTATATGTTTCAAACCCTTATTTTCCTTGGAAGATAGTTTGTTTTCATGGATTTTGTAAATTTTCCCATCAGTAAATTTCCCACCAGGGAGGAATACCACATTCATTGTATGTGTCGTGTTTAAAGAAAGACTAGGTAGCTGGGTGATTTCTTCTGCTGATGCAATCACTGGAGATCTAGGACAAAGATATTTTGCTGGAAAGCACTTGCTCATTTGCAAACTAAAATCCATAAAGAAAGCTGAGCATCAGAGAATTGAGGCTTTCAAATTGTGGTGCTAGAGAAGACTCTTGAGAGTCCTTTGGATGGCAAGGAGATCAAACCAGTCAATCCTAAAGGAAATCAGCCTTGACTATTCATTGGAAAGGCGGATGCTGAAGCTGAAGCTCCAATACTTTGGCCATCTGATGTGAAGAACTGATTCACTGGAAAAGACCTTGATGCTGGGAAAGATTAAGGCCAGGAGAAGAGGGCAACAGAGGATGAGATGATTGGATGGCATCTCTCACTCAATGCACATGAGTTTGACCAAACTCTGGGAGATAGTGAAGTGTCCTGCAGGTCCTGCGGCCTGGTGTGCTGCAGTCTGTGGGGTTGCCAAGACTGGGACACGACTTAGCAACTGAACAACAACTCTAAAATCCAGTGTCATTCATTCTGTCTCTAGGTTTTCATGTCTTCACCCTTGGTATTGGTGAAGATGGGCCATGAGGTGAAATGGTGGACTGTAGGGACTATAAATTCCAACAGACCTTTGGATTTGGCCAATAAAGTATTTTTTAAAATTTTAATTTTTTTACATTGAGTATGTATCCAGTTCTCTAAGATACCAATAGTTCCTACCTATTATCTGATATTCAACTAATCAATCAATCAATTTAACAGATCTTTGTTGAAGCTCTTCTATGTGTCAGACAATGTACTAGGCCCTGCAGGGAATAAGAAAAGATAGGGTCTCAGATCTCATGAGGCTTACATTCTACTGGAGAAAGACTGATGAAAATGAGTCAACAAATCAAGCAACAGGAAAAATTCCAATAATGATAAGAACATACTTAAGTAAATAAAATAAGATGATGCTGTGTTGGTGTTTGTGAGAGGAAGTGATAATATAGATGGAATAGATCAAGAAGACCTTCCTGAGATAACATTTGCTCTGAGGCTTCAATGATATGAAGAACCAGGGACAGAGGATGGTAAACAAAGCCAACAGCAAGAGCAAGACCCTCTGGCAGAAAGAGTTTGGTTTGTTTGAGGAAGGTCAATGCAACTAAAAATATAATGAGCAAGAGGGACACTAGTTTAAAATAAGGTCAGAAGCAGAGAGTAGATCACAGAGAGTCATGTAAGTTATATTGAGAATGTGGGGTTTTATTCCAAACATGATGAACAGCTATCTGGTGTGTGTGTATGTGTGTGTGTATATATATATATATATATATATATATATATATATATATATATATATATATATTTAATGTTTATTCTGGTTGCTATGGGCAAAACTGGTTAGAGGAGCCAAGAATGGAAACAGGAAGACCAGTGAGTACTGAAAAAGTAATAATCCAGATAACAGATAATGTTAGCTTAAAATCATGGTTGGAACTGTGAATCTGAATAAAATATAAAAACATGGGATAAATACTGAAAATAGAACCATTGAGCCTTACTGATGATTTGGATGTATCAGATGAGGAAAAGGGAGAGATCAAGGACAATTCCTGGGTTTTTGGCTTAAGCAACTGGCAGATGACAATGCCATTAATTGATATGGGAAACTAAATGACTAAAGGAGAAACAGGTTTAGTTGGGAAAATAAAGGATTCTGTTTTGGCCATGTGGAGTCCAAGATGCCCATTTGACACCCCTGTGTAAATGGGTCAACACTGGCTATAGGAATCACTGCATGAATTTACGTTGCCCCTAAGGGCTTCTTAGTTTGTTAGTCTGGTTAAGAACATTGATTCAGGAGTAAAAAAAAATCTTTGTATGAATCCAGGTCCTGCTGCTTCCCAGCTCTCTGACCTTGAGCAAGATTGTTAAGTTGTCCAAACATCAGTATCCTCTTTTATAAGAAAAAAAAAAAGAGTTTAAAATATTATATACCTGATCAGTTGATTAGAAAGATTAAATCTGTTAATTTAAACATGCGTGCTATGAATGCTAAGTCCTTTCAGTCATGTCAGACTCTTTGCATCTCTACTGACTATAGCCCGCCAGGCTCCTCTGTTCTCCAAGCAAGGATATTAGAGTGGGTTGCCATTTCCTCCTCCCAGGGATCAAACCCTCATCTCTTATGTCTGCTGAATTGGTAGGTGGGTTCTTTACCATAGTGCCCCGTCAATTGACTGAAAAGGTTAAATATGTTAATTTATGCATAGTGCTTAACAAAATTCCTGGAAAAAATATAAGTACATATTATATCTATTAGGTATTAGTTCTTTGAACATTTATTCTGTCATACCTTTTATTTTTAGAGCTTTAAGGATCTGTTACTTTTGTCTTGCTTTTTTTCTGTGATGCCTTTTATATATTGAATACATTGTTTCACCTAAAGCTCCCCAAACTTCTCATATCGACTGGATCAGATAAATACCAGTGTACAGGAGACTGAGAAAAGATAGATGCAAATACAAATTTATCATTCACTTTTCAAAAAACTATGAGCATCCTTTTACAGACTATTCTTGATTTAGCAATCTGGGAAACATTCATATGAACCTGAAATGTATATCTCTCCACTTATATCCAGCTGCCCAGTTGACATCTCTTCTTTGATGTCTGTCATCTCAAACTTAATGTGATCTGGTCTTCACCTCCAGGCCCAAAACTGGCTTCTTCCACTGTCTTCCTCATTTCAGAAGATGGATGACATCTTTCTAATTGCTCAGGTAGAGAGCCTTGCAGGCATCATTGGCCCTGTCTTTCTCACACATGCTTTATGAAGGCCTTATATAAAACAGCCCCCTACCTTCATCTCCTGCTCTCTCCCTTGCTTACTTTGCTCCAGCTACCGCTGGCCTATTTGCTGTTATTCAACTATGTTAAGTGAAATAAGAGACAGACAAATACTGTATGAGATCACTTATATATGGAATCTAAAAAATACAATAAACTAGTATAATAGAACAAAAATGAAGTGGACTTACAGATATAGAGAACAAACTAGTGGGGAGAAGGAAAGGGGAAGAGTTAACATAGAGGTAGGGAAGTAAAGATACAAATACTAGATATAAAATAATCTACAAGGATAAATTGTATAACAAGGGGGATATAGCCAATATTTTATAATAACTATCAATGGAGTATGACCTTTAAAAATTGTGAGTCACTATATTGTTCTTATGTAATATATAATAGTCTATAGCAACTGTCTTTCAATTAAAAAAATGAACCAGGGATGTTCTTGCCTTCAGACCATTTGACTTCCGGTTTCCTCTGCCAAATATTCCCTCAGAATCTGCTTTGCTAACCAGATCACTCTGTTTAAAACTGCAGCTCTCCTGGAACTGTGTTCCTTCTCCTCTTAGCCTTTCCCTCACCTTCCCTCACTTTCTTTTCCATAAAAGGAATCATACTGTGTTGCCTCCAGGGACAGCATAAGGTTTGCTTCTACTCTAGATGTTTTTGATCATCTTGAGAGGTACTTTACTCCCTGAAGGCAGTTCTCTGGGGTCAGATTTTCAGCCCAGTTAAGGTCTATTGGTTCTCTGCCTTATGACTGAGCACGATGACATCAACCAGGGGTATTTCCAGATACAGAAGTGGCTGAACAGTAAGGGCTCTCTTTGTCTCATGGAACAGGAACATCAAAAGTAGATAATCCAGGACTTTGCACTACTCATTGGAGTCCTTTTATCTTCTTTTCCTGCCACCCTGGTCCTTATCCTCAAAGCTGTAAGATTGGTTATTGTCTGTGCATTGAATTCCCTGTTTCAGGGGACAAAAAGAGGAGGAAAAGAGTAAAAAGCAAAGGATAAAGAGCTGTCCTAGGTAGAAAGGTTTGTCTTCTCTAGGTTGAACATTCGAAATTGCTGATTTTTCAACCTTAAAAAATAGCAGTTTTTTTATGTCTGACCTAAGATTTAGGAAGGAACCCCTTTCCCAGAGACTTGCACCTATATCTCTTGGCCAAAACTATGTCACCTGGACACTCTTAGCCTCAAAGCAGAGTAGAGACTAAGATTGTGTGAGCCTCTGGGGCAGCCAGTCCCACGCCTGCCTTATAGTCTGGCTCTTTCTGAGCTGTTTATCTTCCAAGATTCTGTTCAGTCTCCCACTTTGTGTTATTGTCCTCAGAGCCTCTGTTACTGGGTGGACACCACACTTTCACAGGTCTAAGGATTTGCAGCTCTTTGCTGAATTCCTACTCCACACCTCAACAGGTTCTAAGATCACATGAAAAAAATTGGGTCTGTGATGTGATATCTACAAATCTTGGGAAACTAGGTTTTAGGAGTAGGGGCAGGTAATGCTAAAATCTCAGGTCTGCTGTCTAAAACCATACTTTCATTTCTGTTCTGCGTTTCTCCTGTGTTGGCATTGCTAGCGAACTGCAGAACTGAACATCTACATTTTTACACATATTTTCAATTTGACCCTTAATTTTTTCTTCTATCACGATTCTACACATAAGGAAACTAAGGTTCAGAAGAGTTAAATCCAAGGCCTCTCTTTTAGTTAGCAAATGGCAAGGCTTCTGTTCAGACCCACATTTGTCTGTCTCATTCTGAGCCTCTGCATGATCCATTACATTAAACGGCTTCTAAGGAGAGCTTTTCCAGGGCAATCATTTCCCACTATATATAGGACCCCTTGAGTCACTCTGAGTATTTCTTAATGGGGCTGACGACACAGAGAAGCTTAACAGTCTCTAGGCAGACACTCCCACAGTTAGAGCTGCCGAATTCTCCCTATTTCTTGGGCTTTCCATCCCCTTCCTAGTCCCTTGCTCACACGTGGCTCTAAATTTGTGAAAATGTCAGAAAGCATATTCCAGATGGAAGGATAGTCTAGGAAACAGGAAGAACATAAGCAGAACCAAGTCATATGGCTCTGGGAGAGTGTGTAATTCAGCTTGACTGAAGCACAGAGAAGGGATCCAAGCACAGATGATCAGGTTCAAGTCACACCATTAGGACCTTGACTATCTGACAGAAGAGCCTGAACTTTCTTCTGAGTCTGCATTAGTGATGTATTAGAGTATTTGGTGGGAGAAGGCAGTGGCAACCCACTCCAGTACTCTTGCCTGGAAAATCCCATGAATGGAGGAGCCTGGTAGGCTGCAGTCCATGGGGTCGTGAAGAGTTGGACACGACTGAGCAACTTCACTTTCACTTTTCACTTTCATGCAATGGAGAAGGAAATGGCAACTCACTCCAGTGTTCTTGCCTGGAGAATCCCAGGGACAGCAGAGCCTGGTGGGCTGCAGTCTATGGGGTTGCACAGAGTCAGATACGACTGAAGCGACTTAGCAGCAGCAGCAGCAGCAGCAGCAGAGTATTTGGTGTAGGAATACAAATTGCACTTTGTATTTTGTGCTGAAATTTAAAAAAATTATTTGCAAAGTACCCTGAGTACCCACAGATATGATAATCCCACTGAAGGAATTATTAAGGGATGTTTGAGAGTATCCTGCCCTTTTCTGTCATATTTTTTCTAAGATAACAATGAAATTTATAGTTTGTGCATCAGGAGAACTGTTAGCCTAAAAACAGAAAAAAAAATCAACTATTCCCAAACTCAATTTTCCTAATAAGAATAAAAGTTGCTTCTACTTATATTAAACAATCAATACATGACCTTAACCATCTCCCAATTCTGTATTAAAATAGTTCCTAAGTTGTAAAACCTGTGTGGAGAAATAGAAAAGGTATTATGGCTTCCTTGTCTAGAGTAGGATGGTCATAATTCAGAATAGAACTTAAAAAAATATGTTAAAGAGTATTCAAGAAGTTAAATGACTCATTTATAAAACTGAGAAGGAAACATGTAAGAAACTCAGCTGGACTGCGTCAGGTGACAGCTTTTATTTGTCCAAGTAATGCCACATTACTGAGGTGGCACAGAACACAGTTCCTCCATCTGTGAGTCAGAGATATGTGAGTCATAAACACTACGTGAAGAGCCCTCTGTCCTTTTGATTACTGAAACTGATGTTTTGGTTTGACTGGGTAATTTACCAGTAAGTTAAGATAATTGAGTATTAAAGAGGAAATCCGTGTTGAGAGAATTGTTTGTGAAAAGATAAAACAAGGAAATAGGATTATTGACAGAACTGAGAAAACATATTCAGGGGATGTCTTTATCAAATAAATCAGCCCTCTAATGACTTGTTGAACTGTTCTGAGTCAGTCAAAGCATGGAGAAGTAGAAGAAGCAACTGAAAAGAAGAGAATGCTTTGCCAGTTTGTTTTTTCAGAACTTAAATTTGGAGGTAATGCTTATTGCTGTTATTTAAAAGATGGATTTGTAAAGTAACAATGCCCTTTCCAAAAGAAGGAGTCATGAATAGGAATTGATATCTGAAGAGGAAAGTGAATTCACATTGGCTAAAAAATTAAATCTTCTTTATCTACTTCAAAACATGGATCCTGTAATTCTCTTTTGAAAGGATTGCTCTGGGAAAAAAAGCTGAAACCCGTCATAGTGAATTAGAGCTCTCATTCTCCTTGTGAGGGTCAGGTGTGGGGTAAAAAGGATCCTCAGGGTTCCGCAAGGAGACTGTGCTGGTAAGGCCACCCTTACCCACAAGCCTGACTGGCCCCACCTTAACCTTGGCTTTGGGGAAGGAAAAGAGTCATTGCCTACCCTGATGAGGGCAAACTGTGACCTGCTCAGAGGCATTTGGTTTAAATTACAGGAAGATTTAATTTCCAAAAATAATAGCAAGGAACAGCAAAGCCTGGAGACTTTGCTTAAGCTCTAATAGAATCATGATACCATTTATTTTTGGAACGTTGACATCTCTGAAACTCTTCAGATGCAAAATCAATGCTAAGTAGTTTTATAGAAATTGGATGCATTTTACATAAAATTACCACCAGAGCTGAGGACAGTGATGCATAAAAGCAGTGCAGACAGTGTTTCGAATACACTGAAAAGCACAGTCTGGGCCCCTTTCTGGCAGCCTCTGGCATCTGCACCACATTTTTAAACATTTGTCCTTTAAATAGTCTTTGTTCCTCTTGAAGTTTCCAGCTTTGTCTAGTTAGTAAGCCTCTCGGCCATTCATTGTGCTGTTATTATATTGTTTTAAACACTTTAGTACATCATTAGTTAACAGGTAACATTTTATACTATGATAAGAACAATGATAAAATCACATAGGAAATGAGTGTAGATAAAGAAAAAACAGATCTATGAGCTGAGACCAGGGACTGTTCAACATGTAGATTTAGGAAAGACAATGAAACCGGAAGAAGAGCAGGAGAAGATGATATCTTGAAAGTCAAAATAAGAGAGATTTATGTCAAATGCTCCTGACATTTTGAGAAAGATGGTACCTAAGAATTGATCATTGGTTTGGGAAAGATGTAAGACACTGACGATCTTGACAGAAGGAATTTCCTATGGTGTGTTAAGAAGAACATAAATGTTGAGGAAATGGAGACAGCAAATAGAGGCAACATTTTGAAGTGTTTTGCTTAAAAAAAAAAAAAGTCTTAAGAAAGTAAGGCAATAGATGGAGAGATATGTGTAGTAATCACAAGTTTTGTATTTAAGTTTATTCCTTTTTATTGCTAAGTGGTATTGCATTGTATGAATATTTTATAATTTGTTTATCCATTCACTTGTTACATTTAGGTTGCTTCCATTTTTTAATATAACAAAGTTGCAATGAGTTTTTGACATAGACAATCATATTATCTATGAACAGAAACAATTTTACTTCCTCTTTTTCTAGTAGAGATGCTTTTCTATCTTTGTCTTTCCTATTGAACTGACTAGAACCTCTAGTAAAATTCTGGATAGAAGTGATGAGAATAGACATTCTTTATCCCTAATTTTAATGGTAAATAATTCAGTCTTTCACTCTTAAATATGATGTTGCATTTTGCTTTTTAGATTCTTTTTATAATTCACAGATTCTATTTATCTGGTTGAGAAATTTCCATTCTATTACTAGGTTTCTGGAAGTTCTTTTTAATCAGGAATAGATGTTTAATTTTATCATATTTTTTCCTACATCTACTAGGATGATCATATTTTTTATCTTCTGTCTATTAATATCAATTACTTTGATTAACTTTTGAGTGTTTATAACAACCTTATATTCCTTGGATAAAGCCCCCTTGATCATAGTTGTCCTCCTTTTTATATATTATTTGATTCAATTTGCTATAATTTTGTTAAGTACTTTTGCATGTGTGTTCATGGTGGAAATTACAGTTTTCTTTTCTTGGGCTGTCTTTGTCTAATTTTAGAGAAAGCATCAGAGAAATGCTGACCTTATATAGTGAGTTGGGAAGCATTCCTTCTTTTTCAATTTTCTGAACGAGTATGTAGAGTTAGTATTATCACTTCTTTAGATTTTTGGCAGAATTCACCAGGGAAGCCATCTGGGCTTGCAGTTTTCTTTGTGGGAATGTTTTACATATTAAAATGCAATTTCTGTAATAGATACAGGCCTATCACAGTGTCTCTTTCTTCTTGAGTAACCTTTGGTTACTTGTTGTTTTCAAGAAATTTATCCATTTCAGCTTTTGTCAAATTTGGTTGTCGTGTTTTGCTATATTTTTACAATAACTTTAAAATCTGTACTGATGTCTCCTCTCTCATTCCTAATATTGTTAATCCATATGGTCTCTTTCTTTTCCCTGATAAATCTGGCTGAATGTCTGTCAGTTATGGTGGTTACACAAAGAACTTATTTTGGCTTCGCTGATTCTCCCTCTCTTCCTCTATTCTATTTCCATGTAACCTCTCCTCCCTGCTTCCCCTCCTCCTCCTCCCCATCCTCCTTCTGCTTACTTTGGGTTTCATCTGCTCTTGTTTCCTCTAGTTTCTTAACCTAGAAAGTGAGGTCATTTATTTTATTCTCTTCTAATAAACATTTAGCACTATAGATTTCCCTGCTTTACGTGCATCCCACAGACTTTGATATGTCATTTTTTTTACATTTAATTCAGTTGAAAATACTGTTTCTCTTTGGATTTTATCCTTAACTCATGAGTTATTTAGAATGTGTAATTCCAAATACATGGAACATTATTAGCGTTCTGGTGTGATTTCTAATTTAATTTCACTGTGATCAAAGGACATATTTTGTATACTTGAATTCTTAAAAGCCTATTGAACTTGTTTTATGGCCTAGAATATTACCTATCTTGGTAATTGTCCATGTGCACTTGAAAAGAATGTGTATTCAGTTGTTGCTGAGTGTAGCTCTCTTATCAGTCAATTAGGTCACATTGATAGTGTTTTTTGAGTCTTCTATATATTTTGGGGGCTTCTATTTGATCTATCAATTATTGAGGTTATGCTTTTAAATTGGTCTACTTGTCCTTTTTTGTTTCATGCATTTTGAAATAATATTGTTAGGCACAACAGTTGTTAGAATTGTTATATCCTCTTTACAGATTGTCTCCTTTATCATTGTGAAATGCCCCTCTTTATCCTGTCAGTAGTCTTTGCTCTGAAATCTATTTGTTCTTTTAATATGGCCATTCTAGATTTATTTTGATTAGTGTTATCATGATATATCTTTTTTCATTCTTTTCCCTTTAATTTGTTTGTGTCTATGTATTTAAAGTGACATCTTATAGGCAGCATACAGTTGGGTCATGCTCTTTTATCCATTTTGAAAATGTCTGCTTTTCAATTATGGTGTTAAGACCACTTACATTTAAAGAGACTGTTAATATGATCAGGCTTAAAGTTGCCATGTTAATATTTATTTTCTGTTTGTCTCATCTGTGCATTATATACTTTTTTTGCTCCTTCCCTGCTCAGCTTTGTTCTCTGCTCCTTCCCTGGAAGACAGAGAAGGACAGGGAAGGCTGGTGTCCTGCAGTCCATGGGGCCTCAAAGAGCTGGACATGACTGAGCAACTAAACAACAACAGCTGCTCTGTTTTGGATAATTGAGTACTTTGTGCTTCCACCTTATTTCCTTAGGTGTAGCTCTTCATTTAAACAAAAGAAAAATTAATGGTTACTTGAGGGCTTCCCTACTGACTCAGATGGTAAAGAATCTGTATGCAATGCGGCAGACCCAGGTTTGATCCCTGGGTTGGGAAGATCCCCTGGAGAAGGTAATGGCTACCCATTCCAGTATTCTTGCCTGGAGAATTCTACACAGTCTTTGAATAGGGAGGAAGGGTGGGGTTCAGGAGACTTCTCAGTCACTTATATTTTTCAGATATTTTATAGTCCATGGAGCTGCAAAGAGTCGGACCTGACTGAGCGACTAACACTTTCACACTTTCACTTGGAGATTCTAGTATAAGTTTTAGCTTACTACAGTCTTCCTTTAAGCAGTACCTATAGTATAATAACTTTTCCACAATAATTTCAATTTCTCCCTTTGCCTTTGAGCACTTACTGTTATACGGCTTACTTCTACATGTCGTAAATATCAAATATATTATTATTTTTTGGCTTTTCAGTCAATTATATTTTTCAGATATTTTAATAAGAAGCAAAAAACCCTTCATTTTTTTGTGTAGATTCAAAGTTTCATCTGATATTTTCCTTCTGCCTGAAGGATTTTCTTTACCATTTCTTATTCTTCTTGAGAAACCTATATGCAGGTCAGGAAGCAACAGTTAGAACTGGACATGGAACCACCGACTGGTTCCAAATAGGAAAAGGAGTACGTCAAGGCTGCGTATTGTCACCCTGCTTATTTAATTTCTATGCAGAGTACATCATGAGAAACACTGGGCTGGAAGAAGCACAAGCTGGAATCAAGATTTCCGGGAAAAATATCAATAACCTCAGATATGCAGATGACACCACCCTTATGGCAGAAAGTGAAGAGGAACTAAAAAGCCTCTTGATGAAAGTGAAAGAGGAGAGTGAAAAAATTGGCTTAAAGCTCAACATTCAGAAAATGAAGATCATGGCATCTGATCCCATCACTTCATGGGAAATAGAAGGGGAACCAGTGGAAACAGTGTCAGACTTTATTTTGGGGGGCTCCAAAATCACTGCAGATGGTGACTGCACCCATGAAATTAAAAGATGCTTACTCCTTGGAAGGAAAGTTATGACCAACCTAGATGGCATATTCAAAAGCAGAGAGATTACTTTGCCAACAAAGGTCTGTCTAGTCAAGGCTATGGTTTTTCCAGTGGTCATGTATGGATGTGAGAGTTGGACTGTGAAGAAAGCTGAGCATCAAAGAATTGATGCTTTTGAACTGTGGTGTTGGAGAATACTCTTGAGAGTCCCTTGGACTGCAAGGAGATCCAACCAGTCCATTCTAAAGGAGATCAGTCCTGGGTATTCTTTGGAAGGAATGATGCTGAAGCTGAAACTCCAGGACTTTGGCCACCTCATGCGAAGAGTTGACTCATTGGAAAAGACTCTGATGCTGGGAGGGATTGGGGGCAGGAGGAGAAGGGGACGACCGAGGATGAAATGGCTGGATGACCTCACTGACTCGATGGACGTGAGTTTGAGTGAACTCCGGAAGTTGGTGATGGACAGGGAGGCCTGGCGTGCTGCGATTCATGGGGTCAGACACGACTGAGCGACTGAACTGAACTGAACTGATACTTCAAGTCTGCTGATGATGAATTGTTTCAAATTTTATCTGGTAGAAGTCTTTTTGTTATTTTTTATTGTGGATTTTTTATTGTGCTTAGATATGAATCTTAAAAGTTTGATTATTTGCTGATATGCAAAATAGAAAATGATGCAGGAGCAAGTAAAGCAGCACAGTCTTTGAATAGGGAGGAAGGGTGGGGTTCAGAACAAAAGACTTGGCTTCACATGTAACCATGGAGCTTTACTGATGGTAACAAGAGGAGAGACTGAGCAGAGATTTACTGATAGGAGTGAGCTGATTGAATTTGTTAATGGTCCCAATCAAACTGAGTTTAAATCCAAGATCCACCATTCAGTAGCTGAGTGGTCTTCAGCAAAGTATTTAAACCCTTTGAACTTCAGTTTTCACATCCACAGAATCATGTTAATATCTTCCCCACAGAGTGATTATAACAATGAAATGAGTTAATGTCTACCAAACACATAACACGTAGCCGGGCACACACACTGTATCTGTAGGAAAAAAAAAGTGTCACCTTTATAATTTTACCACCGAAGTCAAGGAGAAAAGATCCTGTGACCTCATTTTTCTACCTCTATTTCTCTTATCTTCCTTCTCTCACCCCTCCCTCCTTTCCAAAAGAACATATTTAAAACTCAAATACCAGGCTGTCTGCAGGTGCAGTGTTCAAGACTGATAACATTTGGAGGCCAGATGTTAACTGACGTAAACACTATTAAGTGCTCTGTAGACCGGAGGCTGAGGCAATGATTTCCAATTTTATGATTATTTGAGTTAATAGCAAACCATACTGCCACTCCCTCCACCCTCCTGCCTCCACCAAAAAGGAGATATATAGCCTATTTGTTCCCAAAAGAATGTATTTTTTTGAAATACAAAGTTCTTGAAATATTAAGTAATGGCATTTCACAAGCTTAGGACTGGAAAGGCAGCCTCAGTGCAGACCTCAACACCTACTTGAAGTTCTCTCTAAAAGGTCAAGGACTTGTGAAATTTGATCTTAGAACTAGTTTCATTTTCTGAAATAAGTCCAGAGTAATAATCACAAAAAATGTTTCAAACCTATAACAAGTTTTTATGCCAACTGATATTTTCAATTTGAACTTCCTAAGGATTCGTGTGGGTGAATGTCAATGACAGGAAATCAATAAATGAGTCCTTCTCATAATGAAGAAGTATTGTTTTTAAAATAGCAATTAGTTGGATCTGCTTTGAACCAATAAGTTGATTGTTGGTGTTTAATATACTTACACACTTATTTATTTATTCATTAATCCACTGAATAGACATTGATCCACAACTAGCAATATGTCCCAGGCACATTGCCAGGCATTAGTTAATACATTGGTAAATACAACAAATGATCCTCATGAAGCTTGGAGTTTTATGCAAGAGGAAGACAATTTCAAAACAATGAGCAGACAAATAGATGTAGCAAAAAAACTGTAGCAGTACTGTGATGCAAAGGGGCCCTATTTAAACAATGGGTCAGGGAAGGAATTTTTAGTAGGTGCCTTAATCCAAGGCGTAAAGAATGAGAAGAAAGTACCCATACAAAGAGTGAAGGAGATAATAAGCAAAGAGCAGCATTTATTCATTCATTCAACAAATATTTGTTCAGCACTTTCTGTAAGCCAGGGACTATTCAAAGCAAAGAAAATATACCAGTGAACAAACACACATGCAAAACTGCTGATGTGGGAAAGGATTTGACATCTTTCTGGAACAGAAAAGAAGTCCTTGAAGCTGAATCATACTGAGCAGAAGAGGGGAGTGTGGTACAAGCTGAGGTGGAAGTGGCAGGGGCAATACTATGTAGGAATTTGTAATGCAGGTAAGGAGTTTGGATTTTATGCCAAGTGCAATGACATGATTTGCTGTATGTGTTAAGGAATTGCTCTTGCTGGTGTGTGGAGAAAGGTTTGGAGGATGAAGGGAGGGTATAAGCAAGGAGATTCATAGGGTGGCTATGCTAGTTCAAGTGAGATTTTAATGCCCTGAAACAGTGGTAGCAGCAGAGATAGAGTGTACAGTTTTGAGGTAGGAAGGATAGGACCTGTTGATCAACAGAAAAAGAGGAAGGGGAGTTGAGGAAAGATGTAAAATCATGGATGATTCACCTGAATAGATGGTGGCTTCATTTACCACAATGAGGAAGACTAGGTAAGTGGATGGAGGAGGTTTAGACTAAAGATTAAAATAAACTTAAATTTTCTGGCCCAAGTTTTAAATAATGAAATCAATACAATTTGAAAAAGTGAAATGTAGTATCTCATGGGGTTAACATGTCCCCCATTACTGGGGTATATACAGGCATACCAAATGACCATTTACCTACAATATTTTAGCTATAGATTTCAAGCAGAATTCTGTAACTGGTTTCCAGATGGTATGTGAGAATTTATACAAGAAAGCAACAGTTTCTTGAGGCCATCACTGGTTAAGTAAAAAAAGGGTTTTCCTAAATCAATCTCATTTCTCTCAAAGGTGATTTCACTTGCCTTTGAGCTACTGGAAGCTGGCACTGTATTTCTTAATAAATGCTTTATTTCATTAATTATTGGGTTTATAATTGGCAGGGCTACCAAACTTATAAATGAGAGTATTTATATCTTGTTAAGACACCATTTGAATATCTTTTGCAATAACCTTTTAGGAAGAGTAGTGAATGTAGACTGAGAAATATTGAGCTGATAAGATAAATTGTACATCCCAAGTGCAACTAGGTCAGTAGCAACACAAAAACGTAAGTTCTCAACCTTATGGTAAGTCTCCACCCTCCCACACCACTGCTTTATAAAGTCGACATACAAGACACATTCCCACACAGGAGAATGAGAATTCTTCTCATCTGGAAGACCCCTACCTTTCCTGAGAATCACTGCCTTTACTGTTATTCTGTCTTGGAAAGTATTAGTGGATAAAAGTTTGAGAGTGAGTTTACCAAATTTTAGCCCTAATTCGGAAACATAGAGAAACATATACTTTATAACATTTTTATTTCTGAAAATTATTTTTTACCTGGAAATAGACAGGCAGATCACTTTGTAAGCATGTTAGAAATAATGTTCTTATAATTATGAGGTAGGTCTGTTTATATTTGGTCCTAGTTTTCTTGTGCATCAAATCATATAGAAATAGCACAGTGTGAAGTTAGTAAAGGATCATTAAAATATGCTCCTACACATTTGAAACAAATATTTTTAAATGACCCTCATTTTATAATCCCATTAGAAAAAGTAGGCATTGGTATTACTTTTTTTAATTGTTGCATTTCCGTAGTGAAATGTTAACAACCTGAGAAAGGATCTCAAGCAACAAATAAATGAAATTGCAACATAGAATCCTCAGCCAAAGGAACATCCAGAGGAATATTCATGTCATTTCCATCCCTAACACCATCAACATCAAGGAATGAGGATGATCATTGACAAGCAGGATCATTTGCCTTTTTCTTAGGCTTCCCTGGTGGTTAAGACGGTAAAGAGTCCACCTGCAATGCAGGAGACCCAGGTTTGATCCCTGGGTTAGGAAGATCCCCTGGAGAAGGAGATGACAACCCACTCCAGTATTCTTGCCTGGAGAATTCCATGGACAGTGGAGCCTGGAGGGCTACAGTCCACGGGTTCACAAAGAATCAGACATGACTGAATGACTAACACACTGGGCTCGGTGCCTTATGGAAGGTATTACAGCCTTCTTTGCAGGTGGTATTTGGTAACAAACTCATCCTTCTTTTCAGGGTGATCACAGCAGAGGGCAGGAGATGACTCTACATCCTCACACCATTTACATTTGCTTTTGTTGGAGAGGTACATCTGTGCAGTCTGTGGAGGGCATCAAAGAGGAGTCAGAATAAGATACTTGATTTCAAACCATTCATTCCTTCATTTTGTTTATTCATTAGACATTTGCTACGTACTTCTGATAGGCATGACCCTTAGCAATGGGATAAATAATATGAAAAAGAAGTTCTGTGTCTCTGAGTTTCACAGCCCTTTGTGGGCAGATGAGATTGCTAAAAATTCTGCTGGACAAGTGCTAGTGTAGAGATACATCAATAGATAGATATCAATGCAGAGATGGCTGTATGAAACAATGGAACAACTAACTGAACTCAGGGAAAAGGAAAATTATATCACTAGCTTACTAAATGGCACCATAATTAACCCCAAATATCATTTGATCCAATTTTTTAAGTTTAAAAGGGTGTGTAAATGGAGATTGGGAAAAAACCCAATAACACAGTTTGTTACTACCTCCGTCTGGTTTCAACTCAAAGGACACCATCTGAGGAAGGTGGATGGTGTGCCCAGTATAGACAGTCTATGCAGCTGTCTAGAGTGGGCCTGCTGACACCCAAACCAGAAACATTCTTCTCTATACCTGTGTCTGCCATACTATTATGCTTTATCTTCTCCATAGCTTTTATCACTCTCTGAAATGATCACATTTGATTTATTTATTGTCCATCCCTCCCCACAAGGACCTTGTCTGTCTTACACATTGTTGAATTCTAAGGTCTCAAATAACTCCTTGTTTCATAAATATTTGTTAAATGAATGAATTATCACAACAATATAAAACCACACTAAATCACTCTTGAGAACCAATATTTCTTTTGTTTTGGAAATCTCTGCAAGATATGTTTAGGTGGCACTAGTGGTGAAGAACCCACCTGCCAATGTAGGAGACATGAGAGACACAGGTTCAATCCCTGGGTTGGGGAGATCCCCTGGGGAGGGCATGGCAACCCATTCCAGTATTCTTGCCTGGAGAATCCCATGGACAGGGGAGCCTGGCGGGCTACAGTACATAGGGTTGCAAAGAGTCAGACACAACTGAAGCAACTTAGCACGCAAGCATACACATAAGATATTTGATCTCAGACACACCTTAGAGATCTTCTATGGAGTCATGTCTTCATTCATTTCAGTGGGGAAAGACTAAGGCTTGGGTGTAGGGGTGCATGCAGAGAGTCCCTGTTTCATGTCAAGTTATTTTTCCCCAGAGCAGGAACTGGAAGCCAGGGCTCCAGAATCCCAGGGCTCTTTGGCACTACTCTGCTCCCTCAGTCTAAACCTCTCTGTGGGGAAAGTAAATTTGGAGTATTGCAGTGGATGTAATTTTCAAAGGTCCTAGGAGAAAAGGAAAGCCATGCTAAGCTGCTTTTGCAATTCTGATGAGCTGAACATAATAGTTCTCTTTCCTACTCTATGGGAGGGAAGTCAAGACTTCGGAACTGGATTTTTAGGGCAAGACTGGGATTTTCTGCTGTAACTATTGCCAGAGATCTGCCTGCTTTCAGCAGAGACATGGGCTCTGCCTCGTGCTGGCTGTGATTTTGCACAGTTAAGTCCTTCATTTGAAATTAGGACTCACTGCAGCTTGCAAATTAATTCTATAAAGGTGGGTCACTGTCGCTCTGGGCAAAATGCATGCCCCTGTGCAGCTTCCCCATCCATAGGGAACAGATAGCACATTGAGGCGATAGCTAATCTAAGTATGTAAGGGAATGGCATATTTTATCAAAGTGAAAAGCAAGCATTAGAAGGTGTTAGCTTCTGAGTATAACTGAGGGAAATATTTTCCAACAGAACTCTAAAGAAACACTGCATTTTTCAAGAATATACCACTACCCCCAAACACACACATACAAACATACACAATAGCCAAATATATACTTTATGATACACAAAAAAGTTCTCCAAAGCTGCAACTCCTGGCATGGAGTTCCTGACACACTCCAGGGAGGTTGGGGAAAGTGGATTCTCATGATTCCATCTGGGGACTCCTCTGAGGTTTTACCTGCTGGAGGTTTTAATCCAAATAGAAATGGCTTTTTGTCAGATAAGAGATAAAAACTGGTGAGATGTATTCATTCAATAAATGTTTGTAGGATGCCTTCTAGCATGAAACTCAGTTCTAAGCCTTAGGAATACAAAATGAATAAGGCTTAGTCCCTGCTTCAAGGTCACAGTCTAGTGGAGTGAGAAAGATAAGTAAACAGAGAAATCCAATCCAGCGTGGTAGGTTCTGGGATCAGAAAGGGTCTGTGGGGACACGGAACAGAGGGCCCTGATACAGTTGACAGGATGTAATTAAAAGTGGCCACGTCTGGGGATTTTTCAAATGAAGTTTCACATTTTGGAGCCTTCTGTTTTCTCCTTTTGGAAATGAGGGGAGGAAAATCAGCCCAGAGTAGTGAAAATTCGATGACATATTACCTAGAGAAGGAATGAGTTGTCAAAGAAGAGTCTGCTCTGATTCAGAAATGAATGATTCCTAGGATGTTGCTTCAAGACTCTTTGTTACAGAAATTGGGGTATGCACAGGTAATTAGGGATCTAGAAACAACCACCCTGGGGACAATTGCAGGCAATTCTGCAACCACCTGGCTTAACTTGAAAGTACAGCTTCTCTTGGTGTAATAAAAGGTTTCATGTACACCTTGCGCTTCTGTTCTTTATCCCCGACTTTTCCTCCCAGGCTTATGAATAAGGCTTCAGTCCTATTTCTCCCTTGGAGACTGGCAAGCAGCCCCACCTTCTCCAGTTGGAGGCTGGGGAAGCTGTAGCTGTCTTCTGCCACCTGCTGGCTCCCTGTTAGCACCAGTACAGGGCTGGCTTTGCGTGGACTCCCAGGGAATGGAATCCATTAGGGGAGAAAGAAGGGCAGAGAAGGTTCCTGCTTTTATTTAAAAGAAAGAGATGAGAAGATGGCAGACAGAAGCTGGTATAGGAAGGCTTTTCTCATCATGGGGGTATGTCATAAAGCTATCACCGTCTCGAACATCTAAGCCAGTGATTTTTCTGTATAAACTTGTTTTGTTCAGGGAGAACAATGCTTTTTATTTATTTATTTTTACTTTTAGGTCATTGTCTCACAAAACTTATCAAAAAAGTTAATGCCGCACCTGCATAGACTCATTTGAAGGAAACAGCAGAAACACCTGCCAGTGGGAATTGAGATTGAGGGCAGGGAGGCAGGAAGAGGGAAGGTACATGAGAAACATTTCATAGTGAATTACAGTATTCTTTCGTTGGTTCAGCCAGCATTTTTAAAGACCTGCTATTTATAAGGCTCTAATCCAGATCCCTTGGCCCAGTTCAGTCGCTCAGTCGTGTCCGGCTCTTTGCGACCCCCTGGACTGCAGCACATCAGGTTTCCCTGTCCATCAGCAACTCCCGGAGCTTGCTCAAACTCATGTACATCCGGTCAGTAATGCCATCCAACCATCTCATCCTCTGTCTTCCCCTTCTCCTCCTGCCTTCAGTCTTTCCCAGCATCAGGGTCTTTTCCAGTGAGTCAGTTCTTCTCATCAGGTGACCAAAATATTGGAGTTTCAGCTTCAACATCAGTCCTTCCAATGAATATTCAGGACTCATTTCCTTTAAGATTGACTGGTTGGATCTCCTTGCAGTCCAAGGGATTCTCAAGAGTCTTCACCAACACCATGGTTCAAAAGCATCAATTCTACAGCACTCAGCTTTCTTTATGGTCCAACTCTCACATCCATACATGACCACTGGAAAAACCATAGCTTTGACTAGACAGACCTTTGTCAGCAAAGTAATGTCTCTGCTTTTTAATATGCTATCTAGGTTGGTCATAGCTTTTCTTCCAAGGAGTAAGCGTCTTTTAATTTCATGGCTGCAGTCACCATCTGCAGCGATTTTGGAGCCCCCCAAAACTAAAGTCTGCCACTATTTCCATTGTTTCCCCATCTATTTGCCATGAAGTGATGGAAACGGATGCATGATCTTAGTTTTCTGAATGTTGTTTTCAGCCAGCTTTTTCACTCTCTTTCACTTTCTTCAAGAGGCTCTTTAGTTCCTCTTTGATTTCTGCCATAAGGGTGGTGTCATCTGCATGTCTGAGGTTATTGATGTTTCTCCCAGCAATCTTGATTCCAGCTTGTGCTTCATCCAGCCCAGCATTTCACATGATGTACTCTGCATATAAGTTAAATAAACAGGGTGACAACATGCAGCCTTGACATATTCCTTTCTCAATTTGGAAACAGTCTGTTTTTCCATGTCCAGTTCTAGCTGTTGCTTCTTGACCTGCAAACAGATTTCTCAGGAGGCAGGTCAGGTGGTCTGGTATTCCCATCTCTTTCAGAATTTTCCAGTTTGTTGTGATCCATACAGTCAAATGCTTTGACATAGTCAATAAAGCAGAAGTAGACATTTTTCTGGAACTCTCTTGCTTTTTCTATGACCCAGCAGATGTTGGCAATTTGATTTCTGGTTCCTCTGCCTTTTCTAAATCCAGCTTGAAGATCTGGAAGTTCTTGGTTCCTATACTGTTGAAGCCTCGCTTGGAGAATTTTGAGCATTACTTTGCTAGCATGTGAGATGAGTGCAAAAGAATCCGCCTGTCAATACAGGAAACATGGGTTCAGTTCCTGGGTCAGGAAGATTCCCTGGAGGAGGAAATGGCAACCCACTCCAGTATTCTTGCCTAGAAAATCTCATGGAGAAGCCTGATGAAATATGTTCATGGGGTCACTAAGTGTTGGACAGGTCTTAGTGAGTAAGCAAAAACAACAAATCCAGATGCCCGGGATACAAAAGTGAGTAATATTGGGTTCCTTCTTTTTCGGGGGTTAAGAATCTATTGGGGAACAGCTAGATAAGAGGATGGCTAAGTAAAGGGAGAATTAGATAGAGACCAAAAGTATTGTGATCATGTATTGCTATAAAGGCATCTTCTGCTCCTACTGCTGCTAAGTCGCTTCAGTCGTGTCCGACTCTGTGCGACCCCATAGACAGCAGCCCACCAGACTCCCCCATCCCTGGGATTCTCCAGGCAAGAACACTGGAGTGGGTTCCCATTTCCTTCTCCAATGCATGAAAGTGAAAAGTGAAAGTGAAGCCACTCAGTCGTGTCCAACTCTTAGCGACCCCACAGACTGCAGCCCACCAGGCTCCTCCATCCGTGGGATTTTCCAGGCAAGAGTACTGGAGTGGGGTGCCATTGCCTTCTAGTGGAGCACAAAGAAGGAGCATGTATCTAGATCGAACTGGTAGCTGCAATGTTAGAAAATAATTACTGGAGGAGGTGTATGAGCTGAATTTGAAGTAGTGACTTATTGGAAACAGTGGGGAGAAGGGCATTCCAGTTAAGGGGAGCACTAGCTCCCACACACAGCATCACCCACTACCACCACTGCTTTGGGAAGCTGAGACCTCTAGAATCAAAGCAGGAAAAAGTTGTTAAAATATGAGGTCTTAGATAACAAGTGATTGATTCAGGCCCGAGTGATCTGCCAAAGCATGCAGAATCACAAGGGACGGCAGCATACAGAATCCTGGACGTCAGAGGGCAGGACTGGTGGTGGGGAGCTTGTTTCCGATCCTTGGGAAAAGGCTGCTTTTCATACTGTTTCGGTCCATATGCTGGATATGGGCTGCTGCTGCTGCTGCTGCTAAGTAGCTTCAGTCGTGTCCGATTCTCTGCGACCCCATAGACGGTAGCCCACCAGGCTCCCCTGTCCCTGGGATTCTCCAGGCAAGAGCACTGGAGTGGGTTGCCATTTCCTTCTCCAATGCATGAAAGTGAAAAGTGAAAGTGAAGTCGCTCAGTCGTGTCCAACTCTCAGTGACCCCATGGACTGCAGCCTACCAGGCTCCTGCATCCATGGGATTTTCCAGGCAAGAGTACTGAAGTGGGGTGCCATTGCCTGCTCCATGGATATGGGCAGGTACCATCAAATATCCAGAAGCCTGTGCATGACATCCTCTCAATCTACCCGAAACTTCTCAGTGAACTCATCCAAATACTGAAGTACTTGTAAGCTCAGAGATATCAATGATCGTGTTATTTAAAATTGTAAATTAATGGCCTACAATAGGGAAAATGCTTCAAGAGGTTTGGAACAAGTTCTGGGTGAACTGTCAAGTTCCATAGACATGGAAAATGATGATTCTGGAAATGGTGCAGTATGTGAAGAAAAAAAAAAAAAAAACTTGTGGAAAAAAATCATGATTTAAGCCTGCAGGAAAAATATTAATACTCAGAAAAAAAAAGTTAAACTGCTAATGTTTTTTCTCCGTTGTTTACATTTTATATCACATCCTTAGTTACTTTTATGATAATATTTTTTAATATAATGTAGCCCAAAGGTGAAATATAGCTTCCCTGGGGGCACCAGTGGTAAAGAACCTGCCTGCCAATGCAAGAGATGTCAGAGATGCAGGTTCGATCCCTGCGTCAGGTAGTTCCCCTCGAGGAGGGCCTGGCAACCCACTCCAGTATTCTTGCCTGGAGAATCCCATGGACAGAGGAACCTGGTGGGCTACAGTCCATGGAATCACAAAGAGTTGGACATGACTGAAGTGACAACACGCACGCAAAGGTGAAATATGGGTGCTGATTAAGGCAGAAGCAAAGAACCCTAAATAAATAATCACCCTTTCGTACGTTTGTTTCCGATATTTCAGATTCCGCTTTCCCCCAATTGTATTTCAGTTTGTGTGGTATATTTGTTTTGCTTGGTAAGTCTGTCCTGCGTCTGGCCCTTGCCCACACCCCTCTTCCCACCCTGGCTCTGTGGGATGCATTGTGATGTCTGCCTGCTAATTTTGCTGTGACTGGGGCTGGTGTCTGGTTGGTGATTCATGTTTGTTCCTAAGTTGTACATCTGTGTTGGTTGCTTTGAAACATGCCCCAGGGAATATGAAAGGCCCTTTGTCTCCCTGAAACTGCTTCTTTGCCCCCAGGGAATTCTTCTTTGGCTTCTGAATTCTGGCAAGCTCTTCGATGAATTTAGGCAGGGTAAAAAAGAAAAAAGGAAACAAAGGGAAGCAACAGGGAGAGAGTTTTAGGGTCTGGGTCTAGTCCCTGCTTACCTGGCAGGACCAAACCTCCTGGATACAAAAATTGGGGGGCACATGCTTTGTGACATCTACTTAAAAGGTAATACTTGTGGAGTTGTTTTCTTCCCACTAGGAATTCCTGCCTGCAGCAGGAAAGAGGGCAGATTGAGCCCTGATGGAAACCCTCAATGGAAAAAGTTCTGAGAGTTTGGTAGGCATACCCACTTGGCAACTCTTCTAAGAGTTTAGCACAGATATGCACAGAAGTGACATTCATAATATTTAATGACTGGTACCACATGGACACTGACCAATTAAATGGACACAGGCCACCGTGCTGAAGCTGGAGGCCCCCTGCTGTTCCAGACATCAACCCTTCAGTTACTGGATAACCAGGAGGTCCAGCAGCTCCTGGAGGGTCTGGGGGCAAGGGCTGGCTGCCAGCCGTTACCAAAGTATTTCAGTGTTTTAATACCAATTAAGGATATATAGACAGAGACCAAATGAATTACAGCATAGTTACTCATAAAAGTTCAAAGCTTATGCCCACTCTTAAGCTTTATGTAGTCCCATCTTTACCTATTAAGAGCCTGCCGTCTTTGTCTTAAAGGAGAGTTCAGAGCCGACGTCAAGACCTAGTCATACTGCAGGCTCCAGGTGGCACAAAGAAGTCCTTATCCACAAAGGAGCTCTTTATTTTGCTCAACGACTAGTATAGATCTCACCCAAGGGAAATTTGTAAGTCAGCTGACATTATATTTTCACTTGCTGCAATATATTTGCCTTACAACATAGATTTACCTCCGGGCAGGCTGGCAAACAGGCTGAAATGTGTGAGTGATTGCCCACCTGCCTGCTTGCCTGCAGAGTCTGAAAGACCGTCCCATCCCAGACCATGAGCCTGCTGTGAAAATCCATCTGCAGTACCATGAAAGCCCAAATACATATATTGGATTGTTATGGCTCTTCCTTGTCCTCTTCATGGGAGATTCTCACTTGCTGCTTCTTATCAGACACCTAGAGTCTGCGGGTTGGCTAAAATCAGCAGCTTCTCGGAATGGTCTCTGGGGAAGCATTATAACCCCGGATTCTCTCATTTCTTCTTTCCCTGTTTCAGTGAAACCTAAGCTTCAGCATAATATACTGCCTCCCTGCCCTCACTCCAGATAATGGCCAGGGTTGCTCATAATCTGACTGACTCTCTACATACCAAACACAACTTTTGTCTGAATGTAGAGACTGAAAGGAAATTTCACTGTACCCAGAAAGCCATTCAGGAGCTCTGTGATTACAGAAGTCTGAGGTTGTAGAAGACTGAGTTGGAAAACTTGGATTTTCTAGTTCTCCTTGCACATTTACTAACCTGTGCCTTCATGCAGGCATTGAAAATCTCTCGAAGCCTCATCTTCCTCAAATGTAGAGCGGAATCATACTGTGGAGTTCACAGGGTCATGATAAGGATTGTAAATGAAATAATAAATGAGAAAGCCATCTGTAAACTAAAAGCATCCACCACAAGAACATAGGCTGTAAGAACTAGTGAAGAAAAAGAATCACAAATGGAGAAATAAATCAAGGCAGCTGGATGAGTATGAAGTAAGCCCACTACTGTGGTCCAGCCTGGAAAAGAGAGCATCCTATAACTTCTCCAACACCTTTCTGCAGAGCTTTAGCTGGAGGCAGTGAGTGGTCTAGAGAAATGCTAGGCAAGAGGGTTACTGCCAGTCTGAGGTTGTGCATGCAGGAAAAATATAGAGAGGATGGTGGAAAGCATGGGAAAGACAAAGTACCTAAGGTGATACCAGGACTGGGAGAGACAAAATAGACAAAATGTCTACCGCTTCCTCCTGTGTGGTCATTGCTCAGAAATGGTTCAAATAAATCTAGACTTGAGGGTACCATTCCAGAGTGAAGGAGACTGACCAGAAATCTCAAAGATACTCTTCCCCTTGAGTAAATAGCTGCATCCTCTCTCCTCCGTAAAGAAAGCTCTGCTGCCCTGAAGGCCTATTTGGCATTATTAGATTAATTAAGTCATTTTCTGTGCTTAAACTTGAGTATGAATGGTAAGTCGAAGACTGGGCCTCCCATTTAATCAGCCAGTGGATATTTTCAGGATAGCACTTTGTTCCTAAAAACATTCAGAAATATGCACATTGTATCTTTAATGAGATTGTGATATTTATTTATGGCAGAAAGAAGTCTCCCAGCTAAGAAGACTCATTCAAGTGATAGCTGAGTGTCTGGCACTTAGAGCTGTGTTAGATGCTGTATCTGGAGTCGCTTATTATCACCAGTTCATTTTATGAATTTGTTAAAGTTACTCATGCCTCTAAAAGGCCATGGGACTTTGTGCTGGGGATCAAATCCTGGCTCCACTCTTTGCTAATGACTAAACTTCTGTGGACTGTTCCCTTTATATAAAATAGAGGATTAGATGACTTTTTATATAAAAGAGAATGAGAATGACCGCAGCTCAGAGCTGTTTGGAGACGTAAAACTTTCCATGACCTGTGAAATGCTTTGTAACATGCCCGGCACGCGTGGTTCTCCGTGTCTGTATGTCAGGGGCCCTTCTTCCTGGCTCTCATGTGACTAGGTTTTTTTCTTTCTCTTTAAGCTTTGATGTGGAAAATGGCCCTTCCCCAGGTCGGAGCCCACTGGACCCACAGGCCAGCTCTTCTTCTGGGCTGGTTCTTCACGCCACCTTCCCCGGGCACAGCCAGCGCAGAGAGTCCTTTCTGTACAGATCAGACAGCGACTATGACTTGTCACCAAAGGCGATGTCGAGAAACTCTTCACTTCCAAGTGAGCAGTAAGTACGAGCTGTCTGGCTCCCTGTCTCACACTTACTTCACCTTTAACACATCAGAGGAGCAACACTGTTCCCCTTTAACACAACGGAAGAGGGAGAAAAAAAGTGAACAGGAGCAGAGAAGACAACGATAACCACCCTAAGGGCATATATGCTCTCTTGAGTGAGAAATGTATAGCTAGGATCCACAAGAGTGTTTGTTTACCTTAGGCACAGTGTTTGCTTTCCTTCTGTTATTGATACTTTTTTAAGCTTTTGATTTTATATTGGAGTAAAGCCAATCAACAATGTTGTGATAGTTTCAGGTGGACAGCAAAGGGACTAAGTCATATGTATACAGGTATCCATTCTCCTCGGAACCTCCCTCCCATCTAGGCTGCCACATAACATTGAGCAGAGTTTCCTGTGCTAAACAGTAGGACCTTGTTAGTTATCCATTTTAAATATAGCACCTTGTACCCAAACTCCCTAAGTATCTCTTTCCCCTATTCTCCCCTCCCTGCTGAAGTTCATTCTCTAATACTTAAAAAAAAAAAAAAAAAAAATTCAGCTTCATTTCCTGAACTGCTGAATCGTTTATGGCATGAGAACCTTAACACTATTTTGCAAACCACAATCTAACTTTGCAAGGCATGCGCAGCTTACATCAGGCTACAGCAGAGAAGGAAAGGTGGTTGGTGACATGCAGCCTCTCTGAGTGGCCTTTTCTGGGTTACGTTTAGTAAACTGTCATCTAGTCACACGTCTGTGTCCCTTCTCTGGAACCTTGACACAATGCCCACTTATTGCCTGGCTCCTAGGTGAGACAGGACACACTTCCACCACCCTGTTAAGCATGGCTGATGTTTCTGTTTTGCTGCTATTAACTGGAGATCTCTAATTTTTATATAAAGAACAGCGACAGGGTTGTGTTACTTATTTATTAAGCTTCTGAAACCAAATAAAATTGGATGATGGAATGCGAGCCTTAAAAGGTTTCTGGGCACACATACAATTGTTTTTAATATCATATGTTATAAAAATATCAGTAGCTCCCTAAAGTCTCCAGACTGGAAAATTCCACTGGGCTCTCCTCAGTTGTTGGAAAGGAAGCTAAAAAGGGTCACCCTTTTGTGAAAGGGGTACAGGGTATTTTAAACCTACCAATAAGATAATATGCCCCAGGGCACTTCTGCCAGCTAATTTTAATACAAGCATGTGCTCAGTCGCTCAGTCGTATCTGACTCTGAGATCATAGAGACTGTAGCCTACCAGTCTCCTCTATTCGTAGAATTCTCCAAGCAAGAATACTGGAGTGAGTTGCCATTTCCTCCTCCAGGGGATTTTCCTGACCCAGGAATAGAACCCAAGTCTCCCGCATCTTTCGCATTGGCAGGTGGATTCTTTACCATTGAGCCACCTAGAAAGCCCTTAACAGAAGCACTCCTGCACTAAAACATCTCAATCATTGGTGGACCAAAACTCATTCGGCTAATATTTACTGACGCTCAGGGCTTCCCTTGTGGCTAAGCTGCTGAAGAATCTGCCTGCAATGAGGGAGACCTGGGTTCGATCCCTGGGTTGGGACGATCCCCTGGAGAAGGGAAAGGCTACCCACTCCAGTGTTCTGGACTGGAGTATTGCATGGAATGTGCAGTCCATGGGGTCGCAGAGAGTCAGACACAACTGAGCAACTTTTACTTTCACTTTCTCTACTCAACCTCACCTATGTTCCAGGCAGTGTGCCAGGCTCTGGGAGTAAAAGATGAACAGAATAGTGGAAAAGTCACAGAGAAGTTAAAAAATAAATGCTATTTCTCAAAATGTTGCATGTTCTCAGGAAGGTTACAGTTACATAAGAAAGAGGAACTCTGGTGCTATGTGGAAGGAAGCATTCAGTGAGTGCATACCATGGAGCCCTGTTTATTTACATATGTTATCCTTTTTAATCTTTGCAACAGTCCTGTCAGGTGGCTGGACTGTTTATGTCTTCTCTATAGAGGATGAAACAGAGATTCTGAGAAGTTGAGAAACCTACCCTTCCCATATGACTCTGTGCCATGCTATTATCCCTTGATGTAGATAAGACAGACAGTTTTGTACAGGCAAAACTTTTGGACTCTGCCTATGCTCTTCGAACTGCAAAGCAGAATCTCTACTAAGAGGTAGAAAACATGAATGCAAGGTAGAGGTAACCTCTTTGCTGTAGATCACGTAGCGCTAAGGAAGTTTCTGACCAAGGCTCAGATGGGGACTTTGATAGTGAACATGCCTGGAATTCTCTCTTCCACCAAAACAAACGCCTTTCACCTTTCTCCTCCCTGGGCAGAAGATGTGGCAAGATGGAGGTAATTAGAGCTTCATTCACAGTGTTTCATGGGAGAAAGACTAACTTTGGACAGCAGCTAGTGGCTCCCCCAGACTCATGACAAACAGCTTGATGTGTCTCCGGGTCATTCAGAGGCTTCTCAGCAGATTCTAACCAAATTTCAAATTGAACTTCACCAATTCCTTACTTACAATCAAAAGGTGATAGAAATTTTGAACTTGAAGAGATCTTAAAGATCACAGTTCAACTCAGTCTATAGCTGTAGAAACAGACATCTAGTTCTGAATGACTCTGCATCCAGGGTCTCTAATATTAATGGTTAGCCTCTTTTCAGTTTAATCAACCAGCAAAAATTTCCCCTAGCTTTGGAACCTATCTAGTGTTGCCAACTTTAAGATTTAGACAGGTAAGAATTATATATGCAAGATAACTAGTATCATTCTCACTTAAAAAAAAAAAAACTTCAAAACAAACATAGGGCACATTTTCAAAATAAAGAATAGTCCTTCCCAAGAAAACATATTTGACAACATTATCTCATCCTGTCAAAGATACTGATAACAAGATATATTAACATTTTTGAGTGAATAAAAATAGCACACAATGTTGTTTTGCAAATATTTCAACATGACAGTAAAACCTTCATATATATTTGTCAGTTTAGGAATTTATATTTCTCAACACAGCAAGAAGTAGGACTTGAATATCCAGATTCTTCTGGAATTTCATTTTATCAGGACTACGTTGGAAAATCCAGTTTTAGACAAGTGTGTGCTGAGTCTCTTCAGTCCTGTCCAACTCTTTGTGACCCCATGGACCATAGCCCACCAGGCCCCTCTGTCCATGGAATTCTCCAGGCAAGAATACTGGAGTGGATTGCCATTTCCTCCCCCAGGGAGTTTTCCCAATCCAGGGGTCAAACCTGGGTCTCCTGTATTGTAGGCAGATTTACATGGGTATCTTGAGCTAAACTGAAGTCTTTCTCTCAAAGCTATTTGACCCAACTATTACTCTTTAGGATAACTTGACATAAATAGAGGAACCACAGTCCCTGAACCTCTTGCTGCTTCTCCTGCCTCCTATTCACAAAGTCAAGAGAAAGAAGGACAATAATCGAGCTGGAATCTTCACGTGAAGGCTGTGGGGTGAGGGCTGCAGAGTGTTCCTCACTCAGGAGTCCTCATGTCCAGCACGGAACAGTCATGAATTTACATAAGAGGTAGAACATCCTGCACAATTCCTCGGCATTACATCTTAACAGCAGAGACAATGCTGTCTTTTTACAGCTTTTCGTCTGAACTCTTTCAGGAGGAAAAATATAGGCAGGGAGAATGAATGAACAGATGAGTAAGTAAAAATGTGAATGGAAAACTCAAAGTGGCTTTAACATACAGCAACAAAAGAGAGACTGAAGTAAAGGTTTCTAGTAAAGAAAACTAGATGACCATTGGAGCCCAAAAGGAAATTCCCCATGCTAGATGTGGCAATAATTTATTGGTCTCTGTTCAGTTCCTGTGTTGTAGTCATCTTTAATGGAGTGTGTCTATATACCAAGGTACAGATTTCCCTAAGGGAGCATAAAGTACTAGGAATTGGGGAGGCTAGTTATATTGTCCAAAACTTTGGAGGAACCAACCTGGGCAGGACCAGCTTTTGATTATCCACCAGTAAAGCCACAGGGAAGGAAGATCCCTGTTTCCTTTATTTAGTCATCCTATGTGCAGTCTTATACAGACAAGTTTTAAAGCTACTGTTGATGTGAAAAGTGATCTCTAGAGAGAGCAGTCACGGGAAATGAGATCTGAAAACCAAGAGGAGAAGTAGAAATAACAGCCCACTTAAATTTAAGACCTGTTTATTGATGGGCTATCAAAAAAATACAATGTGGTATCTAAGACTTGAGTTACAGCCATTATACCTACTGGCACCATAACTTTAAGCAACTGAATGTTTTTCATAGTGTCTAAATTATCTATAAATAAAAGCACACATTTATTAAGCATTTCCTATATACTCTTTAAAGTATTTACATATTTTAACTCATTTATTCCCCTTAATGCATGAATACTATAATTCAGTATTGTAGGACTATCATTGTTTTGGTACTATAATTTTCTTGGTGGTACTGTAACTGTCTTGGTACTATAATTGTCTTGTCTTAAAGAGAACACTGGAGCACAGAGAAGTTAAGTAAATTACCCAGTAAACAGGGAAACACAACTCAAATTCAGGGAATCTAGATGACTAAACCGTGTGGATATTCAGCACACAAACAGACTAAATAATGATGAAAAATAAAAATAATGATACAAATCTCTACTCTGCCTACCTTTCCAGCTATTACAAAAATTATATCCATCCTTTCTTTGAACAAAAATTTGCTTACATTTAGACACCTTGCAAGCAAATGAGACATCTTCTGTGTCTTCAAGGGAGCTAAAGTATTAGTAAGTCAATGTGCTGTACTTAGTCACTCAGTCGTGTCCTACCCTCTGCGATTCCATGGACTGTAGCCCACCAGGCTCCTCTGTCCATGGAATTCTCCAGACAAGAATACTGGAGTGGGTTGCCATGCCCTCCTCCAGGGGATCTTCCCCACCCAGGGGTCAAACCTGCCGCATTGCAGGCAGATTCTTTACTGACTGAGCCAAGTCAATAGATAGTTGTAAGACCTTCAGAAAAGGGCAGTGGTAGAAAGGGATGTCCAGGACTTTGAGAGATCTGGCCTGGCAAAGTGAGAGGCCTACTTTGAGGAATTACAGCTAAGCTAGAGAAATTACAGCTAGGCTAGAGGAATTAGCAGAAGGGTATGCAGGAATAAGGGCCATGTGCTCACCAACTCTAGTTCTCAAGAATGCTTTGGGGAACCGCAGCTCAGTGTGGCTCAGGCAAAGAATGTGAAAGGATGAGGAAGTGGTGAGAGACACGCTAGAGAAGTAAGCAGGACCCTCACCAGGAAGGGCCTGTGTGAGGACTTAGCATTTATGCTGCAGGCAAGCAGCCTGGAGCTACTAAAGGCTTTTAAGCAGGAAAATACATAATCAGACAAAAGTTTTTGAAAGATAACTCTGATTAACAGTTTGGAGGGTGGACAAAGCCTAAAGCTATTTCCAAGAGCCAATTGGGAGGGGCTTTGGTAATTTCTATAATAAAGGATGGGATTCTATGTTAGAACAGATCTAGTGGGCAATTAATAAATATTTGCAAGTTAGGATCCACAGATGGTGGTGGTTGACTGTGGGATGAGAGAGAGGCAGGTTTCAGCCTTGACCAACAAGATCAGTGCTTACACCATTCCCTAGGGTCAAGAACATTCCCTTACCACATGAAATAAGACACATGAAAATGCTTTGTAAACTAAAGTACAATATAAATATTAGTATTCTTGATTTTAATGGGGGCAGAAATGACTGTCTTAAAGAAGTTCTCACCAGTTGGAAAGATAGACATGCAATTCTTTAATTATAATAATGATGATACCTACTACTAATGAGAGTAACTGTAACAGATAGCAAAAGTGCTTTTATGTGCCAAGCACTGTTGTAAGAGTGGTACATACGTAATAACGCATTTAAATCTCACAACATGTTGTGAGAGGCATAGAGTGGTTGCCTAAAGGCCCATAGTGTGTAATAGTGAGGCTGAGAAGCAAACCAAAAGCCATCTGGCTGCAAAAGCTGTACTCTTCACTACAGTATAGTCTGTTTCTCTAAGACAGCCTAAAATCAATGTTACAAAAAAAGTACAAGTAAAATTCTGCATGTAGATAGGAAACAGAGAAAGGTGAAACTGATAAAATCCAGAGTGTAGCAGTAGGAAGAAGCATTTTTGCTTTCTAGAAAAGTATTTCATTGTTGAGAGCAGATCCACACTCAAGACCCACAGAGTTGTTTAGTTGCTAAGCTGTGTCCCAGACACCATGGACTATAGCCTGCCAGGCTCCTCTGTCCATGGGATCTTCCAGGCAAGAATACCGGAGTGGGTTGCCATTTCCTTCCTGGAAATGGGCATCTCCCTGACCCGGGAATCAAACCCAAGCCTCCAGCATCGGCAGGCAGACTCTGTATCACTGAGCCACCTGGGAAGTCTATTAAGACCCTCAGAGTACTCGTCTCCAATTAGCCTACAGAAATGTAATGTGCTGGCTTTGTCGCTAGATGGCGCTCGTGCCATGGTTCTGAATATCTGGTATTGTTCCTGTGGGATATTGCCCTCTCTAGTGGTTTGGGCAACTAACAACTACATCAGTTTCTATAACCAATCAAGTATTTTGTTATATTCATGCCCTTTTCTTATCCATATATCAAATTATGATTTTAAAAATTTGGACTAGTTTTATAAATTATCTGGCTGTACTCAAATAGAAGGGTTTTTTTTGTTTTGTTTTCTTATCTACAGATTATCTGATCGTTTCTATAGCAGTTACTGTCTTACATACAACATTAGCTTTTACAGTTCAAATTCTGAGACCCAGTGCTCAGGATCTGAAAATTCATCCCTTGCCTCTGAATGTTCTACTGTCATAAATTTCAGAAGTTCTGTAATAATAAACTGATTTTGACATGGGGCCCTCTCTGAACTTTTTTAGTTCAGTTCATTTCAGTTGAGCTGCTCAGTCATGTCCGACTCTTTGCGATCCCATGGACTGCAGCACACCAGGCCTCCCTGTTCATCAACAACTCCTGGAGTTGACTCAGACTCATTCCACTGAGTTGGTGATGCCATCCAGCCATCTCATCCTCTGTTGTCCCCTTCTCCTCCTGCCCTCAATCTTTCCCAGCATCAGGGTCTTTTCAAATAAGTCAGTTCTTTGCATCAGGTGGCCAAAGTATTGGAGGTTCAGCTTCACCATCAATCCTTCCAATGAATATTCAGGACTGATCCCCCTTAGGATAGACTGGTTGGGTCTCCTGGCAGTCCAAGGGACTCTCAAGAGTCTTCTCCAACAACACAGTTCAAAAGTATCAATTCTTAGGCACTCAGTTTTCTTTATAGTCTTACTCTCACAACCATACATGACTACTGGAAAAATCATAGCTTTGACTAGACTTACCTTTGTTAGCAAAGTAATGTCTCTGCTTTTTAATATGCTGTCTAGGTTGGTCATAACTTTTCTTCCAAGAAGCAAGTGTCTTTTAATTTCATGGCTGCAGTCACCATCTGCAGTGATTTCGGAGCTCAAAAAAATAAAGTCTGTCACTGTTTCCATTCTTTCCACATCTATTTGCCATGAAGTGTGGGATCAGATGCCATGATCTTAGTTCTCTGAATGTTGAGCTTGGGCTACCTGCTGTGGGCCCATGCCTGAGCTCCACACCAGCTGAGCCCACGTTGGCCCAGGCTTCACACTCGCTCACTGTCTTTGAATTTTTTAACCTCCCTTTAATCATTAGTTTGTACAGTTTTAGTAGCTCCCTATTCATGCAACAGTATATCAGCTTTTGGCACTATTTCTGTGTGAAATTTGCTCATATTATTTAACTTTTGTTGGGAATTTAGATTCTAGAAATCCAGGACCCATAGTTGATCTACTTAAGTCTAACACTATCACTGTATTCCCAACTCACCCGGATGTCTTCTGAACAATGTGAACTTCACAGCAGAAATCTGAACAAATAGTTGGTTATTTCACCCATCTGAAGTTCATCCCCCCAAAAAACACTTAGGAAGGGGCAATTCTTGTAACATCTCACCACCCTGCACTTATTACAACTGCATGTCTCTTCACTCTTACTGTCTCTCGTTTTCTCTCCTCTCCAAGAACCCTGAGGTTCTTCCTTCGGATCTCTCTATATACTCCCATCCATGAAGCCACTCTCTGCCATTGCTTCACTGGTCCCCACTGTTGTAAGTAAGTCCTAAACCTCTAGCTCTAATCCCCGTATTTTAGTCTTCCCACTTGCTGTTTCCACCAGGATATCAATGAGTATCTTAAAACCCAACGTGTGAGGAAATGACACACCTCCTCCAGCTCCTCCTCACTTTTTCGTTTCTACTCATGACTTCGCTATTTTCCCAGAAACCTGTTCTAAAAATGAAAATAGAATTTCTTTATGAACCCTATCCAACTAACGCCAAGTCCTTGGCAACACGTTCAGGGGCTCTTCCAGTTGTCTTTGCTTGTTTCTTCCTCTGCCTCACCAAAGTCTTCTCATCTGGGTGACAGCAACGTCCTTCCAACCGCCCTTCTCGGCTCTGTCCTCGCTCCTGTCTCTCTCTCATGCCCATAGCATTTTGCTTTCTAAAGCACTTTTCTGTTTGCCTATCTCACCACAAATCTCATTTCTTCTGCAGAGTTAAGCACCTATTCCACAACCGTTGTTCACAATGTCCATAATATGAGTGTGCGGGACCTTCAAGTATTGTCCTCTGCAAATGTCTGTCATGTACTCAGCTCTGTCCAAACAACCACCAAGCATCTCCAGGTCCAGTATTTTCCCATTTCAGGACCTCTATTCTTGTATTGCTCTCATTAGAAGCATCTACCATCCCTACCTTTTAAAGCCAGTACTTGCAAATTCATCTTGAATAACACCTGTTCAATCAAGCCTTTCCTACCTTGTCTGATCCATAATTATCAGTTCTCCTTTGTACATTCATTAAGTATCAATTGTTCGTATTCTCATTCTATATTTATATGATTTATACTATCTACTGCAGTGTTTTGGATTTTTTTTTTTTTTGTCTCCTGTTTTAATTTGAGGGGATCATGAACTCTGTCAACCATGAATTTAGTCAACCATGCAGAGCCATCAAAAAATAGGAAAACAGAATGGTTAAAAGCACAGATTTTGGAAATCCAATAGTTTTAGTTCTTCCACTTATTAGCTATGTGCTGGTTAAGCAATGGCTTACCTACTCTGAGCTTTGATATTATCTATAAAATAGGCCTAAGATTAGCTGCTTCAAGTCTCCTTACAAGAGTTAAACGAGGTTTCACGGAGGGCCTGACAGATGGTAATCACTCAAAGAATGCTTAGTCTTGTCAGTGTTCTTTTTATCGTCACTGTACAAAGCAAATGCGCAGAAAGTTTCCTGGATGACATTGAAGGGGGACTTCTAGCTAAAGACCACAGCAGAGAGGAAAATATTGTACTAAATGAAGCCCTAAAATAAAAACTCACGCTAGAGAAGAGGTCCCCAAGGATACAGGTGTTATCCAAGCCTGGATCCCAAGGCCTCACCTGATGCCTGGTGCTGGGCAGGTGCTTAATAACCATTGCTTGCACTCCCATAGCTAGCGAATAAGTGCCATATTTGTGCAGTGATCAATGATACACAGCAGATGATCAGACAGTGAAGGAAGCTCATTGTCCACTACCTTCTGAGCAATTTATGATTCACGCTCTGATAGCAAATCGGCCCGATTGTGTGTCTACAGCTCAGGCCAGTGTGTCCTCTAATGGTTTTAATGGAGATCTTGCTATGTGGATTTAAGAAGATTTATCAAGGCCTGTGCCAGAGAGAGAAGTCTCCTGAAAACGCATTTCTGCGTATTCCCAAATACAAAATTTATGTGGCTCAGCTCAATCAAATCTTTGGGACAACGTGAGAGACAATGATATGATAATAGGTTCAATCCCTACACTCCCTTAAAAGCTTTTCCTTGGGTACTTTAAGAAAAAAGTTATATTAAAAACAAAAGTAATGGGATTCCCAGACAGAAATCTGTGTTTAAATGGCATTAAGGCTGTGGTTCAAATCAACAAAAGCCAGGAAATCCAAAGTCAACCTTTATCCAGACTGTTGGGCCATTTTTTCCAGCTCTGTGTATGCCTGTGAGCAGCCCTCCCTTTGAATTTCCTGGCTCTGGTGACCAAAATCCACAAATCGCTTTGAATTGCAGTTCCCCAGATCTGCTACTTAATGAGAATATACCCTGAAGATATCAACTTACTTGCAAGTGTTTTTATGTGTAGCCACTGTAAATCTAGGAGCTATGAACCTGGTGGGTTTTTTTTTTTTTTTTCTTTCAAGTTCCTGAAATTCCCATCTCTGCCTAAATCAGTCCTGCCTTATATCCAGGTAGAATGACTTGTCTAACATTTGTGCTGCTAACACCGAAGAAGTTTCATGACAGTTTATGTGTCATAGTTATAATGCAAATACATATTAAAGTATTTTTTTTTCTCTCTTTTCACCAGACATGGAGATGACTTGATTGTAACACCTTTTGCCCAGGTATGTATCATGCTGGCCTGGCTCATTCTCACTCTGCCCCTGGGTATAGTTTCTAAGAGTGGTCTGTGAACCTACCTAGCCCTCTCCTTTTGTTCCTAACCACTCCTAACTGTGGAAATATTTTCCTTTTAGGTCCTTGCCAGCTTGCGAAGTGTGAGAAACAACTTCACTCTGCTGACAAACCTTCATGGAACATCCAATAAGTAAGCACACACATTTGTGAAGTTGTGAATCCCTTCCAAAAGGTGAAACACTGCATAGCAGTAACACACACAAACACACAACTTAACACTAATGAATGGACATTTGTCCTCCGAGCTAGGTTAGGATACATGGTAACATTTGAAAGTGGGATGGATCACCATAGTATTTTAGAACTGGTATCACTTCATGGCAAATAGATGGGGAAACAGTAGAAACAGTGGCTGACTTTATTTTTCTGGGCTCCAAAATGCAGATGGTGATTGCGGCCATGAAGTTAAAAGACGCTTACTCCTTGGAAGGAAAGTTATGACCAACCTAGACAGCATATTGAAAAGCAGAGACGTTACTTTGTCAACAAAGGTCCGTCTAGTCAAGGCTATGGTTTTTCCAAACGCTGTGTTTTTTCCAGTAGTCATGTATGGATGTGAGAGTTGGATTATAAAGAAAGCTGAGTGCCAAAGAATTGATGCTTTTGAACTATGGTGTTGGAGAAGACTTTTGAAAGTCCCTTGGACAGCAAGGAGACCCAACCAGTCCATCCTAAAGGAAATCAGTCCTGAATATTCATTGGAAGGACTGATGGTGAAGCTGAAACTCCAATACTTCAGCCACCTGATGCAAAGAGTTGACTCATTGGGAAGACTCTGATGCTGGGAAGGATTGAGGGCAGGAGGAGAAGGGGACGACAAAGGATGAGATGGCTCCATCCCCTGTGGTTCAGGGGGTCGCAAAGAGTTGGACAAGACTGAGTGACTGAACTGAAGATGTTAGAAATTAGTCCAGATCTTATTAATCTTTGTATCTTTAACACTTAGTAGACAAGAGTTTAACAAATGAAAGGATGAGGTTTTTTTTTCCTTTTTCTTTTTGTATTTACTGCTTGAAAATATGAATCAGTTCAGTTCAGTTCAATTGCTCAGTTGTGTCCGACTCTTTGCAACCTCATGAATCGCAGCACGCCAGGCCTCCCTGTCCATCACCAACTCCCGGAGTTTACACAAACTCATGTCCATTGAGTCTGAGATGCCATCCAGCCATCTCATCCTCGGTCGTCCCCTTCTCCTCCTGCCTCCAATCCCTCCCAGCATCAGGGTCTTTTCAAATGAGTCAACTCTTCCTATGAGGTGGCCAAAGTATTGGAGTTTCAGCTTGAGCATCAGTCCTTCAGTGAACACCCAAGTCTGATCTCCTTTAGAATGGACTGGTTGGATCTCCTTGTAGTCCAAGGGACTCTCAGGAGTCTTCTCCAACACCACAGTTCAAAAGCCCCAAATCTTCGGTGCTCAGCTTTCTTCACAGTCCAACTCTCACATCCATATATGACCACTAGAAAAACCATAGCCTTGACTAGACGGACCTTTGTTGGCAAAATAATGTCTCTGCTTTTTAATATGCTGTCTAGGTTGGTCATAGCTTTCCTTCCAAGGAGTAAGCATCTTTTAATATCATGGCTGCAATCACCATCTGCAGTGATTTTGGAGCCCCCAAAAATAAAGTCTGACACTGTTTCCACTGTTTCCCCATCTATTTCCCATGAAGTGATGGGACCAAATGCCATGATCTTAGTTTTCTGAATGTTGAGCTTTAAGCCAACTTTTTCACTCTCCTCTTTCACTATCATCAAGAGGCTTTTTAGTCCCTCTTCACTTTCTGCCATAAGGGTGGTGTCATCTAAGATATATGAATACTCATCAGTAAATACCATAAATTCTATTAAAATTCTTTTGGATTAAGCTATTAAAGAGTTCAGAAGTTCAATCTTAAGATTAAAAGTAACAAAAGCTCAGGTCCAAGTTGCCTATGTTTTGGTAATATATAAACAGATTCATGCAATTTGATGAGTAAGAGTAGCACTATCCTCTCTTCTGTCCTTAATGAGCTACATAAACTTGGCCATTTCAACTAACATGGCTGAACTGTGGTCTCCTTATCTGTTAAATGAAAGGTTTGAGCTGATCATACTCCAATAGCTTTCTCCTCCAAAATCATTTCAGTCTGTGGGTCTAAGTGCTATGTCGTTCACTATCCAGCAATTTAACAATCATCGCAGAAATCAGAAGGTCACAGAACCAAACTTCCCTGGTGTTTCAGTGGATAGAGTCTGCCTACCAATGCAGGGGACACAAGTTCGATCCCTGATCAGGAAGATTTTACGTGCTGTGGAGCAACTGAAGTCCATTCGTAACAACTGCCGAGCCCATGTGCCACAACTACTGAAGCCTGTGGGCCTAGAACAAAAGAACAAAAGGTGCAACAAAAGAAGCCACCCCAATGAGAAGCCTGCATGCCTCAAGAAAGAATCGCAATGAAGACTAGCCCCTGCTCACTGCAACTGGAGAAAGTCGTGCGCAGCAAGGAAGACCTAGCACAGCCAAAAGTAAATAATTTCTTTTTTTTTTTAAAAAGGAGATCATAGAACTCGTGATCCTGGAATGGTAGGGCCAGAGGAGAACTTTGAGACCATTGATTCAGCAGCTTTGTTTTACAGAAGGTGAAATCAGGCCCTCAGAAATCCAGCAAGTTGCTAACAACCACGCCATAGGCTAAAGACACCTGGACAAAACCCTAAGTCTCCTAATTTTTCTAAGCTAGTGTTTACCCTGTAGGAAATCCTGTCTCTCTAGTCTTTCTGAAATTATTCTTCAACCCTCTATTTTGCTTTTATCCAAATTTTTATTGAATGGCGTTATTAAGAGTAGACCCTACTTTGAAAGCTAACTTTTCCTTTCACTGTTCTATCATTTTTCACTGGGGCTTCCTGTGAGATGGTCCTGCATCTTTCTATGGAGTTTTTCCCAGCATCAGTTTCTCTTCCTCTAAATTATTCTCCAGAGTGCCACCATAGTCATCTTTTTCACTACTATGTGGCTGTGTCACTTTCCAGCTTCAGTAGTTCACTGTCTAATCATTAAGATGAAAGCAGGTGCTTGGCCCAAGGTGTCTTGCGATCTGATTCAAGCTAGTTGGATTGATAGTTGATCGAGTTTATATTGGATGCAGTATACAGGAAAGCTAGAAGCCTTCTCAACCTCATTTGCAGTGGTGAAGTGAGTGAAAGTTGCTAGGTCATCTCCACCTCTTTGCGACCCCATGGGCTATACAGTCCATGGAACTCTCCAGGCCAGAATACTGTAGTGAATAGCCTTTCCCTTCTCTAGGGGATCTTCCCAATCCAGGGATAGAACCCAGATCTCCAGCATTGCAGGCGGATTCTTTACCAGCTGAACCACAAGGAAAGCCCTCATTTGCAGAGGTGCTCTGTGTTTATTATTAAATAATTACCTCAACAAGTATTTGTTTAGATACTATTCATCCACATATTTTTGTTTGTACTTAACAAGTATGTATTGAGCACCACTTTGTACCAGGCACTGGTGATATAATAGTGACCAGAACATACAAGTTCTCTGCCCTTTTCAGAATTTCCATTCTAATGGGACATTCCCAGAGGTACAGAGGTGTACAATCAGACCAGGAGTCTGGCCACATGACATCACGTTCTAACAACTGCATAGTGTTTGTTCCCTGCATGTTCTATTCTATATCCTAATCATGGACTTACTGTTCTCACTTCCTAAAGTGTCTCTCTCCACCTTCCATTGATTGTTCCACTGAATCTTGCTTGTCCTTTCTAACACACTTCTGTATCGCCTTCGCCAGGATGCTTCCCCTGACCCTGTCAAGCCTGGCTGAGCATCCTTCAGTGGCCCCAGAACACTCTGCAAATCATGTATGGATCTTTGCCACCACTGCTACTAGACTGTGTGTCTTGTAAGGACCCTTGAAAATTACATTTACTTTTCCTTGACTCTCTAAGAATTAGCAGAACACCTGACAAATAGTGTTTGCTCCATAAGTATTCATCATTAATTCTCTGAATTAATAATTGTTAGAGAAACGTTTAGAAAATTACTTTTTCAAAAGTGATCCTTTCTGTTTCCCCACTTTTTTTCTTCATAGAATATGGCTTCTGGGGCCTTATTTATCACTTCCTAACTCAATTATACCTATTGAAAATTATGTGACTTGGGGAAATTATTTCACCTCTCTGGAGCTCAGTTTCCCAGTCTGTAAACAGGGTTGTTCTGAGAATGAAATTTATTGATATTTGTAAAGCATTTATAACAACTTATAGCCCATGGTAAGTGCTCAATAAATGTGAATTATTGTAAGTGATGGTTACATTTCTCTTGCTGAAGCCAGAAATAGTGTGACACTTTGGAGTGTTCATGTCCATCATCTCAGTTATCATCACCATAAATAAGATTTGTGATGTGACAGGCATGTTGCCTCTGCTCAATGGACGAGGAACCAGAGCTCAGGGAAATCAAATGATTAGTGCAAAAACAGCTCACTTCTGGAGACATGCCAAACCAGTCTTGAAACCTGGCATCCTAATTCTTGCAGTGCTCTTCTGTAAGGAAAACTCAGTGTTTTCCTTCCTATGTAGTGAGAAACTTAGTTCTTCCCACGTGGGTTTTGTCTTCCTATGAGTCTTCTTTACTATCCACACAAAACACTTCATTTCTGACCCGTCTGGTCACCAATCCATGGAGATTTTTTCCCCTACAATTACAAGCAAATGTTGGACACCAGCTGGATGTCTGACAGTTTAATTCAATCCCAACGCTCTCTATATGGAGATAGCATCAGATCCCACAGGTTAGGGCTCAGTCCCATGAGATTGCACACTGCCTTCCTCCCCACATTTCAGACACCAGTCACAGGCTCAGATTATCATCTATGCTTCTGATTGCGCCAGCTATAGATTCTAATGAATCTGTGTCTATTCTATTTCAACCTGTATCTAATTTATTCTAACCCGCCCCTCCCCCAGGTCTCATTAATTTGCCTGAGCTGCTCACAGAATCTAAGGAAACACTTACGAATGTTTACCAGGTTATTAAAGGGTGTGATAGAGGATACAGGTGAACAGCCTGATGAAAAGACACACAGGGCCGAGCCTGGGCGGGTCCATCCACATGGAGCTGCGGTGTATCACCCTCCTGGTGTGGATGTGTTTGCCAGCTTGGAAGCTCTCTGATACCTGTATTATTAGGGTTTGATGGAGGTTTCTTCACATAGTCATAATCAATTATTAACTCTGTTCCCAGCCCTTCTCTCCTTTCTGGAGGATGAGGGATATGGCTGAAAATTCTAAGCTTCTATTCATGGCTCGGTATTTCAGGTGACCAGCTCCCACCCAGGAGTCACCCAGGACGCAGAGTCACCTCTTCAGAACAAACAATGCTCCCAGTGCTCTTCTTTCTTAGGAAATTAACAGGAGTTTGGGGAGCTCTGTATCAGGAAGCAGGGCAGAGACCTATACATATATAGAGATGATAAAATATATATATTTTATTATCTCACATCTTTCCATTTACTACACTTTCACATTTACTACTATTCAGTCTTCTGCATTATGGGATGAAATCTCTGAAGGTTTTGGAACAGAGTCACTTAAGAACTTACGGAATAGCTGAAGATCAGAGAGCCTGAGGCAGAGACATGAGCTAGGAAAGGGTTTCAAGAATTAAAATGTGAAGAGTGAAACCCTGAACCAAGATGATGGAGGTGGGAATTGAGGAAGAAGGGGTGAATAAGGGTACATTCCAAAGGCTTATTTAGCATAGCAGGACCCCAAAGCACTACACTGCACAGCTCCAGAGAGAAGAGGTGTGGGGAGTGATATGATGGACTGTTTTCAGTTACTGTTTTCTTAGCATGGGCTTGGAGGTCTTTCTTCTGTGAAAGTATCAGGGAATTCCTTCTAACCCTGCTGATTGCTGCTGCTGCTGCTATTAAGTCACTTCAGTTGTGTCCGACTGTGTGTGACCCCATAGACGGCAGCCCATCAGGATCCCCCGTCCCTGGGATTCTCCAGGCAAGAACACTGGAGTGGATTGCCATTGATTAGGTGGCATTAATGGTAAAGAATCAGCCAGCTAATGCAGGAGACTCAGGAGGCAAGGGTTCAATCCTTGGGTCAGGAAGATCCCCTGAAGGAGGGCATGGCAATCCACTCCAGTATTCTTGCTTGGAGAATCCCATGAACAGAGGAGCCTGGTGGGTTACAGTCCACGGGGTCCCAAAGAGTCAGACACGACTGAGCACCTAAGCGTGCACACACGCACTGATGGTTACAGGCTGTCAGCTGAAGCAGTTTCTGGGGAATCAGATTTTTCCATAGCCTTGGGGTTTTGAACCACATACAGATGCAGAGTTGCTATACACAGAGTGCCCTAGGACCACAGCTGCCATACAGAGAGCTCATCCAGAGCTGAGGACCGAGGACTCAGGCTGAGCACTGCCCTCCAAATCATGGCGCTTTGTGTCTCCTCTGGTCCAAAGCACACTCAGCAAACATAATAGATCCCCAGCAGTAAGAAAGTTGCATCTAATTTGGTGTCATTGTTGTTCAGTTGCTCGGTTGTGTCCGACTCTTTGCGACCCCACGGACTGCAGCACACTAGGGTTCCCTGTCTTTCACCATCTCCCGGAGCTTACTCAAACTCATGTCCATTGAGTTGGTGATGTCATCCAACCAGCCATCTTCTGTCATCCCTTTCTCCTCCTGCCCTCAATCTTTCCCAGCATCAGGGTCTTTTCCAGTGAATTGGCTCTTTGCATCAGGTGGCCAAAGAATTGTAGCTTTAGCTTCAGCATCAGTCCTTCCAGTGAATATAACTAATGGTCATTCCCAAATTCATACCCATATTTGTGCAGAGTTGATCCTCCTATTAAGTTCAAGTACTTCCTTAAAATCAACACCAACCAACATGTCCATCAGTAGAGCTTCACCAAAGAGAGCTGAGAATGCTTCGGTCTAGCTCAGGCTCAGAAGTGAACACTGGGGCAGCCTGGCAGGGGCAGGTTGGAAAACTGAGGGTCCATTTAATGCACTCCATTCTATTCCCAGTGGATACCATCAAACAAATAAAGACAACTGAAGACAAAAATATCTATTAGGAATGTATCCACCAGACTAAGAGGATTGTCCTTCCCACCCCAACCCTGATATTCACTGATCTCAACAACTGAAACAGCAAGGTTCGTGGAACTCGGAAGTTGCTTTCTGGGATGTTTGACTTGGGTTCCTGAGAGCCATTCCTTGACTTGAATGTAATAATTTAAGTAATAATTATATCCTAGAATGGTTTTCATAGGACATGTGGGTAGTGTGTGTGTTTTCTTTTTAATATGAAAAGGAACTCCCACATAGAACTGTACTGTTCACACATCAAGATTTCCTTTATCTTTTGGCTCTTTGCTTAGTATAAAAGCAGTCCATTGTCTGAGCTTTACCACCCAAAGTGTAAAAAATCTCAGAGTTCCTGTTGAGGTGATTTCCTTGCACTTCCATGAAATGTTTTATTGAGGGCTGCTTGATTGGGCTTGTATTTCTTGGCTTCAAATTGAAGCCTATATTTCCTTTGTCCCAGGAATTTTGAAACTAAGGCTTTCATTTAGAGTTTATTCAGATAAGCATCCCTAAAGCATTTACTGGCTTTAAACAGACTGCTAGAGAAATCACATGTGAATGAGAATGCTTACCATTCAGCAGTCTGATAGCCAGGGAATATAGCTGGAGCAAAGAGGTGTCCCTCATCATCCAGCTCTGTCAGTAACATCACTAGTATCACTGGTGGCTCCCAGGAGATCATGTTATATCACTGTATTAACATTCTTCCAAAGTGTAATTAAATCAACATTATATGAAATCTTTGAAAAAGAATTAATAGCCACTGAATTTTTTTTTTCAGTATATATCTGAAGTGTCTTTCATTGCTTTGTGTCCTTTGGCATGGGACTTAAATTAGCTGAGAATAATAAAATCTTGAGCATTCAGAGCTGGAAAGAACCTAGCCAAATTTCCTCAGAGTGAGGGAGGAAATATATGTAAAACCTCTCACACAGGAGCTGGCACATTGTAAATTAGCAGTAAATGTTACTTGCTGCCTGTTCTCCCCAAGTGAGGAAGAAACTGAGAATTTCAGTGAGTTGCCCAGGGCTATATAGTTAGAAGGTGCCAGAACCAGGATTAGAATTCCTGTCTTCTTATTCATAGTCCAGCTCTTTTTCCACTGTGCTATTCAGGGTTGGAAAGTATTAACTACTGTGGCCATATTATCCTCCCTATTAATATCACCACCTTTACAACCCAGGCGTAGAACTTATGATTATTCCATAAGTTAGGGACCTTTGGACTCACAGTGGCCATTTTCTTCTGGCACTCTCATGCCCCACAAGCAATACTGCACCCACCAGACATCATTCGTTCATTTAAAATGTATTGAGCTTCTTCTTTGTACTGGATCTTGAGAAAAGTGACAAACCTTTATAAATGTTGTTGTTGTTTAGTCACTAAGACCCCGTAGACTGTAGCCCTCCAGGTTCCTCTGTCCATGGGATTTCCCAGGCAAGAATACTGGAGTGGGGTGCCATTTCCTTCTCCAAGGGATCTTCCTGATCCAGGTAGTCCTTGCTTTTCTGAAGCTTACACAGGGAGATGCTTACCTGAATTAATAGCTGTAAATAAAAGTTATATTTTCAAAATAACTGCTTGGACAAAGGAATTTCAATTATTTAAATTGTGTAGTTTTTAAGAAGTTATTGGAAGAATCAGGCGCTGTACTATTAAGGAGGCAGAGATTTCCAATATTTAGGGTCTCATTTCTGTGTCTCTTTTTGCAGACATTTTCTTTGCAACTCAGGAAGATAAGTAAAATAAAAATATTTAAAATATATTATTAATCTAATCAACACCTATCAGCTACCTATATCGTATCAAATATTTTGCTAATTCCAAGGTTACAAAGGGGAATGAGATTCAGTCTTTGCTTAAATTTCTCACAGGTAAATGGGAATTGCAATGCAGATAAGAGCAGCACTAGGGTGAGACAAGCATAGGAAAGTGCAAGTAACGCAATGACCAGTCAGAGGAGGGAAGATTTCTCTGAAGAGGTGAAGCTGGAGTGCAGTCCTGGAACGTGTGAAGGAGTTTGCCACTTAAAGCGGAAGAGAATAGTGGTCAACTGAGCAAAACAGATTCAAAAGACACAGCAACACAAGCATTTTCTGTGTCTGAGGAACAGTGGGGAGTATGTAGAACTAAGGCTATATGGAAAAAGGAAACCAGATAAAACATTCATATGGTGGAGGCTTCTCAAATCATTTTCACATCATATAGTTTGCCAGTATTTACGGAGTTCCTACTCTTCACAATGCAAGCTGGTAGGTCCTGCAGAAGGCAAATGGGAAGGGATAATAACTGGACCCCACCATCAGTGGGTCATAGATTAGACATGGGGATAGTCCGTGACCATATATGAGTTGTAACATGACAAAATAACCCTAAAGGTACAAATACAGTGCCAGGGGAGATTAGTGGAAGGGTCATTTTTAGCTAAGAGAATGATATTTTCAAGAAGGAAGAAATTTTCCTCTTTTCTTCTAGGTTTTCCTGGCTGGTCTAAGAATTAAGTTGACATGAGACAAATTAACAAGAGAAAGTCAAACAAATGTCTAATAACATGTGTATATGGAACAGACCCAGGAAAACTGAGTGATGACAAATGGCTGAAACCTTCCCCTTAAGCAGCATTTTCAGCTAAAGACAAAAGAGAATATTGTGGGGTAGGGAGTTGGGACTTAAAAAGGAAGGAAGGCAATTGACATGGAAATGGAAAAGCAAATGTTTGGTAAATAAATGTTTGCTGGACCTTATGGAGACAGACAGTGACACATAGAATGGAATTTTGACAAACAGACTCTCCTGGGTTCCTCCCTGCCTAGCATACCTAGTTCACACTACTCTTATGGATTGTGATAGCTCTGTTCCTCTATTGACATTCCTTTAGTCAGTGAAGGGAAAGCTCAGTCTTTGGGACCTTTTCAGCTTGAAATCATTCACATGCTAAGAGACATTTGGGGTAGCAAGTTTTCCTCCCCTATAACCACATTCTTTGGAGAAGGTGGCATTTGAAGGTGTGATTCTGGATACCAGGTCTTTTTTCCTTCCCCACACATCCAAGCACCAGCTGGGTGTCCTATAAGTCAATAAAGTTCTAACATGATTTACTTGGAGATAGTGTCAGACCCCACAGGTTAAGGGCCCAGTCCTATGAGACTCTCCCCCCAGTACACACGCACGCACACACACATACACACTTCAGACCCCATTGGCAAGCCCAGGTTCTTGTAGGTATCTGACCCACAGGCTATAGGTTGGAAGTTCCCATGACCCCTTCCTTGAGTTCAGTGAACTTACTAGAAGAGCCCACAGAGCCTAGGGAAACATTTTACTTACTAGAGCACAGCTTTGTTGTAAATGGATATGACTCAGGAATAGCCAGATAGAGGAGGTTCCGGGCTTGAGGGGTAGGGGGAGGGAGGAGAGGATGGCAAATCTTCCAAGCTCTCTGAGTGCATCATCTTTCTGAATGATGTTCACCAACGCAGGCTTTTTGAGTTTTTATGAAAGCTTCATACAGATGTATGATTGATTAAATTATTGGCCACTGATGGTTGAACTCAATTTCTGGCCTCTCTCCCCTCCCCAGAGGTTCCAGGTGGGCCGAAAGTTCAAACCTTCTAATCGCATGATTGGGTAGTCTGGCCCCTATCCTCCTCCTTAGGTTACCTAGTTGCTGGTCCAAAGATCACTTCATTCATATGTCAAAAAACACACAGCAAAGATGGCTTTTCTCACTTTGTTGTTGTTCATTTGATAAGTTGTGTCCAGCTCTTTGTACTCCCATGGACTGCAGCACTCCATCCCCTGTCTTTCACTATCTCCAGGAGTTTGCGCAAACTCATGTCTATTGAGTCGGTGATGCCATTCAACCATCTCATCTTCTGTTGTCCCCTTCTCTTCCTGCCCTTAGTCCTTCCAGTGAATATTCAGGGTTGATTTCCTCTGGGATTGACTTGTTTAATTGACTGATTTCCTCTCCTCACTTAGGAAACTCTTAGGATTTTAGGAGCTCTGTGCCAAGAATTGAGCCAAAGACCAAATGTGTGTGTGTGTGTGTGTGTGTGTGTGTGTGTGTGTGTGACATATGCATAGTCAAAGCTATCGTTTTTCCAGCAGTCATGTAGGAGTGTGAGACTTGGGACATAAAAAAGGCTGAGCACTGAGGAATTGGTGCTTTCGAATTGTGGTGCTGAAGTCTCTGGAGAGTCCCTTGGAATTGCAAGGGAAAGGTCAGTTTTCATTCCAATCCCAAAGAAAGGCAATGCCAAAGAATGTTCAAACTGCCTTACAAGTGCACTCATTTCACATACTAGCAAAGTAATGCTCAAAATCCTTCAAGCTAAGCTTCAACAATATGTGAACCAAGAACTTCCAGATATAAAAACTTGATTTAGAAAAGGCAGAGGAATGAATTGCCAACATCTGCTGGATCATAGAAAAATGCAAGAGAATTCCAGAAAAACATCTACCTCTGCTTCATTGACTACACTAAAGCCTTTGACTGTGTGGATCACAACAAACTGGAAATTCTTACAGAGATGAGAATACCAGACCACCTTACCTGCCTCCTGAGAAACCTGTATGCAGGCCAAGAAGCAACAGTCAGAACCAGACTTGGAACAACAGACTGCTTCAAAATTGAGAAAGAAGAATGTCAAGGCTGTATATTGTCACCCTGCTTACTCAACTTATATGCAGAGTACATCATGTGACATGGCAGGCTGGATAAACCTCAAGCTGGAATCAAGATTGCCAGGAGAAATATCAACAACCTCCGATATGCAGATGATATCATCCTAATGGCCAAAAGTGAAGAGGAACTAAAGATCCTTTAGATGAAGGTGAAAGAGGAGCGTGAAAAAGCTGGCTTAAAACTCAACATCCATAGAACTAAGACTATGGCATCCAGTCCCATCACTTCATGGCAAATAGATGGGGAAACAATAGAAACAGTGACAGACTTTATTTTCTTGGGCTCCAAAATCACTGAGGATGGTGACTGCAGCCATGAAATTAAAAGGTGCTTGCTCCTTGGAAGAAAAATAATGACAAACCTAGACAGCATATTAAAAAACAGAGACATCACTTTGCCAACAAAAGTCCATATAGTCAAAGCTATTGTTTCTCCTATAGTCATGTCTGGATGTGAGAAGTGGACCATAAAGAAGGCTGAGCACCAAAGAATTAATGCTTTTGAACTGTGGTGTTGGAGAAGACTCTTGAGAGTCTCTTGGACTGCAAGGAGATCAAACCAGTCAATCCTAAAGGAAATCAGTTCAGTTCAGTTCAGTCGCTCAGTCATGGCCGACTCTTTGCAACCCCATGAATCACAGCATGCCAGGCCTCCCTGTCCATCACTAACTCCCGGAGTTCACTCAGACTCGCATCCATCGAGTCAGTGATGCCATCCAGCCATCTCATCCTCTGTCGTCCCCTTCTCCTCCTGCCCCCAATCCCTCCCAGCATCAGAGTCTTTTCCAATGAGTCAACTCTTCACATTAGGTGGCCAAAGTACCGGAGTTTCAGCTTTAGCATCATTCCTTCCAAAGAAATCCCAGGGCTGATCTCCTTCAGAAAGGGTTGGTTGGATCTCCTTGCAGTCCAAGGGACTCTCAAGAGTCTTCTCCAACACCACAGTTCCAAAGCATCAATTATTTGGCGCTCAGCTTTCTTCACAGTCCAACTCTCACATCCATACATGACTACTGAAAAAACCATAGTCTTCGGACCTTAGTCAGCAAAGTAATGTCTCTGCTTTTGAATATGCTATTTAGGTTGCTCATAACTTTTCTTCCAAGGAGTAAGCGTCTTTTAATTTCATGGCTAAAGGAAATAAATCCTGAATATTCATTGGAAGGACTGAAGTTGAAGCTCCATTATTTTGGCCACTGTATGTGAAGAGCCAACTCATTGGAAAAGACCCTGACACTGGGAAAGATTGAGGGCAGGAGAAGAAGAGGACAACAGAGGATGAGTTGGTTGGATGGTGTCACCAATTCAATGGACATGAGTTTGAACATACTCTGGGAGATGGTGAAGGACAGGGAAGCCTGATGTGCTGAAGTCCATGGGGTCGCCAAGAGTCAGACAGGACTGAACAACTGAACAGCAACAGCAACAAGGCCAGCAAATCAGTATCACTTGGAATGAGTTAGAAATGCAGACTCTTATGCCCAACGCTGGCAGACTGAACCAGAAACCCTAGAAGTAAGGTTCAGCAGTGTGTCTTAATCAGCTCTCCAGGTGATTCTGTGCACCCTAAAGCTTGAGGGCCGCTGCTCATTCCTGTTTCTGGGAGGCTTTCCAACAATGCACCGGGAATCCTGGAGAGCCTGGCAAAGCATGAGAAGGATGGCAAGAAAATTAGGGTTTGTGGGCAGGTGATATAAAAGATGAATAAAGAAGAAATGAAAACAAGAAAGAAAAGGAGAAAGAACCCCTGTGATTGTGGGGCATGGGCTTATCTGCTTGCTTCATCTGACTCTCAACTTGAGTAGGCCAAGAAAAATGCCCAGTTCTACCATGAAAAGACCTTTCCGTAAATTAAGCCACCTGGATGACTGTTCCTAATGGCTCAGGGATCTTTGGTTAAGTGACTTCACTTCTTCTGCTCTCAGGTTTCTAAGGTGTAAAAATGGGAGACCTGGACCTATTCACGTCTAAGTGTCCCTCTCCTTCAAGCACTGCCCAAAGGAGTTGAGATTTGCTCTTACATTTGATGTCATTTCTGATCAAGTGTATCAACTTCAAGGGCCACCTGGGGCAGGGAAATCTAAAACAGAAGGACTGGTTAGGGACCTGGAGTAAATGACTTCCTTCCTGGAGTGTTGGAGCATCCAGGAGGCTGGGCAGAGGGAAATTCCAGGCCATCTGGATGTGAGAATCACAGTCATCACCCGAGTTACAGGAGCCTGCCTTCCGGAGATGGCATGATGTCATTTGATAGCTCATTCTGACCTGGAAAACTCCTCTGTGATCAGGGGGTGCAGGGAAGGGTATTCTTACAGAGACTCAGGCCTTCTTTTCTCTCCCTCTCCATAGGAGGTCTCCAGCTGCTGGTCAGCCATCTGTCTCCAGAGTCAACTTGCCAGGTAAGCCATGTCATCAGACTTATCTCCATATTTCAAAATAATAAATGTACCTCTTTTCTAGACCCTTTTCTAGAATAATAGCATTTGTTTGCTCCCAATCTGTCTCTTGGTGACTTTTTTCAAAGGCAGACTGGAACCTTACTGTAGTCCACATGAAACCAAATGAAAAGCAGCATTAAATAACTTTCCCATCATATGCATGCCTCTGATTTCAGAATGTGATGGATGTGTGGTCATGCTGCTTCCCGGAACCAGAGCCGGAGTGCAACCTTGACCTCAGCTTGCCAGCCCCAGTGAACTCCGGGAGAGCTAACCTCAAAGGCCCCAGGTGCCCCCGCATTGGCCTAAGGGCCCTGCAGTGAATGTTAGTGGTTTTCCTCTTAGCGTCAACTATACATCCCACTTGAATCTATATCCTTTCCAGGTGTGAAACCAAAGGCTTTTTCCAGGTCACAAATCATTTCCCTTGGAGGTCATCCAACTTTGTTCCTCAAAGGTGTTTTTTTAAAAAAGAAACCTAACCTCTTGTTTTGTTAATGCTGTGCATATGCTTCTCACATGGAGTTGAGAGCTGCAGAGAGGAAGGGCCACATTGAAGGAACAGCTATCTTGGAGATGTGCTGAGCATGAGATTCTTCTTGCATAAGATGCAACCAGCTAGATGCCATTGTTTTAAAGTGGGAAATGGAGATTTTCCTCTTGAATCTCTCCCACTAGTAGAGCAGTGGACTTGAGTAGAACCACAGGAGAAACAAGTCAGATGAACTCACGCTGAGATCACCTAACACTTAATGTTGCCTCATAGGCGTCTGTGTTTCCATTTAACACCTAATGTTGCCTCACAGGTTTCTGTGTTACCCTTTGCTTTATTCTTCATGATCTTTCTTGCTCAGATGCTGTGTTTTCTTGCTGGTGTGATGGTCATACATATAACAGAAATAATACACAAGTCCAACTTTTAAAAGTAGAGAACAAAAGCTGGGGGTCCCATTGGCTCATTGGCTTCTGAAGTATTTATGGTACATGCCTTAAAAATATTTTTATGAGAAAAAGATTGAGAACAAGAATAAAAGGAAGATATTAAGTAACATCAAGTTCCAAGACATGAAATTAAACAAAATGGTAATCTATCCATGAACTTTAAAAACCTTGATGTGCTGATGTACTATTTCCTTTAGAAGTTTTATGAAAAGAAACTAAATAACTAGAGTGTTTTAACGTATAACTGGTGTTACATACTTGGAGATCAAAGCGGGTAGTTTTGAAACTCCTATCATTTCATCATCTTGGCCCACTCATGAGACACTGTCACTCCCATTTCTATTAGCCAAATTTCCCAAGATGCTTTTGACAGCAATTTGAATCTTTAAACTATGTTTTCTTTTTCTTATAATGAATACTGACAAACATTAGGAAAATATGTGATATTTCGAGTTCTATAAATTAGCTCATTAGCCAAAGATACTGTTGGAAAGATCACGTTGTGATTATTGGCACAATACAGCTTGGCAACTGGAGAGTTCTTTTGCTAAATTCTTTTAAAACAATGGACCAAAGAAATGACAATAATACTTAGGCAATTTGTTTTTGTCTGTCTTTGTGGCAAACTACAAAAATCCTGACTTTTCATTGGGAAGAGAATGTAGTGATACCAATTATTACGTAATTATAGGTTTCAAAACCTTCTTAACGCTTAACCACAGTCAAAAAAGGAAGGAGGACACACACATCCTGTGTTTTGTTCTTATTATCAGCTTAAATAAGTCAAGCAGATTTTTCCTGTTATTTTAATATTTATCAGCATATGACAAAGAGGTGTGTTTAAATAGAAACTTTAAAGGGGAATGAAAAACAAGTAGCTTGCAGCACAAAAAAAAATTGAAAACTGGGGTGCTACTTTAAAAAATTATTTATCATGATAATGAGATTAGGTTTTCATTTATTAGCACTAATGCTGACCTTACACATTTCTATTGAAATCTAAGATAAAAGATACATGAAACCCACAATAATTTAAACAGATTTAACAACAACCAGTTGTTGTGAAAGTCTGGCTGACTTAGGTAACTATATTTTTGTGCAAAAAGCAAGTTTAACACAGTGATGGAGAAAAGCCAGAGGAAACCTTTATTTCACTTTTAAAAACATTTTTTTTTAAAGAATCTAAATGAAGGAAATGGAATCTATTTTAAAAATTATTTGTCAAAAACTGTGGTTAAACTGGTACATATGCTCTTACAAATTGATCAGTAACTGAGTAAATTCATGAGGGAAATCAAATCCAGCCTCTCAGTCTGCAATACCTTTTCCCTCAGTGTTTAAAAAAAAAAAACAAAAAAGAATCAGTGTAATTGTTCCCTTTTTTGTGTGCTATGGAAAGAATTCCATTCTAGAATATACTACAATTTGTGGCTTATGTGCCTCCTTCATTGGAGCTTATTGAAGGCAAGGGCTGTCTATACCTTATTCATCGCCTTATCATTTAAGATGCTTCTGCATGGTTATTTTCACATAGCAGGAAGATAGGTAAAAATTAAACTGAACAGGAGAACTACATAAAGTTTGGGGACTTTGTCTTGAGGAAAAAGCTCATAAATTAAATTTTAATAATGAGTCAGTATTTTATCTCCATGGCTATAAAAAGTATTCAACTGTGTGTTTTTACCATTTAAAAAAAAATCAGTTATTACATCAAAATTGAAAGAAGTTTGAAACATACTGTATAGCTGCACGATCTAAATCTCTATGGTCATTCTTATAGGTTTTGAACAAAAAAACTTAAACCTAAAAAGTTGACATTTTGTGCTTTAAATAGGAACGCCAGAGTAGAATAATAGAGGATTTAAAACCCAGAAAATAGAGCAATGTGGAAATCATATGCTCCTGCATTAAGGAGAAAATGTAGTAAATCCTCCTGGGGGTGTTGAAAATGTTGATGCTATGAAGTTTAATGAGCATCTCAATCTTTATCACATTTTGCCTTTTCGCAGGCATGAATTCCAGGCCTTTTCTACATGATATGTAAGGATTGGAACAGAAAGGGCAAAAAATAGAACTGAAAAAAGAACACTCCAGCACAAGGCAGGAGCTAAGGTTCTGTCATCTGTATACATTCAAAATGGAAAGTTGAAGTAATTCTTAAGATATCAGGCCCCTGAATTGTTTTCAAAAGAAAAAAAAAAGATAATTGAGGAAAATCAATATGTCTGTGTGTGTGTCTGTGATAAATGTTCTAGTTTTTCTGCCCAAACCATTCTTTGCTTTTGCATGGATTTCAGTAGTGATCACTGGTATATCATGAAAGTAAGAAGATACTGAAAGGATAAATTATTAAGTGTTCACTCCATTTACAGAATGATCTTTGCTTTGCAAAAGGATTAGGGAAGTATTCCTTTCAATGGCCAGCACTTCTGAGTATTATAAATGTGACTTGATTTTTAATAATATGTGTCATATATGATGTATTATATGATATTACATATTATATTGAGATGGCATCACCAACTCAATGGGCATGAGTTTGAACAATCTCCAGGAGATAGTGAAGGACAGGGAAGCCTGGCATGCTGCAGTCCATGGGGTTGCAAAGAATCAGACACAACTGAGCAACTGAACAACAAAATCATATACAGAGCACTTTAGCAGCCAAATCAATGTGTAAGGTGAAATATTTGATGCTAATTTTATTCTTCCAAAATTTATTAATGAATGTATTTGAGCAGGAACATCACCCATATAACGTTATAAACAACAGCCCCCAAGGCCATGGGTCATCAGAAATGACAGCAAACTGTGTCACAAAGATGATTAGAGAATTGCATTGAGGACTTCAGGCTAGACTGCTGCAGACCCAAAGTCTCTCTCACCTTGGCTATCCACAATCTCAATTCATGGGGATTTTCAACACCAGTCAATTAGTTGTATTTCAAGAAAAGCCTGTGAATGGAGAAATAGGATGAGATAATATAGGGCTTTCCAGCAAGTCTGAAATAGGTTGGCCTAAGTGAGAAACAGACTTAATTAATATTTTTTTAGTACTCATGGGAATCCATTTCTTCTAAAATGTGTCTTCCAGGACACTCTAGGGAGGAAATGGCTTTTTACTGGTTGATAAAACAGAAGAAACTTTCTCCTAAGAAGCCTATTTCTCAGTATGAATTTCTTCCATGTCTTTGCTGGATTATGAACATCCCCCCGGAGGTTCATGTCGGTGTGGCAGACACAGGGTCTATTTGAGGAGCAAACAAGAGGCTCCATGAGGTACCTTGGAGTAACTCAAAAAGTAAGAAATTCAGAAAGTCATGATCTTGATTCATTTCTCAATTTTTGTCAGAGCTGCCAGAGCCTAGACTGAGAGATAGACTGTGTGTGCACGAGTGAAGGGCTCTTTGAGAAACACAGCAGTGGCCTGAGAGCTGATCTGAGTCAGATGACTGGAAATGAAGCCCAACACAAGCAGAACTTGGTTTTCACATTAAGCAAGAAATGTCAAGCAGGGTTACAACACTTATGAACAAATACTAATAAAATCAATTTTGTTACCACAGGCTGTGGCCAGCATGACAAAGGAGAAATTGGAGGGAATTACAAAAGAAAGGGGGCTTCTCAGGTGGCGCTAGTGGTAAAGAACCTGCCTGCTCTTGCCTGGAAAATCCCACGGCAGAGGAGCCTAGTAGGCTGCAGTCCATGGGATCGCTAGGAGTCGGACACGACTAAGCGACTTCACTTTCACTTTTTACTTTCATGCATTGGAGAAGGAAATGGCAACCCACTCCAGTGTTCTTGCCTGGAGAATCCCAGGGACAGGGGAGCCTGGTGGGCTGCCATCTATGGGGTCTCACAGATTCGGACATGACTGAAGTGACTTAACAGCAACAGCAGCCAATGAAGGAGACTGAAAAGACATGGGTTCAGCCCCTGGGTCAGGAAGATCCCTTGGAGGAGAGCATGGCAACACACTCCAGTACTCTTGCCTGGAGAATCCCATGGACAGAGGAGCCTGGCAGGCTATACAGCCCATGGGGTTGCAAAAAGTCAGACACAACTACAGCAACTTAGCAGGCGTGCACAAAGAAAAAGAAAGAATGAGAGAGAGAAAGTAAGAGAGGAAAGCAGAAAAATTAAAAGCTAATGATGTCAGATTATTTTTTTTCTTTGTTCTGAATGTTGTATGGTCTGGACTGTTGGGATAATTGCCCTAAGTATTCACCTTGAGTGTTTAGCCAGTCTGCATACAAAACGTTAGGGCAGATGCACTAGAAAAGCCCTTGTCATTCCAAGAATAATTCCCCAAATGGTTGTTTTATAAGAATTGCTTTTGTCTGAATTAGCTGTCCTCTATACATTTATCTCGGGGCATCAACACTGAGCTATTTATATGGATTTGCAATTATTCCCTATGTGTCTAAAATTAGGTAAGGGTAAGTTGCAAAAAACACTGACAAGTGAACTAAAGTGCTAATGGTTAAAATGTTACCCTTGAGCAAACATTACCAAAAATAATACCCTGCTTATTAACGGCTATTCCACTAGTTGGAAATTAGTTTCTAAATTTAGTGTGAATGTTTCTTCCCATTAAATGGAACTGATGAGACCCCTAGCATCTCATCTTCACTTGCTGAAAAGACTGGAGTCCATTCCACCTTGACTCCACTTCGTGTTTTTGTACTGCTGAGAAACACCATCCACCCACCCTCCCCCCTCAAAGTTGGAATCATGCATGTTAGTAAGTATTTCAGTTATGCTATTGACGTCAATGGAGTCATTAAATAGATTGCTGGCCCTCCCAGAGGCAAATCACTGCCAGGGACCTAGATACAGACACGTTTTTTACAAAGACAACCATCAGGTTTTGCTACAGCAGTGCACCAGAGAAAGGGAAAAGTTTATACTGTAGCAGACCTATCTCCAAACAGTTTTTTTCTTTCTTTTGCATTTTAGTTCCGGCCTTTCTTTCTCTTTGGTTACAGTAGGCTCTGGTAGATTCATAGGTATTGTTGCCTGAAGCTTTTGTATGCTAAACCATCTCCTGTCATTGAGACTCCAAAGGGAGACACCCCACTTTTAAAAATGTGTCACTTTTAGCTGGATACAGCCTGTCCTGGTGTTTATTTGGTGGCATAAATTATCTAGGTAACTCACTATTGTCTGCCTGTAAGACTTTGCTTGGTAGTTCCCTGAATAAGACAGTTTCCTGCACACACATACACACACGCACCCACACACACACAATTCTGTCCTCTCTGCTACTTCTGTGTGGCTTCTAGCTGCAGCCCCTCATCTATGAATCAATCTCTATGCAGCCTGCATGCTGCTGTGGCGCTGGGGCTCTGAAGCAAAGGGTGAAGGAGGCTGGGAAGAAAGAATCACTTCTCTCAGCCACCTCATCTGCAGAGTCCTGCCCACATGCCTGTGTCCTCCCAAACCCCAGCTGCTGCCTGCCTCAAGCCTGGTCTTGCAACTCCCCAGCGTGTCGGAGAGAGCCCTTCAAGAAACAGCTGTCTCTTTCTGGGTATTCTTGACAGCTCTATTAACCTGGAGAGCCCCGGGACTCGGAGCCAAATTTTCCCCTCACACCTGGACTTTCTCTCTCCCCCTCCCAGTCTAGAGTTGGAACCATCTTGAGCAGACAGCTTTCTTCATATCTGGTTGCCCAACCCTCCATGTTGGCTTAGCACTCATCTCGATGCCTCGCCCTGTCCCTTTCCTCCCTGCACTCCTTATCAGTAAGTGTGTACACACTTCTCAGCAAGTATGTACAGAAATGCCAGACATCCAGTCACCTTTAGTAACCCCTTTGGGTTCATCCGGAGGCCCAGACCCATCCACCCTTCCATCACTGCTCTTTTTCCCACATTCCAGGCTTTAGTGGCTCTTCACTGTCTTTAATATCTCTCCTTGCCTCCCACAGACAATTCTTAGTCATTTCCTCTGATCATATCCCCTCCTTTCCTTCTCAATTTCCTCTCCTTCAGTTTAATGCTTCATTTTCCCTTCCTAAGCCATTGTAGCAGAGAAGGCAATGGCACCCCACTCCAGTACTCTTGCCTGGAAAATCCCATGGATGGAGGAGCCTGGTGGGCTGCAGTCCATGGGGTCGCGAAGAGTCGGACACGACTGAGCAACTTCACTTTCATGCATTGGAGAAGGAAATGGCAACCCGCTCCAGCATTCTTGCCTGGAGAATCCCAGGGACGGGGGAGCCTGGTGGGCTGCCATCTATGGGGTCGCACAGAATTGGACACGACTGAAGCTACTTAGCAGCAGCAGCAAGCCATTGTAGGGACCTTACAACTTGGTTTATTATCTTTCATCTTTCCCCACTTCAATCCACTCTTCATTCTGGTACTAGAATTATTCTTTAAAAACCCAGTTATGCTGTTTTCTGAGTTGGTTAACCTTCACCTTCAGGATAAGATCCTTACTTCTTACCAGTTATGCAAAGTCTTTCAGGATGTTGCTTCTAATTCCTTCTTTGTCCTCATCTCCCCCCTGCCCCCATGCACAGCTGATGGCTGAGATGCACTGAACATACTGTCCTTCAACTACACCAGGATCTTCTTGCCTTCCTGCCTTTGTACATGCTGTCCCCTATGCCCGAGTTGCCCTTTCCCCAAAATATTCACATGTTCAGCTCAGGGATTTTCCTACCTGGTCATGGTGAATGAGTTCTTTATTCTCTCTGGTTATTGGATTAAACTAAATATATAGGTACAATGCAGGGCCTAATAGCTATGTGCTTAGTAAATAAGAGTTCCTTTGGTTTGTGATTTAGTCATTATGTCTGACTTTTTGGGACCCTATGGACTGTAGCCTGCCAGACTCTTCTGTCCATGGGATTTTCAAGGCAAGAATACTGGAGTGGGTTGCCATTTCCTTCTCTAGGGGATCATCCCAACCCAAGGATTGAACCTGGGTCTCCTGCACTGTGGGCAGACTCAAGAGTTCATTTATCCATTCCCATCTGGAAAGTGCATTTTTTGTCATTCAGATGTCAGCATATATGCAATCTTCTGCAACTCACCCAAACCACTCTCAATTATTATCTTAATTAGCTCAAAATCTTAATTATTGTACATGTCATACGTGTGTGTGCTCATTCGTGTCCAACTGTTTATGACGCCATGGGCAGTAGCCCTCCAGGCTCTTCTGTCCATGGAATTTTCCAGGCAAGAATACTGGAGTGGGTTGCCATTTCTGACTCCAGAGGATCTTCCCAAGCCAGGAACCAAACCCGTGTCTCTTATGTCTCCTGAATTGGCCAGTCGATTCTTTACCACTGCACTTAATATGTCATGCTGTAATCTTTATTTTCATTTTCTCTTCTTCTAAACTAAGAATGTCCCAAATCAAGTATGAGTCCTCTTTTTTTATATCACCAGTTTATGGAATAAAGTCTGGAATGTAGTAGATGCTTAATAAATGTTTATGAAATGAACAAAGACAAATGAGTAAATGCTCATTCCTGAATCAGAAAGAATTGGAAGGATGCTGAGGCTCATAGTTGGCCTCATTCAGGCAAGCTTAATTATCTTCTGGCTCTCAGGCATGTGCCCAGTGCAAGCACTCCTGGCTAATCTTGCCTACAGATGACTTTTCTTCCCTCAAAATGAACTCTTTATTATCCATCACTTCAGCAAGAAGTGACGGTGTTAAAAGAAATGAGAAAAAAAAAAATGAAAACAACTAAACATGACCAGTTTCTCACACTATACTATGCTCTTCCTGTCTAGCTAGAGCCTGGCACAAGGTAGGTACTCACTATATTGAGTTGAGTTAGCTCGAGATCATGGGTCAACCTTTCAGAAAACTGAGACTCACTTTTCTTATCTGGAAGACGGCTATCTTAGTATTCTATCTCATAGGAATTCTGTATGGACTAAATGAGAAAAACTATGCATAGGGATTAACAGTAAAGATTCTGGAACCAGACTGCCTCTCCCAAATCTCAGCTCCACCACTGTGTGACCTTAGGACAATGTCCCAATTGTCTCCTCTCCAGAATTGGGACGGATATTGTACAGAGCTCATATATTGGTTGTAAGAATTGAATACACAAACCAGTGGGAAACACTTAGAATAGCTCCTGGCACTTCAAAAGTGTCAATATTAGAGTCGGTATTCTAAGTATTGTGTAACACACTTCCCATAGCACCCAGGACAGAGCAGCTGGTCAGTATGTGACAGGAGAGAGCCCAGGCCTGCTGGCATTAGTAGGAAACCAAAACAGAAAGCTTTGTTGAGATCTTTTTAAAATTTTCTGACCAACTTCTCTTTCACAGTAATACAGTCTAGAAAACAATCTCTTTTTTGAAAGATCCTTACACCCTGAAACCATGAAACTTGCTTATACGGAAATAGATTTAGAGCTGAAAGTAGGATTCTCCAGAACATACAGTGGAAAGCTAAGAGGGCTAGTGGCAGAATGGACCTGTTCCCAAATGTAACTGGACACAAGTGTGGCTCTTTCTCTTAAAAACAGACTGCAAAGAAGAATGTCCAACTAGCATGCTGATAAACATGGACAGAGGAGCCTGGCAGGCTACAGTCCATAGGGTCACAAAGAGTCCGGTATGACTGAAGCGACTTAGCATGCATGCACAAACCGGATCCTGGGGCTTCCCAGGAGGTGCTAGTGGTAAAGAATCTACCTCCCAATGCAGGAGACACAAGAGACACGGATTTGATTCCTGAGTCAGGAAAATCGCCTGGAGGAGGTCACGGCAACCCACTCCAGTGTTATTCCCTGGAAAATCCCATGGACAGACGAGCATGGCGGGCTACACTCCGTCGGGTCGCAGAGTCGGACATGACTGAAGCGACTCAGCATGCAGGCGGAAACTGGATCTTAGTTAAGTGAAAATTTTCGTTTGCATAAATCTGAAAGGACTTCACTTCACTTTGTAGGACAGAATAATTATAGCTACACAACCGTCACGGTTGTACATAAATGCATGTTCAGGTCTGGGCACAAACCTGCAGGGGTGCAGGTTCTTCAGCCCACAGAGCTCAGCAGAGAACAGCAGCATGAGCTGGTGCAAAGTTTCTGTTTGGGGAGAAGGCAGAACCCACTAGCAGAGTCAGCATCACAGGGGCTTTGACTCCATTTGGAAAGACTTTTATGCCCCTCTCAATACCCCCGTGCCACCTACCCACTTCTCTCCTCTTTATTGGGAGGGAGGGAGATGAGAAGGTCAGGTTGGCCTAGACAGGGATGAATATGGACATTGGGAGATGAAGGAGGAAGGAAGAGGACCATCTGTGTTCCTTTTTCTCCCTCCTGCATCCTTAAGACCAAGTAACCCTGGGGGATGGGGCAGGGTAAGTTCGACTTGCTTGCTTCTCATCAAACCCTGGCCAGCAGTTTACGGAGTTGCCTCCAGAGCTGTTCTCGGAAGCCAGGAGCATTTCAGGGAACAGCGCTTTCACCAGAGAGAAGAGAAACAAAGCAGGGACTGTCCCCTTGAAATAGAGAACAGGCAACAGAACTCACTGGATCTTTGTCTTGGTTTATTGTCTTGACTTACTCCAAGTCCGAGCTGTTGACAGGGACCAAAAGTGACCCTTCTGAGGGAGGTTTGTGTACTTTTCCCACACGCTTCTTGACTGTTCTCAGAGTGAGCTGGGTCCATGGCGACTGTCCAGCTCATTTGATCCGTGGAGACAGCTAGGTCAGCTAATGCAGCCTTTGGCCCCGCCCCTCAGTTGCTCTCTGGGCTTCATGTCCTAGGGTCTAGTGTGGCTAGTGCTGCTTGTCCAATATGCTAGGTCGTTTCCAACACCCTACATGCCTGCCTTTGATCTCCGGAGAGCGACTCCTGGTACATGCCGGACACTGTGCTCACCCTCAGTAGACATCATTTTCTTACCTAATTCTCCCAACTGAACTGTTTGGCTGTGGTCCCTGTTTCACAGATTTAGAAAAGGAGGCTCAGCAGATGTATGGGGCTTACTCAAGACCACGCAGTTAGTAAGTGATCAAGTGAGAACTGAAACCTAGATTTGTGTTTCTTAAAAACCCATGCATGGCCTTCCTTCTAGTCTAGACCATGCTGCCCAGCCTCCACCACCCTCTAAACCTCAGATGTTATAACGAACGGAAAGTGGGTGATGAGAATTTCACAACAGGAGAGCAATCAAAAGAGCTGAGTTATCTGCAGCCTCAATAAGACTGTATAATAGAGATTTTTCCTTAATTCTTTTGTCACCTGCCTGTTTTATTGTAAAGTGTAAGTGTTAAGAGAAATATCTCATAATGTCTGTTATTCATGTATTCAGTAAGCATTTATTATTTATCTACTGTTTACAAGACACTGTACTAGACACTGGGAATACAATAATGTTATTGAATTCAAATGCTGACCTTGTGGAGCTTACAGCCCAGGAAATATGAAATGAATACACATGTGATTATACATTTGATTATCACTTTGGAGAAAAGTATTATTATACATTTGATTATCATTGGAGAAAAGTATAGAATGCTATATAATATTGCCTATGTTTTTCACCTGTGAAAATGGGAACAGTACTCGTACTTCCCATAATTGGATTGTTATAAAATTAAAATGGTATTATAAGTAAAGCATTTAGAATGTTGCCTACCACTTAGTATTATTTCCTGTTTGCTCTGATTATCATTACCCTTGGTTATCCTTGGGATTAATATAGATGAGGGGACAGGGAAGCCTTCTGTAAATGAATGACTTGAATTTGAGTAGGAGCTGGGTGGGTGGAGACAGTAATTAACACCTAAAAGGTGCTGCAAACAGAGACCTGGATGAATAAGAGTGACAGTTAACAGACTAAAGCCAGAGAGGTCAGACGGCACAGAGCGTTTGTAAGCCATGGTTGAATGTGTAGCTTTTATTCTAAATCCAGATGGGGAGCCATTAAAGGATTTTGAGAAAGAGGTTAACATGATCTAATCTGAGCTCTAAATACAGCCCTTTCTGAGACACAAGTCTACATTCCCCGCACCTCCATGTGCTCCCTGACACCTATACTTTCTATGTCAGGATATTCAGCACCTCACCCTTCTGTCCACCTGCATGGTTAAGAAGGCAAGCTCAGGAGCCACCCTGTCTGAGTTTATAATAGTTCTGGTTCTATTCCTTTTTTTCTGTACAATTGTAGATAGGTAATTCAATGTCTCTGGGTCTTGGTTTCCTCATCTGTACAATGGGGATAGTAATAGGAACTTTGGCATAGGATTCTATTGTTAGGAGAGCTAAATTATTTTATGTAAAGTGTCTAGAATAGTGACTGGTACTCACAAAGTGTTAGTCGCTCAGTTGTGTCTGACTCTTTGTGACCCCATGGACTGTAGCCTGCCTGGCTCCTCTGTTCATGGAATTCCCCAGGCAATAATACTGAAATGGGTAGCCATTCCTTTCTCCAGGGAATCTTCCTGACCCAGGGATTGAACCTGGGTCTCTTGAATTGCAGGCAGATTCTTTACCTTTGGAGCCACCAGGGCACTCAGAAAGCACTAAATAAACGTTAATATTCTTAGTATATCATAAGTATCTCATTTCTTGGTTGCTTATACCATTAGCTGTATGCTCAGTGCCTGGCACAGAGCAGATGCTCAAATAATATTTATTGAAAAAAACAAATGAACACTGAAAGAGAGGTAGTACAACAAATTTTAAGTAGAAGGAGAAAAAGATGGCTTATCTATGCATGGAAAAATAGGCTTCCTTGAGTCAGGGGTAGATTCTGATAAGGAGGAACTTGCTTATGGGAGGGGCTTCCCAGGTGGCTCAGTGGTAAAGAATCCACCTGCCAATGCAGGAGACAGGGGTTCGATACCTGGGTCAGGAAAATCCCCTAGAGAAGGAAATCTAACTCACTCCAGTATTCTTGTCTGGAATATTCCATGGACAGAGGAGCCTGTCAAGCTGCAGGGAGTGCAAAGAGTCAGACACGACTGAGACTGAGCCACTGGGCATGCACTCACACACACTTATGGGTGACAGAGAAACTGAATGACTTTCAGCTTCCTGGATGTTCCACCTTTGGGGAACTTGAAACAATATCTGTGGGACAAAAATTTGTTTCACAATCTGAGATGCCAATCTGGATTGCCATCTGCACGGAAAGAAAATTGGGCTCGTTAAAGAGCTGCTTCATTTTCCTGAACTATGTGATGTCTCTGAAGGCAAAGGCAAGGCTGGCCCTCCGGAGTTCCCTGTGTGCTGGCTTTGGAAGGACAGTCCCACTGAGGAGCCAGTAATCCTGTAGATAACAGGTTACCGTGATTTCTTTTTCATCCCTGCATTGCTATTAGGGCCTCAGGCTAACAGAGACTGGGTTCTAGAAAGTCAGCACACACCTTAAGTGTGGTATATAAGCATGGGGTGAGGCTCTTCACATATTTGTACAGCTGGGCAGTCTTAGGCACTCAGGTCCTTTACATCTCCGTGCAGAGTACCTGCTCAAATAAACAATGAAATCTTCAGCTCTCCCAATCCTCCAGCTCAACGCCAAGTGCATGCATGCATGCATGCATATGCATGGTGGTTTGTTATGTTTTTATCCCAGGGGAAAATAAAGGGTTCTTCTCAAGCTTTTTGTCAACACAATGGGCCTCTGTCCTCACTGACCTGGTTTTCCATTATTTCTTTCTCTCTCATCGCAGGTTTGATCAGCCTGTGTCTCTTCACCTTCAGATCATTTCTAGGCCTCCTTCTGATTTACCCCTCACTCCATGCCCCTCAAATTTCTAAACCATCTTCCTTGCAGTCCTTTCTTTTTTTGGCTGCATCAACCAGAGACCAATTCCAGCCCCCTGCAGTGGAAGCTCCGAGTCCTAACCGCTGGACCACCAGAGAATTCCCAGTCCCCATAATCTGACTCAAAATTGGCCTATGGAAAGCCTCATGAAGTTAGTCCTGCCTAAAGATGCTTGCTCCTTGGCAGGAAGTTATGACCAGCCTAGAGAGCATATTAAAAAGCAGAAACATTACTTTGCCAACAAAGGTCTGTCTAGTCAAGGCTATGGTTTTTCCAGTGGTCATGTATGGATGTGAGAGTTGGACTATAAAGAAAGCTTAGTGCAGAAGAACTGATGCTTTTGAACTGTGGTGTTGGAGAAGACTCCTGAGAATCCCTTGGACTGCAAGGAGATCCAACCAGTCCATCCTAAAGGAGATCAGTCCTAGGTGTTCATTGGAAGGACTGATGTTGAAGCTGAAACTCCAATACTTTGACCACCTCATGTGAAGAGCTGACTCATTTGAAAAGGCCCTGATGCTGGGAAAGATTGAAGGCAGGAGGAGAAGGGGACAACCAAGGATGAGAGGGCTGAATGGCATCACTGACTCAATGGACATGAGTTTGAGTAAACTCTGGGAGTTGGTGATGGACAGGGAGGCCTGGCATGCTGCAGCCCATGGGGTTGCAAAGAGTCAGACACGACTGAGTGACTGAACTGAACTGAACTGAATGTCCTAATTGCCTACTCTGATTACATTATATTGAGCTATGCATGTTCCATGTTGCTTCTTAAAAACATCATAGTTCTTTAGACTGTCAGTTCAGTTCAGTCGCTCAGTCGTGTCTGACTGTTTGCAACTCAAAGGACTGCGGCATGCAATATTCCCAGTCCATCACCAACTCCCAGAGTTGATTCAAACTCATGTCCATTGAGTCGGTGATGCCATCCAACCATCTCATTCTCTGTCATCCCCTTTTCCTCCTGCCTTCAATCTTTCCCAGTTTCAGGGTCTTTTCAGATGAGTCAGTTCTTCACATCAGGTGGCCAGACTACTGGAGTTTCAGCTTCACCATCAGTCCTTCCAATGAATATTCAAGACTAATCTTCTTTAGAATGGACTGTTTGAATCTCCTTGCTGTCCAAGGGATTCTCAAGAGTCTTCTCCAACACCACAGTTCAAAAACATCAGTTCTTTGGCGCTCAGCTTTCTTTATAGTCCAACTCTCACATCCATACGTGACTACTGGAAAAACCAAAGCTTTGGCTAGACGGACCTTTGTTGGCAAAGTAATGTCTCTGCTTTTGAATATGCTGTCTAAGTTGGTCATAACTTTCCTTCCAAGGAGCAAGCGTCTTTTAATTTCATGGCTGCAATCACCATCTGCAGTGATTTTGGAGCCCAAAAAAGTCTGTCACTGTTTCCATTGTTTCCCATCTATTTGCCATGAAGTGTTGGGACTGGATGCCATGATTTTAGTTTTCTGAATGTTGAGTTTTAAACCAACTTTTTCACTCTCCTCTTTCACTTTCATCAAGATACTCTTTAGTTCTTCTTCACTTTCTGCTATAAGGGTGGTGTCATCAATATCTGAGGTTATTGATATTTCACCAGGCCATCTTGAGTAGAGCTTGTACTTCATCCAATCCAGCATTTCTCATGATGTACTCTGCATATAAGTTAAATAAGCAGGGTGACAATATACAGTTTTGACATACTCCTTTCCCAATTTGGAGCCATAATGTTGTTCCATGTCTAGTTCTAACTGCTGCTTCTTGACCTGAATACAGATTTCTCAGGAGGCAGGGCAGGTGGTCTGGTATTCCCATCCCTTGAAGAATTTTCCACAGTTTGTTGTGATCCATACAGTCAAAGACTTTGGCATAGTCAATAAGTCAGAAGTGGATGTTTTTCTGGAACTCTTGCTTTTTCAGATCCAACAGATGTTGACAATTTGATCTCTGGTTCCTCTGCCTTTTCTAAATCCAGCTTGAACATTTGGAAGCTCACAGTTCGTGTACTGTTGAAGCCTCGCTTAGAAAATTTTGAGCATTACTTTGCTAGTGTGTGAGATGAGTGCAACTGTGCAGTAGTTTGAGCATTCTTTGGCATTGCCTTTCTTTGGGATTGGAATGAAAACTGACCTTTTCCAGTCCTGTAGCCACTGCTGAGTTTTCCAAATTTGCTGGCATATTCAGTGCAGCACTTTCGCAGCATCATCTCTTAGGATTTGAAATAGCTCAACTGGAATTCCATCACCTCCACTAGCTTTGTTCATAGTGATGCTTCCTAAGGCCCACTTGACTTCAAAGTCCAGGATGTCTGGCTCTAGGTGAGTGATCACACCATTGTGATTATCTTTTATGTATAGTTCTGTGTATTCTTGCCACCTCTTCTTAATATCTTCTGCTTCTGTTAGGTCCATACCATTTCTGTCCTTTATTGTGCGCATCTTTGCATGAAATATTCCCTTGGTATCTCTTATTTTCCTGAAGAGCTCTCCAGTCTTTCCCATTCTACTGTTTTCCTCTATTTCTTTGCACTGATCACCGAGGAAGGCTTTCTTATTTCTCCTTGCTATTCTTTGGAACTCTGCATTTAGATGGGTATATCTTTCCTTTTATCCTTTGCCTTTCACTTCTCTTATCTTCACAGTTATTTTTAAGGCCTCTTCAGACAACCATTTTGCCTTTTTGCCTCTCTAAGCCATGGGCCTACGTTTTTTTCTACATTTTATCCATTTGTGTAGGTTTTTATGTATTTCTTACGCTTTTTTTTTTTTTTTTTGATGGACTATCATGGAGCCCGGGGAGGGAACATACTAATTTGATAAGACAAAACATCTGATCTTTATTGTGCACTGAATGATAATAAAACTCTAGACAAAAAGCTATATAAAGATATTTTCCATATCATTCAAGATTCTCCAGAGAAATAGAACCAATAGGTAACTATGTTTATACATATATACGTACCTATTAGGCTAACAAAAACATTTGTTTGGTTTTTTTCATAGATTCTTACAGAAAAATCCAAACTTTTTGGCCAACCCTATGATTTATTTTGAGGAGTTGGCTCGTGTAGACTCTTTTCGACCCCACGGAGACTGTAGCCCACCAGGCTTCTCTGTCCATGGAAGTGGGTAGCCAGTCCCTTCTGCAGAGGAACTTCCTGACCCAGGGTCTCCTTCATTGCAGGTGGATTCTTTACCATCTGAGCCACCATTTAGCATACATGTACGTGTGCATGCCTGCTAAGTAGCCTCAGTTGTGTCTCTTTGCCACCCATGATCTGTAACCATCCAAGCTCCTCTGTCCATCGGATTCTCCAGGCAAGAATACTGGAGTGGGTTGCTGTGCTCTCTTTCAGGGGATCTTCCTGGCCCAGAGATCAAGCCTGTGTCTCTTATGTTTCCTGCATTGGCAAGTGGGCTCTTTACCACTAGTGCCGCCTGGGAAGCCCTATTTTGAGAATTTGCCTCATGTAGTTGCGGCAAGTTTGAAATCCACAGAGCATGCTAGAAACTCAGGCAAAAAGTAATGCTTCAGTCTTGAGGCAGAATCTGTCCTTTACTGCAAAACCTCCGTTTTTGTTCTTAAGACCTTCAACTGACTAGCCGAGGCCCACCAACATTAGCTGAAGTAGTCTCTTTTACTTGAAGTTTGCTGATTGTGGATGTTAACCACTTCTATAGAATTCTTTCACAACAAAATCTACATTTGGTGTGAATTAAATAGCTAATTCCTAGTCACGTTGACCTGACCCATAAAACTAATCATCGCAAGGACTACCAAGAAATAAAAATTCCATCTTGGAAATCTTACTAAAACTGTGCCCAACTCTACTTCAAATCAAGATTTGAAGTATATAAGATTCAGAGAACTAAAACTCTTTACATTTCTTCTGACCTACTGAGACTTTTTTCAAAGCACAGTAAAATAGAGACTTCCCTCATGGTCCAGTGGTTAAGACTCTATACTTCTAATACAGAGGGTGCAGGTTCAATCCCTGGTTGGGGAACTAAAATTCCACATGCCACTGGGCACAAACACAGTAAAATAACCATGCCCCTCAGCTCCCAAAACTGCTTTGGAAACCACATGATAGTTTGAAAGAACAGAAGTGCAAAGTGGTGGGAATTTGAATCCAGGCAGTGGCAGCACAGAGCCTCATATTGGTGACACTACTTCACCATTCTTCTCACAATTCTCTCCACTGAGTGGCTGTGAAAGAAAAGAGAAAACCTTGGGTTTCACAAGATGTATAAGAAAGCCAGTCAGTTTGTGCCCCATTTCTGGAGACTGCAACCAGTGATCTTAGACTTAATAGAGAGACATATCTCAAAAGAAGTTAATTTTGGCTTGAAATATCTCAGGGTGATGGGAGTGGAGAAGTGAAGTGGGAATCCTCTTTGTGCATAGTACTTATTTCTACCAAATGCAGTTTGGAACATTCATATCCTCTTACACAATATATAAATTTGACTATCAACCCTATTCTCCAGGTGTTTCTTGGGACTCCTTCCTTGTCGAAAGTGCATTGACATATATATGCCCCTGGGGCTTCTTAGGGAGTGCTAGTGGTAAAGAACCCGCCTGCCAATGCAGGAAACGTTAAGAGCCAGGGGTTTGATCCCTGGCTTAGGAAATTCCCCTGGAGGAGGGCATGGCAACCCACTCCAGTATTCTTGCCTGGAGAATTCCACGGACAGAGGAGCCTGGCAGGTGGGCCACAGTCCATGGGTAGCAAAGAGTCGGACACGACTGAAGCGACTTAGCACACACATGTGTAAAATAACTAGTGGGAAGCTGCTGTTTAACACAGGGAGCTCAGCTTGGTGCTCTGTTACGACCTAGAGGGGAGAGTTGCAGGGGAGAAGGGTAGGAGGCTCAAGAGGGAGGGGATATATGTATACTTACAGTTGATTCATTTTGTTATACTAAGAAACTAATGCAACATTGTAAAGCAATTATACTCCAATAATAAAATAAAAACAAAAAAATAAAGCAGTAGAAAGTTTAAAATAAAATCTCCATTATCTCCATTTCCCTCTGAGTCCTGTGCTCTTGTCACAGAGAAAGCAGATATTCAGAACTGAGGCCTCCAGCCCCTGGACGGAGCACTTTTGCACCAGGCAGCTCTCCACACCCTGTTCACAGGCTTGTGTTCACCAGGGTTCCAAGTGGTTGCTCTCACCTCTGCATCTCAGTAAGATCCCTGGCAATTTAATCCCAAGGCACGTGGCTGCTGGATCCGCTCCCTGTCTGGAATGCCTCAGACCTACAGGCCTGCCTCCATGGTGCAATTTCCTCCTAATTCTCTTTTATCTTGTGATAAAGAATTGCTCTCACCGAATTATTTACCTGTTGATACTTTCTGGAGTTTAAGGAATTAGCATTTCACTAAGCTCCCCCTGCCCTCACCAAATCTTACCTTTCCCTCAGGTTTTGAGTAACTTGTTTTACTCAAGTTCTAAAAACCTTTACCTCTAGCTGCTCTTTTTCTGCAGCACTGGAATGTGCTACTTTTTTCTATTTGCTAATTTGTTGGAGGAATCCTTCCTCGCATCCCTGAGGGCTTCCCAGGTGATGCAGTGGTAAAGAATCCGCCTGCCAATGCAAGAGACACAGTTTCAGTCCCTTGGTTGGGTCGGGAAGATTCCCCTGGAATAGGAAATGGCAACGCACTCCAGTATTCTTGCCTGGAAAATTCCATAGACGGAGGAACCTAGCGGGCTACAGTCCACCGGATCGCAAAAAGTTGGACACGACTGAGAACGCACGTATGCGCATCCCTGCCTGACTCCTCAAGTTTCTGTGGAGTAAATTCTCTCTAGCCTGACAGAAAACAGTCTTTTTTCACCACTCTGCTACCAGGGCAGAAAGCAAAGGCAGATTACAGTGGGTGGAGTTTACAAGAGAGATTTTTGTATCTGGGAGCCATTTGCCCCATTAGAGATATGGCAGAAAGTAGAAGGGGTTTCTTTACCAGCTGAGCTTCCAGGGAAGGGGTTTATTCTCCATTCCCCTGTTGGAGGAGCACTTGTCCAGATATATGTAGACAGTTTAACTTAGGGTTCTCTCATTCAGGAGAAGGGCAGACATGGGAAATTCTGAGATGTTTTTGCACTGGGGGTATCAATGATAGAATAGTGGTTTGATTAATTAGCTTTATCTCTATGACTGCCCCCAAAGTGTGTGTTTCCAGAAAACTCTCGATAAACCATGTGTTTCAATTATAGGGCATGGGGTAGAAGTATTAACATACTATTTAACCCCTTCTGAAAAGTGAAGTCGCTCAGTCGTGTCCGACTCTTTGCAACCCCATGGACTGTAACCTATCAGGCTCCTCTGTCCATGGGATTTTCCAGGCAATAGCACTGGAGTGGATTGCCATTTCCTTCTCCAGTGGATCTTCCCGACCCAGGGATCGAACTCAGGTCTCCCGCATTGTAGACAGACGCTTTACCGTCTGAACCACCAGGGAAGTCCATTTAACCCCTACTAAGTACCACAATTTGCTATTAGGAACTCTGCACATGAGAGCTCTTTTCTCATGTTGATGAGTTCATCCTCACCTCCATATAGAAGCCATAGTATTATCCCTTTTTCAAATCAGTGAAATCATGCCTCAGTGAAGGGGGTAACTAGTAATATAATGATACTTAATTAGTAACAAAGGACATTTTACCCTGGCTTGTTTCTCAAGGCTGTATACTTAGCACTAGCCCTCTGTGTTAGCTGGTAAGTAAAAGTGCCTCAGGTGATGGCTACACTGGTACGTGCCTTAAAGGTACTCCTTGGGTTTGGTGTTTCCATCTGCTGCTTCAATCATGTTCGACTTTCTCCAGAAAATACCTTCTTGTTCCCATGCTACGTTTAATTTATGACTTTCTCTGTATTCTTGGTGAGAAAATCTAGAGGAAAATGTGATTCAAGCCCATGCCTCCCTCTAGGGAAATCATTGAGCGAATAGAGAAGTGGCTGTGTCTTCCTCTGTTCTAGGAATAAGGCTTCTTCACTGAGATATATTCCTTTTGGGTATTGAGAAGGACGTCCTAAGAGGGAGAGGAGGCAAGAGAAACTTTAGGACAGAGTAGAGCAGTGAGGGACTTCTCTCCAGAGGCATTACTCACTGCTGGAAAGACATCCCCAGTCTCTTACATCACAAGGAGAGAGAGTTTGATTTCAGATCTGTAGTGAAACTGGGGTGTGCCTCACTTGAACACAAGGAGGCAGCTGTCCAATTCTAGGCTGGCTCTGGAAAGTCCCGTTTTGAATAATTTGCTTCTTATGGTGTTTTGTTCAACTTCCCTACCTCAAATGAAAGTGTGTGACTTAAATGAAAGAGCACTGGGCTGAAACTCAGGAAGCTGAAGTTTAGTACTGCTGCCAACCAGGTGTGTGACCTGAGGTAAATTTTTTAACCTCAGACTTAGTCATCTTTATTTTGAATTATTTTGAATCTTTGAGTTTAGAATTCAATCTTACAGAACTTTCAAACTTCCAAAATGGCTCCTGGCCCAGAAATGGTGGTGTGTGGGTGTTGGGATGGATGAATTTTTGTCCAAGAAGAAATAGCTCCTGAGCTAGTTACTGGTGAATCTGAAGTTCAAGCTAAGGTCTCATGGGTTTGGCTCCAAAACCTGGGCTTCTTCCACCACTTCCCACTCTGACTTTGGCTATATTATTGTTGCATAACACAGGGTATCTGCATTATTTTCTTAATCCCTGCCAGCCATAGTCGGCACAGAGAATAGCAAGTGGCCATCAAGTCCTTATGAGTGCTGGGGAAATAAAATGAAGGGGTTGTGGCCCCTCACCTCAGGTTAAAAGCATTCTCATCGGGAGAGTCTGGAGCCAGGCTGCCTGATTTAGATCCCAGTTCTACTACTTAATAAGATAATG